>NC_064846.1:48491365-48794395 GCF_024166365.1 Elephas maximus indicus | reverse complement strand
TGTGGACTTCCAAGTTTGTGGTTGGTGTCTGCTTATTTGGCAGCTTGAAAGGTAAAAAAAAAAAAGAAAGATAATGTCCTTTTAATTTGTGAGTTCTGACCTAGCTCCAGGAGGCTAGGGGTAGAGAGAGAGAGAGAGACAGTACCACATGGGCAGCTGGTGTTAGACATGATTGAGAAGTGGGAAGTGGAGATTTGATTAATCTTCACATTTGGGGGATTGGATTTATGTTGATTTTTATCCATAAAGTACCCATATAAGATTATGAAAAAGAAATGGACTTAATTTAAAATAGGAAAAGCTGGGAGAAAAAATTACAACACACAACAGGTAAAGGATTACTATCCAGAATACATAAAGAACTTCAAAAAATTGATAGAATACAACAAATCAATAGAAAAATAGTCAAGGATATGAACATGTAATTTACAGAAGAGGAAGTATAAATGGTCAATAAAAGTGAAAAGATGCTGTTATGGATTGATTCGTGTCCCCCCAAAATGTGTGTCAACTTGACTAGGCCATCATTCCCCGTATTGTGTGGTTGTCTACCATTTTGTGATCTGATGTGATTATCTTATGTGTTGTAATTCCTAATATCAGGAGCCCTGGTGGCAAAATGGTTAAGAGCTATGACTACTAACCAAAAGGTTGGCAGTTTGAATCTATTAGCTGCTCCTTGGAAACTCTGTGAGGCAGTTCCACTCTGCCCTATAAGGTCGCTGCAAGTCGGAATTGACGCAAACAGTGGTATGATGTTAATGAGACAGGATTTGAGGCAGTTATGTTAATGAGGGAGGTCTAAATCTGTAGGATTAGGTTGTATCTTGAGTCAATCTCTTTTGAGATATAAAAGAGAGAATCAAGCAGAAAAGAGAGGGACCTCATGCCACCAGGAATGAAGTGCTGGGAGCAGAGCATGTACTTTGGACCCAGGGTTCCTGTGCTGAGAAGCTCCTAGACAAGGGGAAGACTGATGACAAGGACCTTTCCCCAGAGCTGACAGAGAGAAAGCCTTCTCCTGGAGCTGGCACCTTGAATTCAGACTTCTAGCCTCCTAAACTGTGAGAGAATAAGTTTCTGTTTGTTAAAACCATCCACCTGTGGTATTTCTGTTATAGCAGCACTAGATAACTAAGACAGAATTTGGTACCAGGAGAGTAGGGTGCTACTCTAACAGATACCTAAAATGTGGAAGCGGTTTTGAAATTGTGAATGGATAGAGGCTGGAAGAGTTTAAAGTGCCTAATAATAAAAGCTTAGATTGCCTTGAAGAGACTGTTGGTGGAATTATGGACATCAAAGATAATTCTAGTGAGGGCTGAGATGGAAGTGAGGAGAGCTGTAACACCAGAGACAGTGCAGACGACAAAGAGCAATAGCAGAGAAACACTGGCAGCAGAGCCAGGAGACTGGTGCAAGACCGCACAGGAGCCCACCCATGGAGTAAGAGTTGAGTGCCTTCGGGCAGAAGCCTTCCTTGGGGAATAGGGTGCCTCTGGGCACTTGTTGGTGGAGCTAGGCTTGCTGACCCACAAAGCAAGAGAGCTGAGTGCCTTCCGTCCAAGGTTTACTGGTGAAATGGGATGCCTCCAGGTACTTATCAGTAGACTGAAGAGCTTTGGAACACTATCTGAGCAGGGCAGATGCCAGGATGGCCTGAGGGGCAGAGGGGCCAAGGAACCAAGAAACAGAAGCTGAAGAGACAAGGAACATAGGAAGCAGAGTTGCCTCAGTCACAAAGGGTAGGGCCATGACCTCTGGGGTCTCAAAGAGTGGAGTCATGTCCTCTGAGGTTTCAAAGGATGGGGCCACACCCTCCTAGATTTCGAAGCGCCAGATCTGCACCAGCTCGGTTCCAGAGTGTGGAGCTGCCATTCACAAGTGCCAGCGGTATGGGGATGGATCTGCTGCCCAAAGCTGAGGAGCTGAGAATGCCATACCCAAGGGGCAGAAGAACGGGGCCTGCTAGGGCCGAAGGTGTAGAGTGGACACTCAGAGGGACTAGGAGAATGGGACTATCCAAATGTGTGGGAGCAAAGCTGATGTTCCAGTGGGCCTGGAAGGCAGAGCTGAAGCCCAGGGCCGAGGGGCCTCCACCCAGAATCTGGAGAGTGTGGCCAACACCCAGAGTCTGAAGTGCAGGGCCATTGCCTAAAGGGTCTTGGAGAACAGAGGATTACTTTCAATCCCTGGGAGCTAATGTTATCTAATGTGTTCTGTTGACTTTCTTTGTGCCTTTTATCCCTTCTTTTCCTCTAATTTCTCCCATTTGTAATGAAAATGTCTACCTTGTGCCTGTTGCATTGTACTTTGGAAGCAGATAACTTGTACTCTAGACTTCACAGATGAAGAGGAATTTTGCAGAAGATGAGATTTTGGACTTGGAGTTGATGGAAGACTTTGGGGATGATATGAGGGGATGAATGTATTTTACATGTGGCAAGCACATGAATTTTGGGGGCCAAAGGGTGAAACATTAGGCATTGAATTGTGTCCCCCCAAATTGTGTGTCAACTTGTCTAGGTCATTATTCCCAGTATTGTGTGGTTGTCCACCATTTTGTTATCTGATGTGATTATCACTCCTAACCTCTGTGATGTTAATGAGGCAGGATTAGAGGCAGTTATGTTAATGAGGCAGGACTCAATCTACAGGATTAGGTTGTATCTTGAGTCAGTCCCTTTTGAGATATAAAAGAACTGAGCAGAGAAGAGAGGGACCTCATACCACCAAGAAAGAGGTGCCGGAAGCAGAGTGCCTCCTTTGGACACAGGGTCCTGTGCTGTGGAGCTTCTACACCAGGGAAGATTGATGACAAGGCCCTTCCCACAGAGCTGACAGAGAGAAAGACTTCTGGAGTTGGTGCCCTGAATTTGAACTTCTAGCTTCCTAAACTGTGGTATTTCTGTTATAGCAGCACTATATAGCTAAGATAGATGTTCAATTTAACTAGTAATCGGAAAAATGTAAATTATATCAACATCAGTTTTTCCTTATCAGACTGGAAATTCTTTAAAAAAATAACAAGTGTTGAGAAGTATATGGGGAGATACATACATTCATACTCTGATAGTGGGGATGCAAATTGCTATAGCCATTTTGGAATATAATTTGGCAATGTGTACTAAAATGGGAAATGTGTATACAGGGGACCCATCAATTTTATGTCTCATAGTTAAAGTCATTAGTGTTATTCACCGATATCCATTTTTCCTTTCCTTCTGGGCACGTTCCATGGCTGCACTCAATAGCTCTCTTATGGTTAGTTGGGCCATGTGTCTAGTTCTGGTCAATGAGTTGTTACTTCTGGGACAAAAAGAAGAAACTCTGAAGAGCACTTTCTGCCATGTCAGTGTTCAAAATGGTGGCTGCTCCCTGATTGAGTACAATGAACACAACCCCACAACAACTCTCTGTAGACATGTGTAGCTTGAGCATGAAATGTATCTTTTTTGTATCAATCATTCATTAATGCGGTTGTTGTTGTTAGGTGCCATTGAGTCAGTTCCAACTGATAGCGACCCTATGTACAACAGAACGAAACACTTCCCAGTCCTGCGCCATCCTCACAGTTGTTGTTATGCTTGAGCCCATTGTTGCAGCCACTGTGTCAATTTATCTCATTGAGGGTCTTCTTCTTTTTCACTGACCCTCAACCAAGAATGATGTCCTTCTCCAGGGACTGATCCGTCCTGATAAAATGTCCAAAGTATGTGAGATGTAATCTTGCCATCCTTTCTTTCGTCCTTCCTCTGGCTGTACTTCTTCCAAGACAGATTTGTTCATTCTTCTGGCAGTCCATGGTATATTCAATATTCTTCTCCAACACCACAATTCAAAGGCGTCAATTCTTCTTTGGTCTTCCTTATTCATCATCCAGCTTTCGCATGCATATGAGGTGATTAAAAACACCATGGCTTGGGTCAGGGGCATCTTAGTCTTCAAGGTGATATCTTTGCTTTTTAACACTTTAAAGAGGTTTTTTGCAGCAGATTTGCCCAATGCAATGTGCACTTTGAATTCTTGACTGCTGCTTCCCTAGGTGGTGATTGTGAATTAAGTAAAATGAAATCTTTGACAGCTTCAATCTTTTCTCCATTTATCATGATGTTTCTTGGTCCAGTTGTGAGAATTTCTGTTTTCTTCATGTTGAGATGTAATCTGTACTGAAGGCTATGGTCTTTGAACTTCATGAATAAGTGCTTCAAGTCCTCTTCACTTTCATATAGTGTAACGTAATGTAGAGAGAACTCAAAAATTTATTATTGAGTAAAAAAAAGATGCAAACAATATTTGATACCATTTATGTAAAAGAATTCAAACCACGAAGTAGTACTGTATTTCTTATACAGCTACACTCATGTGCTGCCAATGCACAGAAAAGTGTCAAGAAGAATACATAACATACAAACTCAAAATAGTGTTTACATTGAGGGGGAGACTGATTAGAACAGATTTGGGAATGGTGGTCAAAGAGGATTTAGTCTACTCTTAAATGTTTTAATTTTTAAGAAAGAATATATTAATTCTAATTAACATCAATTTGAAATGTTAAAATATAAAGATGGGAATTTTTTTATTGTTCATAAAAAACTTTTTGACTGTTAGAGTTTCAAAACATCAAGGGAATGTAAATAGAATGGAGGATAAATTCACTGTATATGTACAAATAAAAGTGCACATGCTCTGTGACCCAGGGGGGACATGCACGTATAATGTGTGGACTAGGATGTTTGTTGTAGCACTGTTTGTAATAGCAGAAGATTAAAGAAAAAAACTTACACCTTTATTTAGGGGATTGATTAAATTAGTTGTTGTACATTCATACAATGGCATACTTGGCAGCACTTTAAGAGTCAGCTCTATATTACTGATACGGAAAGATGCCCGAGGTAATTTTTTTTACTTTAAGTGAAAGTTTAAAATTCAAATCTGTTTCTCATACAAAAAAGTATACACACATTGTTATGTGACCCTAGTTGCTCTCCCTACGATGTGACAGCACAGTCCTTTTTTCCACCCTGTGTTTCCCGTGTAGATTCAACCAGCTACTGTCCTCCTCTGTCTTCTCATTTCACCTCCAGACAGGAGCTACCCACATAGTCTCATGTATCTACTTCAGCTAAGAAGCACGCTCCTCACGGGTATCATATTATGTCTTATAATCCAGTCTAATCTTTGTCTGAAGAGCTGGCTTCAGGAATGGCTTTAGTTTTGGGCTAACAGAGTTCAGTGGCCATGACCTCTGGGATAACTCCAGTCTCAGTCAGACTATCAAGTCTGGTCTTTTTACTACAATTTGAGGTCTGCATTCCATTTTTCTTCTGCTCCATCAGGGATTCTCTGTTGTGTTCCCTGTCAGGGCCCTCACTGGTAGTAGCCAGGCACCATCTAATTCTTTGGGTATCAGGCTGATGGAGTCTCTGGCTTATGTGGCCCTTTGGCTCATATTTACCATGTGTCTTTGGTGTTCTTCATTCTCCTTTGCTCCAGGTGGGTTGGGACCAATTGATGCGTCTTAGATGGCTGCTTGCTAGCTTGTAAGACCACTCATCAAAGTGGAATGCAGACTGTGTTCTTAATACACTTTGTTATGCCAGTTGACTGAGATGTCCCCTGAAACCATGGTACCCAGACCCCCGTCCCTGCTACTCTATCCCTTGAAGTGTTTGGTCATATTCAGAAAACTTCTTAGCTTTTGATTTAATCCAGTTGTGCTGACTTCCCCTGTATTGTGTGTTGTTCCTCCCTTCACCTAAAATAATTCTTGTTTTTTTATCTAGTTAGTGAATACCCTTTTCCCTCCCTGCCCACCCTCATAGCCATCAAAGAATGCTTTCTTTTATGTTTAAACCTTGTTTTGAGGTCTTATAATAGTGGTCTCAAACAATATTTGTCCTTTTGCGACTGACTAATTTCACTCACCTTAATGCCTTGCAGATTCCTCCATGTTTTGAGATGTTTCCCGGATTCATCGCTTTTTATTGTTGTGTAGTATTCCATTGTGTGAATATACCATAATTTGTTTATCCATTCATCCGTTGATGGGCACCTTGGTTGGTTCCATCTTTTTGCTAGTCTAAACAGTGCTGCAGTGAACATGGATGTGCATATAAATGATTAGTGTGAGGGCTCTTATTTCTCTAGGGTATATTCCAAGGAGTCGGATTGCAGGATCATATGGTAGTTCTATTTCTAGCTTTTTTAAGGAAGCACCAAATCAATTTCCAAAGTGGTCATACCATTTTACATTCCCACTAGCGCATATAAGTGTTCTAGTCTCTCCACAACCTCTCCAACATTTATTATTTTGTGTTTTTTGGACTAATGCCAGCCTTGTTGGAGTGAGATGGTATCTCATTGTAGTTTTGACTTGTATTTCTCTAATGATTAATGATTGTGAGCCTTTACTCATGTATCTCTTAGCCGCCTGAATGTCTTCTTTGGTGAGGTGCATATTCATATCCTTTGCCATTTTTTAATTGGGTTGTCTTTTTGTTGTTGAGGTTTTGCAGTAGACTTTAGAGATTAGATGCTGATCGGATTTGTCATAGCCAATTTTTTTTTTCCCAGTCTGTAGGTTGTCTTTTTGCTCTTTTGGTGAAGTCTTTGGATGATCATAGGTGTTTGATTTTTAGCAGCTCCCAGTTATCTAGTTTCTCTTCTGCCTTGATAGTAATGTTTTGTATACTGTTTATGCTATGTATTAGGGCTCCGAGCATTGTCCCTAATTTTTCTTCCATGATCTTTATTGTTTTAGATTTTATGTTTAGGTCTTTGATCCATTTTGAGTTGGTTTTTGTGCATGGTGTGAGGTATGGGTCTTATTTTTTTGCAGATGGATATGCAGTTATGCCAGCAGCAATTGTTAAAGAGACTGTCTTTTCCCCATTTAACAGACTTTGGGCCTTTGTCAAATATCAGCTGCTCATAGGTGGATGAATTTACGTCTGGATTCTCAGTTCTGTTCCGTTGGTCTATGTGTTATTGTACCAGTACCGGGTGTTTTGACTACTGTGGCAGTATAATAGGTTCTGAAATCAGGTAGTGTGAGGCCTCCCACTTTGTTCTTTTTTGTAATGCTTTACTTATCCTGGGCCTCTTCCCTTTCCATATGCAGTTGGTGATCTGTTTCTCCATCTCATTAAAAAATGCCATTGGAATTTGGATCGGGATTGCATTGTATGTATAGATTGCTTTGGGTAGAATAGACATTTTCACAATGTTGTCTTCCTATCTATGTGCAAGGTATGTTTTTCCACTTATGTAGGTCTCTTGGTTTCTTGCAGTAGTGTTGTGCAGTTTTCCCTGTATAGGTCTTTTATGTCTCTGGTTAGATTTCGTCCTAAGTATTTTTATCTTCTTGGGGGCTACTGTAAATGGTATTGTTTGGTGATTTCCTCTTCCATATTCTCTTTGTTGGTGTAGAGGAATCTAACTGATTTTTGTGTGTTTATCTTTGTATCCCGATACTTTGCTGAACTCTTTTATTAGTTCCTGTAGTTTTTTGGGGGGATTCTTTAGGGTTTTCTGTGTATAAGATCATATCATCTGCAAATAGAGATACTTTTACTTCTTCCTTACCAATCTGGATGCCTTTTATTTCTTTATCTAGCATAAATTCTCTGGCTAGAACCTCTGGCACAATGTTGAATAAGAGTGGTGATAAAGGGCATCTTTGTCTGGTTCCCATACTCAAGGAGAATGCTTTCAGACTCTCCATTTAGGATGATATTGGCTGTTGGATTTGTATAAATAGCCTTTATTGTGTTGAGGAATTTTCCTTCTATTTCTATTTTGCTGAGTTTTTTTTTTTTATCATGAATGGGTGTTGGACTTTGTCAAATGCCTTTTCTGTGTCAATTGATAAGATCATGTTGTTCTTGTCTTTTGTTTTCATTGATTGTTTTTCTTATGTTGGACCATCCCTGCATACCTGGTATGAATCTCACTTGGTCATGGTGAATTTTTTTGATATGTTGTTGAATTCTATTGGCTAGAAGTTTGTTGAGGATTTTTGCATCTAAGTTCATAAGGGATATTGGTCTGTAATTTTCTTTTTTTGTGGTGTCTACCTGGTTTTGGTATCAGGGTAATGCTGGCTTCATAGAATGAGTTTGGGAGTATTCCGTCCTTTTCTATGGTCTGAAATACCTTTAGCAGCAGTGGTGTTAACTCTTCTCTGAAAGTTTGGTAGAACTCTGCAGTGAAGCCATCAGGGCCAGGGCTTTTATTTTGTTGGGAATTTTTAAATTACCTTCTCAATCTCCTCTTTTGTTATAGGTTTATCTAGTTGTTCTACCTTCGTTTGTGTTAGTTAAGGTAGGTAGTGTGTTTCTAGAAATTCATCCATTTCTTCTAGGTTTTCAAATTTGTTGCAGTATGGTTTTTCATAGTATTCTGTTATGATTCTTTTAATTTCATATTGTCTATCTCATTTCTAGGAAACCCTGGTGGCGTTGTGGTTAAGTGCTACAGCTGCTAACCAAAGGGTCAGCAGAAATCCACCAGGCGCTCCTTGGAAACTCTATGGGGCAGTTCTACTCTGTCCTATAGGGTTGCTATGAGTCGGGATCGACTCGTCGGCACTGGGTTTGGTTTGGTTTGGATCTCATTTCTTATTCGGGTTATTTTCTTCCTCTTCTGTTTTACTTTTGTCAATTTGGCCAATGCTTTATTGATTTTGTTGATCTTTTCAAAGAACCAGCTTTTGGTCTTATTAACTCTTTCAGTTGTTTTTCTGTTCTGTATTTCATTTAATTCTGTTCTAATTTTTGTTATTTGCTTTTTTCTGGTGCCCGTGGCCTTCTTTTGCAGCTAACTATTTGTTGTAGTTGTAGAGATAATTTTTTTTGTTTTAATTTTGGCCTTTTTTTCTTTTTGGATATGTGCATTTATTGCTACAAATTGACCTCTGAGCACCGCTTTTGCTGTGTCCAGAGGATCTGGTAGGAGGTGTTTTCATTCTCATTTGAGTCTATGAATTTCTTTATTCCATCCTTAATTTCTTCTATAACCCAATAGTTTTTGAACAAGGTGTTCAGTTTCCATATGTTAATTTTTTTTCCTTGTATTTTGTTACTGATTTCTACTTTTATGGCATTATGGTCAGAAAAGTTGCTTTGTAGTATTTCGATGTTTTGGATTCTGTTAAGCCTTGCTTTATGACCTAATATGTGGTCTATCCTGGAGAATGTTCCATGTGCATTAGAGAAGAAAGTATACTTGACTGCTGTTGGGTGGAGTGTTCTGTATATGTCTGTGAGGTCAAGTTGGTTGATTGTGGCATTTAGATCTTCTGAGTCTTTATTAAGCTTTTTTCTGTATGTTCTGTCCTTCACCAAAAGTGCTGTGTTGAAGTCTCCTACTATTATTGTGGAGCTGTCTATTTCTCTTTTCAATGCTGTTAGAGTTTGTTTTATGTATTTTGGAGCCCTGTCGTTGGATGTGTGAATATTTATTATGGGTGTATTCTCCTGGTTTATTGGCCCTTCAATCATTACATAGCATCCTTCCTTATTCTTTGTGGTAGATTTTACTTTAAAGTCTATTTTGTGAGAAATTAACATTGCCACTCCTACTCTTTTTTTTATTGCTTTTTGCTTAATACATTTTTTTACATCCTTGGAGTTTTTGTTTGTGTCTTTAAGTCTTAGGTTTGTCTCTTGTGGCAGCGTATAGACAGATTGTGTTTTTTAAATCCATTCTGCCAATCTCTGTCTCTTTATTGGTGCATTTAGTCCGTTTACATTCAGGGTAGTTATTGATAGGTATGAGTTTAGTGCTGTCATTTTGATGTCTTTTTTTGTGCGTTGTTGGATGTTTCTTTGTTCCACTTAATTTTCTGTGCTGAGTTGTTTTTCTTTATATATTTTCTTTTCCTCTTTTTCATTGTTGTTGATTTTGTATTTGCTGAGTCTTTACGTTTTTCTTGTTTATTTTGATGTGCAGGATTGTTAGTTTCCTTTGTGGTTACCTTAATATTTACTCCTATTTTCCTACCTTTAAACCAATCTTTTCTTTATATCGCCTTCACTTCCTTTCCATATGAAAGATCCATGACTACATTTTTTAGTCCCTCTTTATTGATTTAATGTTGTCATCTTTTACATAATGACATCTCCATCTCCCTGTTTTGAACATTTTAGCTTTAATTTATTTTTGTCATTTCCCTATCTGGGCTGATATCTGCTTGCTCTGTCCTGTGTTCTAGTCTTGGGTTGTTATCTGATGTTACTGACTTTCTAACTGGAGGGCTCTGTTTAGTATTTCTTGTAATTTTGGTTTGGTTTTTGCAAATTCCCTAAACTTTTGTTTTTCTGGAAAAGTCCTAATTTCACCTTTATATTTGAGAGACAGTTTTGCTGGATATATAATTCTTGGCTGGCAATTTTTTTCCTTCAAGGCTTTATATATGTCATCCCATTGCCTTCTTGCTTGCTTGCATGGTTTCTGCTGAGTAGTCTGAGCTTAATCTTTTTAATTTCCCTTTGTAGGTGACTTTTCATTTATCCCTAGCCACTCTTAAAATTCTCTTTGTCTTTGGTTTTGGCAAGTTTGATTATAGTATGTCTTGGTGACTTTCTCTTGGGATCTACCTTGAGTGGGGTTTGATAAGCATCTTGGATTGATATTTTCTCATCTTTCACAATATCAGGGAAATTTTCTGCCAACATATCTTCAACGATCCTCTCTGTATTTTCTGTTACCCCCTCGCCCCGTTCTGGTACTCCAGTTACTCATAGGTTATTTCTCTTGATGGATTCTCACATAATTCTTAGTGTTTCTTCATTTTTTAAATTCTTACATTTGATTTTTCCTCAAATAAGTTGGTGTCAAGTGTTTTATCTTCAGTGTCACTAATTCTGACTTCCATTTCTTCAGTTCTGCTCCTATGATTTTCTATTGAGTCGTTTAATTCTGAAATTTTATTGTTAGTCTCCTGGATTTCCATTTCCTGTCTCTGTATGGATTCTTATAGACTATTAAATTTGTCATTGTGTTTTTCTCTAATTTTCTTAAGTTACTCTAATGCCATGTCTGTGGGTTCTTTGGCTTGTTCTGCATTTCGCCTGATATTTTTCTCAATCTCTTGAAGAGTTCTGTATATTAATCTTTTGTATTCTACCTCTGGTAGTTCCAGGACGTTCTCCTCATTCAGAAGAGTCCTTTATTCATTGTTTTGGGAGCTCGCTGAAGCCATCATGGTCTGCTTCTTTATGTGATTTGATATTGACTGTTGTCTCCGAGCCATCAATAAGTTATTGTATTAATTTATTTTATGTTTGTGTACTGTGTCCTAGCTTCTTGTTTTGTTTTGTTTTGATATGCCCAAATAGGCTGCTTGAGTGAGCCAGTTTGATTATTTGTTCCTTTGAAGCTCTAACATCCTGTCACCAGGTGGTTAAAGCTATTACTAGGTATGAGTCCAGGAGTCTGTTTACTTTCCTTGTATGGATTCAGCTCTGGTGTCCAGTAGCCTGTCACCACTTCTGTGGTGCAGGGTGTCACCTACAGTCTCAGATGAGCAGGGGTGATTGGTGTAGGTGCAGGCTTCTGGCTGCAGTAGGGGGTCATGTGCTGAGCAAGATAGGGAACTAACAACCACCCCTGAGTGTCTGTGAGGAAAGTGTCCCTGTTTCCTAGGGTGTCTAGGTGGATGGATTTTGCAGCTGGACTATGGGGACCCAGTGCTGTTGGTTGTAAGGACTGGGAGGCACCACTTATCATCTGACCCTTGCTGTGGGTGGCTAAGTGACATGGGTGAACCACCAGTCCCCAGGCCCCTGGTGTGGGTAGATGAGGACCCTCCTTAATAGGCAGAGCAATGTCAAATATCGCAAACTTGCCTCTCTCCACCATATAGCTGAAACAGTTGAAGTTAGACTTTAAGTATATATCCTGTTGTACTGTGCTAATGAGGGCATAAGCTGTTTAAATGGGCCTACACAGGCCTATGCAGTGGTGAAAGGCATTCAAAGTCTGTGGACTGCTTATGCGTGTGCCTAGGCAACGGAGCCTTTTCTGCCCTGAGTTCCCACCTTAGGGGAGACAGCAGATTATTTTTCCCCCTAGTTTGTTGCTTTGTTCCTTCTCCAAGGCTGGGAGGATTGCTCAGGGTATGTGACCAGCCCTACTTCCAGCCCAGGGAAAGTGGCTATCACTGGAGGTAGCTCAGGACCCAGTGCAGAGCAGGGAGGGGTCAGTTAAATGGGAGTTTTTTTCCCGAAGGGGTGTTTTTTTCTTCACACTGTAGATTAGATGCAAGTACTTATCTTTTGCTGAGAGTGCCACTGTCTTAATCATCTCATGCTGCTCTAAAAGAAATAGTACAAGTGGATTGCTTTAACAAAGGTAAGTTTATTCTCTCACAGTCCAGTAAGCTAGAAGTCTGAATTCAGGGCACCGGCTCCAGGGGAAATCTTTCTCTGTCTGTCGGCTCTGGAGGAAGGTCATCGTCATCAGCCTTCCCTTGGTCTGGAGGCATCTCAGCTCAGGAACCTAAGATGCAAAGGACTCACTCTGCTCCAGCACTGCTTTCTTGGTGGTATGAGGTCCCCACTCTCTGCTTGCTTCCCTTTCCTTTTATCTCTTGTAAGATAAAAGGTGGTGCAGGCCACACTCCAGGGAAACGCCCTTTACATTGGATCAGGGATATGACCTTAGTAAGGGTGTTACAATCCCACGATAATTCTCTTTAACATGATGTCTTCAATTGCCTCATATGCACATGAAAGCTGGAGGATTGAAAAAGAATCGACACCTTTGAATTGTGGTGTTGGCAAAGAATATTGCTAGAAGACCAAACGAATCTGTCTTGGAAGAAGTACAATAGGAATGCTCCTCAGAAGCAAAAATGGTGAGACTGTGTCTCACATACTTTGGACATGTTATCAGGAGGGATCAGTCCCTGGAGAAGGGCATCATGCTTGGTAAAGTAGAGGGTGAGTGAAAAAGAGGAAGATTCTCAATCTGATGGATTGACGCAGTGGCTGCAACAATGGGTTCAAGCATAGCAACAATTGTGAGGATGGCACAGGACTGGGCATTGTTTCATTGTTTTTCATAGGGTCGCAATGAGTTGGAACTGACTCAACAGCACCTAACAATGACAACAGCAAACTCAGATCTATGGAGCCCTGGTGACATGGTGGTTAAGTGCTTGGCCACTAACTGAAAAGTTGGTGGTTCGAACCTGCCAGCCACTCTGCAGGAGAAAGAAGTGACAGTTTGCTTCTGTAAAGATTAGGTACAGCCTTGGAAACCCCAGGGGGCAGTTTTACTCTGTCGTATGAGGTCTCTATGACTTGGAATTGACTTGATTGCAATGGGTTTGGTTTTGGTTTTGTTTGACTCTATATCTATTGAATCATTCTCTGTTGAGGTGAGGCCCAGGAATCTGTAATTTTAGTAAGCTACCCAGTTGTTTCTGGGGCACACAAAAGTTGATGAACCACCAGCCTCTATGACAACAGTGGCAGCAAAATTAAGGAGAATAAAGGGAGAGAAAAAGTATCTTCTTCTCAAAAATTGGTCATAATTTAGAAATTTATTAGATGTGTGGAGCAAGGGGTTAAATGAGCTGAACATTACCCTAAGTTACCTCACTTGGGATGTAGAAAAATGATGAAATTTCCCACTTAGGACAGAAAAGTATAGCCTGGAAGAAGACACATAGGATAAATGTATGCTCATGCTGATGGCGACACTGAAAGGCATCTGCTAGATATCTTCTCAGTAAAGTAAATTCATTAAAAGTACAACTAAATGTGACTGAATTTTTCTGTCCTTGCCAGTCTTTATATGAATAATTCACAGATCAGAAAAAAACAATTCTTTTTCAGGCTATGCATGTGTCTCCTGATTTTTGGTGCAGAAAATATGGTTGCCTTAGTTATACAGGACTGAACTCAGGGATTAAGCTCAGAGCAGACAAGTAGTTTTGTGTGTCATCCACAGAGACGATAATTGAATCTAGGAGACAGATTGTATTGAACCTGGTACAGTAAACCCACCACATTCATAATTGTGCAATTTGGTGGTTTTAGAATTTCAGCAGAAGCTAATGCTATGGGCAATCAGCACGTAGCTGCTAATCTCTCTTGATAGCACTTTCAGCTTGGCCAATTTATTAACTCAGTGAAGGAAGAGGTACCTCTATCTCTCTTGTTGACATCTTTTAGAATAACTAATTTTTCTCCTCTTACCATAGTAAAAAGGTCTATAAGTACCTTTGATTTGGGGCTCTCTAACAGTCCCTCCAGGAACAGGCAGGGCCTCACTTGTATAGTAATAAAAAAGCCAAAATGGGAGTCTTAAGGCCAGTGGGAAATGCTTTGATGTGCAATTATGGACACAGATATTATAGAAGAAGCCAAAGATATGAGATGCAAACCAGATGAAGGCTGATATTTCTGAGGCCAGATTAGTGAGTGTGTTTAGGATTACGTAGTGATTCATGGTATTCATAGCAGCAAAAAAGTAGATGGTGATAAGGAGCAACTGTCCTTTGATGTGGCACTAAGATTTTCAATGACTTTATCGAGTCACATTGAGGGTAGGTAAAACCAAGGGTTTTAAATACATTGTATTAATAACTCACTCTAGAAATTTGGTGCTGAAAAATAGAAAAGGAATGAATGTTTATTGATGCTTACTATGTACCTGCCACTTTATATTTGTTATCTCATTCTCCCCTCACAATGAAGGAAGGTGAGGAAACTAAGGCCCCAGTAAGCTAAGTAACTAATACAAGGTTAGAACAGCTTGTTAGTGACAGAATTGGATTTGAACCTAATTCCTACTCCAAACCCTGCGTGCTTTTCCACTACGAGAGGCTGGTCACACAACATTTAACAGGATTTTGTGACTCAACAACTTTTTATCCTTTAGATCGTTAGTTTGGGCACAAGAGTAACAAACATCATCAGGGTCAAGGATAGCAGTCATGGGGGGTTGACTGACTGTAGGTTGGAGAAGGGTATGGAAAACCTTTACTTGTATTAACTCATTTTAGTCTCACAACAATCCTATGATATAGGTACTGTTATCACCCATTTTGCAGCTGAGGAAAAATGAAGTACAGAGCCTTGAAATAACTTATGCAAAGTCATCCAGCTAATACATACTTGGATTCAAACCAAGTTTGTTTGGCTCTAAAGCTCCTGTGTTTGTGCTATGCCATATTGCCTCAGAGAAATGAAGATGGAGGTCAGATGTTTACACGTTGAAAAAGAGGAATTAAAAGAGAATGAGGGCGAAAGATCCATTTCATTCCAAACTAATATCCCTCCTTGTGGTCATGAATCCATTCTCTTGTTTTCCCTGCCTGCCTGACTCTTGATCTTTATTGTATAATTCAATAAAATCCTTCCATCATCCCTCCCTGCATGCTATTGGCCCTATTCCCAACCTCACATTTCTGCAGCCCTCTCTTTAAGTCTAGTACCCTCACAGCATTCTCTTGCTACATCCCTTAAACCATCTCAGGTGGCTCATCATCTATCTTTGCTCCAATTCATTATGTAGAACAACCTCAAATCCCTTCCAAACCATGGAACCTATTTCATTTTACCTTTCCACTTCATCTTGCCAGATTAGACCTCTGGTTTGCTCCTGCAAACACAGATTTCTCTGCTGACTGACCAAGTAGGTCTTTTCAACTCAGTGGAAGTGAAGAAGAGGTGTGCCAGTGGCATACCCAGAGCTTCACCATAGTATGAACCATGAAATATCAGAGCTGAATGGGGACCTTACTGATAATTCATCCAGTCCTCCACCCTGCTCCATTCTTCAGATGATAAAAAGCAAGGTCAAGAGAATTTTCCTTAAGCTGCGTAGATCTCAAGGTTCATTCATGTACTAATGACTGTGATAGTCCAGACCCACTTCTCTCCTTGCCACCCCTTTATCACCTTCTCTTTTGTGGGTAACTAGCACCTACATGACCTTTTCCTCTCCACTTCTTCCTTTGCCATTTTTTCAGCAACATCAATGTTGAGCAGTCTATTAATAAATATTTTTGTTGGTGACCATCCAGATGCTAGAGATAGAGGAGTCATTGCTCTTCTAAACTTTGTTAATGTTTGCCTTCACACTACATTTGTCACTCACCAACAGTGATAGACCTTCCTTCAGCTCAGCTTAGTTTCAAAACATAATCTTCTTACAAGCACCCTGATTTCACTAGGACACTCAATTGCTCTGACTCCACTCACTTCATTCAGATCACTGATTCTCTTCATGCCATGCTAGGTGCCCTCTCTGGCCAGACCTCCTTCACTCATTCCTTTAACTTTTATAAAGTAATTGACTGCTAACTGAAAGGTCAGCAGTTTGAAACCACCAGCAGCTCTGGGGGATAAAGATGTGGCAGTCTGCTTCCATTGAGAGTTATAGCCTTGGAAAACCTATGGGGTCACTATGAGTTGGAATTGACTTGACGGCAGCGGGCTTGGTAGTGGGTTTTTTTTTTCTAGTTCTTGAGTCTTGTAACCCCCACTTCTTGTCTCAGTTACAAACTCTTGTCTCAAGGATCTTCTATAACAACCTCTACCTAAATACTATGCTCTTACCTGTTTGATTCTTCCTATCTGTGACCTCCTTCAACCTTGCCTGCCATGGTAATGTATCTCTGCTTATGTTTCTGATTTTTCCTGCTGGCTAAGCCTCTATGTAGGCCTTCATCCCTTTATTATCTGTTTGATGCTTGCCTGCCCACAAAGGGCCCATTGCCCCTAATTTGGGCAGGTATGCCACCTATCTGCCTAGAGTCTGCCCCATAGCAAAGTCCTGTAACCATCCAGATTATACTCTATACCAACTCTGCTACTTCCCTTGTCATCTTTTAAATATTATTTTATTGTGTTTTCAATGAAAGTTTAGCTAGTCATTTTTTTGTATTCTCTTACCCTACACATCTGCTTCTTTCGAGAGAAGAAAAAGAGTGGAAATGGTTAACATATTCTGGTTTAATATTGGCAATTTAATGGAGGAAACTGATGTCTGATAACAAAAGTCCTAATTGCTACTCATACGAATAATTTATATTCCATATAGTGTGCAGAGAAGTGAGGAAGATACTGCTAGTGATAAAATTTGTATTTATTGTCAGTTTGGCAGGTCAACCTAGACTAAGGAGTATTTGGTTTGGTGATAGCCAGATGACAGGCATGGACTGTTATGAATAGCCGTTAATGTCTTCCGTAGGGAGGAACAACTAGTAAATTCATGATTTGGACTTGAGGTTATGCTTGTAGTGTGAGAAATAATTATTTACTAGCTAAAGTTAATCGTTATGCCTTGATTAAAATCATCAATATATAAAATTGTTGACGAAACTTCTTATTCCTACTATGAAATAAAGGCACGTGAACTTCAAATATCGATGTAAATTTCAGAGATGCTTAATCATGGGAAGGAGTGACTTATATGAAGGCAAGTTCTCTTACTAAAATCAAACAAATAGGGGGCCAAGATGGCTGACTGGGTAGAAGCAACCTCGGATCCCACTTGCAACAAAAACTCGGAAAAACAAGTGAATCGATCACGTACATGGCAGTCTACGAACCCTGACCATCAAACACAGATCTAGAAAGTTGACCCAAGTGACAGGTGAGCGAAAAGCTGCACCCTGAACCACTGACCACTTCTGGAATGCGCGACCCACTCCACAGCCTTGAGCCCTCGCGGTTCCCTGGTGCCGAGCGGTGGGGCTGATAGCGGCTTGCTGAGGTGGGGCAGGCACGGGACGCAACCCTAACCCCTAGCCCCGTGGGGTAACCTCCGTACAGACTCAGCCAGCGCAAGCAGGCTGCACACTAACAGGGCTAACGAGAGAATGAGCCACCACGGGGAAGCAGCGACTGTTTTCGGAGCCTGGAGCCAGTGTCCCAGTCAGAAAACCTTGGTGCCGGGCTTTGGACTGGGCACAGGGGAGCTGAGCATGGCATCGTGAGACGGCACAAACACGGGACGCAACCCTAGCCCCCAGAAGTGACCTCAGGGGAAGCACAGCCAGTGCACGCAACCAGCACAGCGACACAGCTGACAGGAGGAGAAGTCACCGGGAGGCAGCGACTGGTTTTGGAGCCTGGATTGCGGCACCCCAGCCGGGGAAACTTGGTGCTGGGCTTTGGATTGGGAGTGGAGGAACTGACCATGGCTTCTGAGACAGCACATGCACAGGACGCGGGCCTGACCCTTGGGGGCAATCTTGACCCAGCCAATGCACACAGGCTACATGCCCCTCGGGAATCTCAGATAAAACAGTCCTCACCAAGCAAGATAAGTAACTTTGTCTATATTCCTGGGTGCTACTCTCCCTATCTATCTGATCCCTCCTCTCCCCTTCCCAGGTGGCTTCATTAATGTTGGAATTTCCGGGGCCAGAGAGTGAAGTGCTCTGCGTTTTTTTTGTTTTGTTTTGTTTTGTCTTTTCCTAACCCATTCTCCTGGCCTGAGAGAAGCAGCTACAAAAAACCCAGGGACCAAGAATCCTTCCCTGACTTCCCAGAATTGGAATAAAAATACAGAACCAGCTCCAGCCAAGCATATGAGATCCACAGTCTTGGGGATTCATCCCTACAGGGAACAAGGTGGCTATTATAATGCAAAGGCAATTCTGATAGTGATCTGACTGTAATTGTTTTAGCAGGTTACTGGAAAGACAAGTTTCCCAGGTCTGATATCTCTAGCTATTAAACAGAGCCCTCACTGACTCACAACAGGGAACTGAGGGCTGAAGCTCCACCCAAACCACCTAACCTCCTGCCATAGGGGTCTGAGGATAGTGACATCCTCCAGTCTGTAGAGGTACATGCATTGGGTGCCTCAGGTACAGCTGCAGAGCCCACCCGCCAAAGTGCGTTGGGAATAGAGACACACCTCACTGGCACTTGGGGGAAGCCTGTCAGCATTCTGCTGCCCCTGGAGTGTGACCCCCTGCTGCTACTAGAATCTGGTGCACACAACTATCACCACTACTCCTCTAAGTGAATAGGTGACAGTCTACCCCACACACTTGGTGACCCAAAATCAGATTATACTCAAGAATAGTCAATGGACTCTTAGGCTTATATTTCTGGTAACAGCCCAAACCAGCTGGTAAGAGGACATAAGTGATTCAAAGGCTAAAACAATCAAGACAGCACAATCTAGTAGCCCATCTACGTATACTGAAAGAAAACAAAACAAGATAAGACTCAGTGAGCAAATATAAAATAAATCATTACAATATCTTAGAGATGGCTTAGAGACAGCAGTCGCTATCAAACCACATAAAGAAGCAGACCATGATTACTTCTACAACTCCCCAAATTAAAGAATCAAAATCTTTCCCAAATGAAGGTACAATCCTGGAATTGCCAGATACAGAATATAAAAAAATAATTTACAGAATGCTTCAAGACATCAGGGATGACCTCAAAAATGAAATAAGGCAATCTACAGAAAAAGCCAAGGAACACACTGATAAAGCAGTTGAAGAAATCAAAAAGATTATTCAAGAGCATAATGGAAAAATTAATAAACTGCAAGAATCCATAGAGAGACAATATTCAGAAATCCAAAAGATTAACAGTAAAATTACAGAATTAGCTCAATAGGAAGTCAGAGGAGCAGAATTGAGCAATTGGAATGCAGGGTGGGGGAGCTGGAGGATAAGGCAACTGACACCAATAGAATTGAAGAAAAATCAGATAAAAGAATTAAAAAAAATGAAGAAACCCTAAGAATCATGTGGGACTCTATCAAGAAGAATAACTTGCGTGCGATTGGAGTTCCAGAACAAGGAGGGATAACAGAAAATACACAGAGAATAGTTGAAGATCTGTTGGCAGAAAACTTCCCTGACATCATGAAAGATGAAAGGATATCTATCCAAGATGCTCATCGAACCCCATATAAGATTGATCCAAAAAGAAAATCACCGAGACATATTATCATCAAACTTGCCAAAACCAAAGATAAAGAGAAAATTTTAAAAGCAGCCAGGGATAAAAGAAAGGTCTCCTACAAAGGAGAATCAATAAGAATAAGTTCAGACTACTCAGCAGAAACCATGCAGTCAAGAAGGCAATGGGATGACATATATAGAGCACTGAAGGAGAAAAACTGCCAGCCAAGGATCATATATCCAGCAAAACTCTCTCTCAAATATGAAGGCGAAATTAAAACATTTACAGATAAACACAAGCTTAGAGAATTTGTAAAAACCAAACCAAAGCTACAACAAATACTAAAGGAAATTGGTCAGAAAATCAATAACATCAGATACCAACACAACACAAGGTCACAGAACAGAACACCCTGATATCAACTCAAATAAGGAAATCACAAAAACAAAGTAAGATCAATTTTAAAAAGAAAAAATGCTTAAAACAGGGAATCATTGAAGGCATTACGTACAAGATCACAATAATCAAAAAGAGGAACTAAATACAGGAGGCATAGAACTGCCATATGGAGAGGAAAACAGGGCAATATAGGATGATACAAGTTAGGTTTTTACTTAGAAAAATAGGGGTAAATATTATGGTAACCACAAAGAGGTCTAACAATTTCATAACTCAAAATAAAAACCAAGAAAAACATAACAACTCAGCAAACATAAATTCAACTACTATGAAAATGAGGAACACACAATTTACAAAGAAAAAGTCTCAGCACAAAAAAGTTAGCGGAAAAATGAAATTGTCAACAACACACAAAAAGGCATCAAAATGACAGCAATAAATACATACTTATCTATAATTACGCTGAATCTAAATAGACTAAATGCACCAATAAAGAGAGAGAGAGTCTGAGACTGGATAAAGAAACACGATCCGTCTATATGCTGCCTACAAGAGACACGCTTTAGACTTAGAGACACAAACAAATGAAAACTCAAAGGATGGAAAAAGTATATCAAGCAAACAACAATCAAAAAACAGCAGGAGTGGCAATATTAATTTCTGACAAAATAGACTTTGAAGTTAAATCCTACATAATGATTAAAGGGACAATTGACCTTGAAGGCATAACCATATTAAATATTTATGCCCCCAGTGACAGGGCTGCAAGATACATAAAACAAACATTAACAGAACTGAAAAGTGAGATAGAAACCTCTACAATTATAGTAGGAGACTTCAACACACCACTTTCGGAGAAGGATAGGACTTCCAGTAAGTAGCTCAATGGAGACACAGAAGACCTAATTGCTACAGTCAACCAACTTGATCTCATAGACTTATACTGAACACTCCACCCAACAGCTGCAAAGTATACTTTTTTTTTCTAGCGCACATGGAACATTCTCTAGAATACATCACATATTAGGTCATAAAACAAATCTTTGGAGAATCCAAAACATCGAAATATTACAAAGCATCTTCTCAGACCATAAGGCCATAAAAGTGGAAATCAATAAGAGAAAAATCAGGGAAAAGAAATCAAATATTTGGAAACTGAACAGTACCCTGCTCAAAAAAGACTGGGTTATAGTAGACATTAAGGAAGGAATAAAGAAATTCATAGAATGCAACGAGAATGAAAACACTTCCTATCAAAACCTCTGGGACACAGCAAAAGCAGTTTATATCAATAAATGTACACATACATAAAGAAGAAAGAGCCAAAATCAGAGAACTGTCCCTACAACTTGAACAAATAGAAAGCGAGTAACAAAAGAATCCATCAGGCACCAGAAGAAAACAAATAATAAAAATTAGAGCTGAACTAAATGAATTGTTTTTCTCTAGAAGAGAAAAACAATAGAAAGAATTAACAAAGCCAAAAGCTGGTTCTTTGAAAAAATTAACAAAATCGATAAACCATTGGCAAGACTGACTAAAGAAATACAGGAAGGGAAACAAATAACCTGAATAAGAAATGAGATGGGCCATACCACAACAGACCCAACTGAAATTAAAAGAATCATATTAGATTATTATGAAAAGTTGTACTCTAACAAATTTGCAAACACAGAAGAAATGGATGAATTCCTAGGAAAACACTACCTACCTAAACTAACACAATCAGAAGTAGAACAACTAAATAGACCCATAACAAAAAAAGAGATTGAAATGGTAATCAAAAAACTCCCAACAAAAAAAGCCCTGGCCCGGACGGCTTCACTGCAAAGTTCTACCAAACTTTCAGAGAAGAGTTAACACCACTACTACTACAGGTATTTCAAAGCATAGAAAATGATGGAATACTACCTAACTCATTCTATGAAGCCACCATATCCCTGATACCAAAGCCAGGTAAAGACACCACAAAAAAAGAAAATTACAGACCTATATCCCTCATGAACATAGATGCAAAAATCCTCAACAAAATTCTACACAGTAGAATTCAACAACATATCAAAAAAAAAAATCCACCATGACCAAGTGGGATTTATACCAGGTATGCAAGGCTGGTTTAATATTAGAAAAACCATTAATGTAACCCACCATATAAATAAAACAAAAGACAAAAACCACACGATCTTATCAGTTGATGCAGAAAAGGCATTTGACAAAATCCAACACCCATTCATGATAAAAACTCTCAGCAAAATAGGAATTGAAGGAAAATTCCTCAACATAATAAAAGGCATCTATACAAAGCCAACAGCCAACATCATTCTAAATGGAGAGAGTCTGAAACCATTTCCCTTGAGAACGGGAACCAGACAAGGATGCCCTTTATCACCGCTCTTATTCAACATTGTGCTAGATGTCCTAGCCAGAGCAATTAGGCTAGACAAAGAAATAAATGGCATCCGGATTGGCAAGGAAGAATTAAAAGTATCTCTATTTGCAGATGACATGATCTTATACACAGAAAACCCTAAGGAATCCTCCAGAAAACTACTGAAACTAATAGAAGAGTTCGGCAGTCTCAGGTTACAAGATAAACATACAAAAATCACTTGGATTCCTCTACGTCAACAAAAAGAACATTGAAGAGG
The DNA here is from genome assembly GCF_024166365.1 of Elephas maximus indicus. NCBI lineage: Eukaryota > Metazoa > Chordata > Mammalia > Proboscidea > Elephantidae > Elephas > Elephas maximus. The sequence continues at coordinate 48,771,450 of NC_064846.1, read as the reverse complement.
AAATAACCAAATCAATACCATTCATAGTAGCCCCCAAGAAGATAAAATACTTAGGAATAAATCTTACCAAAGATGTAAAAGACCTATACAAAGAAAACTACAAAATACTAGTGCAAGAAACTAAAAGGGACCTAAAAAAGTAGAAAAACATACCTTGCTCATGGATAGGAAGACTTAACGTACTAAAAATGTCTATTCTACCAAAAGCCATCTATACATACAATGCACTTCCGATCCAAATTCCAATGTTATTTTTTAAAGTGATGGAGAAACAAATCACCAACTTCATATGGAAGGGAAAGAAGCCCCCGATAAGTAAAGCATCATTGAAAAAGAAGAAGAAAGTGGGAGGCCTCACTCTACCTGATTTTAGAACCTATTATACAGCCACAGTAGTCAAAACAGCCTGGTACTGGCACAGCAACAGCACATAGACCAATGGAACAGAATTGAGAACCCAGATATAAATCCATCCACATATGAGCAGCTGATATTTGACAAAGGCCCAGTGTCAGTTAATTGGGGAAAAGATAGTCTTTTTAACAAATGGTGCTCGCATAACTGGATATCCATTTGCAAAAAAATGAAACAGGACCCATACCTCACACCATGCACAAAAACTAACTCCAAGTGGATCAAAGACCTAAACATAAAGACTAAAATGATAATGATCATGGAAGAAAAAATAGGGACAACATTAGGAGTCCTAATACAAGGCATAAACAGAATATAAAACATTACTAAAAATAATGAAGGGAAACCAGATAACTGGGAGCTCCTACAAATCAAACACCTATGCTCATCTAAAGACTTCACCAAAAGAGTAAAAAGACCACCTACAGACTGGGAAAAAATTGTCAGCTATGACATCTCTGACCAGCACCTGATCTCTAAAATCTATATGATTCTGTTAAAACTCAAACACAAAAAGACAAACAACCCAATCAAAAAGTCGGCAAAAGATATGAACACGCACTTCACTAAAGAAGATATTCAGGTAGCTTTAACAGGTACATGAGAAAATGCTCTCTCGATCATTAGCCATTAGAGAAATGCAAATTAAAACTACGATGAGATTCCATCTCGCTCCAACAAGGCTGGCATTAATCCAAAAACAGAAAATAATAAATGTTGGAGAGGCTGCGGAGAGATTGGAACTCTCATACACTGCTGGTGGGAATGGAAAATGGTACAACCACTTTGGAAATCTATCTGGCGTTTTCTTAAAAAGCTAGAAATAGAACTACCATACAACCTACAAATCCCGCTCCTCGGAATATACCCTAGAGAAATAAGAGCCTTGACACAAACAGATATATGCACAACCATGTTTATTGCGGCACTGTTTACAATAGCAAAAAGCTGGAAGCAACCAAGGTGTCCATCAACGGATGAATGGTTAAATAAATTATGGTATATTCACACAATGGAATACTACACATCGATAAAGAACAGTGACGAATCTGTGAAACATTTCATAACATGGAGGAACCTGGAAGGCATTATGCTGAGTGAAATTAGATGCAAAAGGACAAATACTATATAAGACCACTATTATAAGATCTTGAGAAATAGTATAAACTGAGAAGAACACATTCTTTTGTGGTTACGAGAGGGGGGAGGGAAGAAGGGTGGGAGAGGGTTATTTACTGATTAGTTAGTAGATAAGAACTACTTTAGGTGAAGGGAAGGACAATACTCAATACACGGAAGGCCAGCTCAACTGGACTGGACCAAAAGCAAAGAAGTTTCCTGAAGAAACTGAATGCTTCGAAGGTCAGCGGAGCAAGGGCAGGGGTTTGGGGACTATGGCTTAAGGGGACTTCTAAGTCAATTGGCAAAATAAATTGTATTATGAAAATATTCTGCATCCCACTTTGAAATGTGGCGTCTGGGGTCTTAAATGCTAACAAGGGGCCATCTAAGATGCATCAATTGGTCTCAACCCACCTGGGTCAAAGGAGAATGAAGAACACCAAGGTCACGCGATAACTCTGAGCCCGAGACAGAAAGGGCTCCATGAACTAGAGACTTACATCATCCTGAGACCAGAAGAACTAGATGGTTCCTGGCCACAACCGATGACTGCCCTGACAGGGAGCACAACAGAGAACCCCTGAGGGAGCAGGAGAACAGTGGGATGCAGACCCCAAATTCTCATAAAAAGACCAGACTTAATAGTCTGACTGAGACTAGAAGAATCCCAGCGGTCATGGTCCCCAAACCTTCTATTGGCCCACGACAGGAACCATTCCCGAAGACAACTCGTCAGACATGGAAGGGACTGGACAATGGGTTAGAGAGAGATGCTGATGAGGAGTGAGCTACTTGTATCAGGTGGACACTTGAGACTGTGTTGGCATCTCCTGTCTAGAGGGGAGATGGGAGGGTAGAGAGGGTTAGAAACTGGAAAAATGGTCATGAAATGAGAGACTGGAAGGAGGGAGCGGGCTGACTCATTAGGGGGAGAGTAAATGGTAGTATGCAGTAAGGTGTATATAAGCTTATATGTGACAGACTGACTTGATTTGTAAACTTTCACTTAAAGCACAATAAAAATTATTTTAAAAAAATCAAACAAATAAATGATCTTGGTAGTAAAAAGGGAGGCCCACCCTTGTGTATAAATTCATTAATCGCCCTTCAGTGGGAGGTGTGGTGATGGTTAACTGCATTGAAAGTCTCACCTCCTGTCATTTCTACTAAGGAAAAGAATATTATGTTTCTTAGCCCCCCATGCTTGAATGCTTCTGCCAAACTGAACCAATCCTTTGCCATTTCCTATAAAACCCAGAATTTTATTTCCTATACATGTATTTTTTTGTCTCTTATACGTATACATATAGGAAATATGTATTTCCTATACATATGCTTTAATATAGGTAGACCTTGGGAAGATTTCAGAGCTCCCATTTGTTCTCAAAAGCCACTTCAAAAAAATCCAATCTGTGGAACAAGGATGTGTTTTCTATGAAAAGGTAGCTTTGTCAGTTTAAGAGAAGTCACCTAGACCGTCCTTTCATCTGCATTGTTGTTGTTGTGAGGTGCTGTGAAGTCCACAACTCATAGCCTCATAGCGACCCTATAGGACAGAGTAGAACTGCCCCATAGGGTTACCACATTTTTCTCCCACAGAGCTGCTGGATGGGTTCAAACCGCCAACCTTTCCGTTAGCAGCTGAGTCCTTAACTGCTGCACCACCAGGGCTCCTTTTCCATCTAAATAACCCCCTAAATTCCTCCTGTATAAAATGTGTGGACCTGCCACTGCTTCTAGCAATGCTGATTCTATGATTTCAATAATCCCCCACTCCCAGCACAACCTGACCAACTTCTGCTCTTCGGTCAAGGACCACCTCAGGTGTTATTTTCTCTGAGACGTCTTCTTTGACCTTATAAACCCCTAAAAGTGAATTTTTATTTTTGTGATTTCATAATGTTTTGTTCAAGTTATAGCATCTCTAAATTTACATTACAATGATTTATTTACACAAATATAACCCACACTAGATTGTCAGCTTTCCATGTGAAAGGATGATGTATCTTATATCGTGAGCCCCTAGCATTCTAGCACAATGTCTGACATAGGTACTTCATTAATTATTTGATACTTGAATACGTTATAGTGTCAGTTTTGAAATCAATAATTGTAAAATCTATTAATAAGCACATTCTATTTAATGTAAATCATTTTTAAGTGCTCACAGTACTGAGTGGTGCACAGAATACATTACGAACTACTCAGGCATGAGGTACTCCATATAATCGAGACATGTAAAATCTCATGACTTCTGATTATACTAATTCAGAAACTGAGACAATCCAAATGCACCAGCCTCAAGATTATCTTGGTTAGAAATTCCTTTCTTCATTTTTGCAAATTAAGCTAACTTCATTCAAGCACCCTAGTACAATTTTAAGCATTTTATATAAAAATAATTGATATACTAATAGTCATTCTTGTCTATTTTTATTAAAGCAGATTCCCCCAAGGGCTTCTTTTAGGATACTTTCCTGAGACTAGATTTGGATGAGGGAAAATGTGGGCAAGAAAGCAACAAGTTTTGTTAGCCTACATTGAATTACAAATATGCTTGAGGGTAATGACACTTGAGAAAATAACTGGAAGCAGGAAAAGAGTGTAGAATTGAATTCGGACCATACCTGGAAGGAGGGTAGACACAGATCAAATTACATTTAGGCCAAGATTTACTGAAATCCCTTTCTTCAGTTTAAGTTCCAATATCTTAAAGACCTCTGTCTTAGTTACCTAGTGCTGCCATAATAGAAATACTAAAAGTGGGTGGCTTTAAATACCAGAAATTAATTTTCTCACAGTTCTGGGGGCTAGAAGTCCAAATTCAGGCATCAGCTCTAGGGGAAGGTCCTTCTTTATTTCTTTCAGCTTCTAGTAGCTGCCGACAATTCTTGGCATTCCTGGGCCTGTAGACACATCTGCCTGTGTAGCCATGTGACGTCTTCCCCCTGCGTGAGTGTGCCTGTGTCTATTCTGCTCTTTTTATAAGATACTACTCATAGAAGATTAGATTTAGGACCCACCCTACTCTGGTATGATCTCATTAAAATAACAAAAGAAAACCCTTGTTTCCCAACAGCGTCATATTTACAGGTACGGGGGTTAGGATGTCAACATAATTTTTTTGAAGGGGGGATGCAATTTAATCCATAACAACCACCAACACATTTGTTGCTTTCTTGCCCACATTTTCTCTCATACAAATCTATTCTCAAGGAAGTATATACAATAGTTTTAAAGAATGTTCCACATACCAGATCCCCACACTCTCAAATTTAATTTTAGTAGAGATCAGAACTTTAAAGTACAAAAATAAAGTTTTGGGTGTGTTTTCCAGTCAGATGATGAGGAAATACTTGGGTGAGGTGCAATAGGCCTTCCTTAGATCTGTGAAATCCCCCAATCATGGCTGTTGCTTTCTAACTCAACTGTGACTTTTCCTAGCCTTGCACTAGATGAAGGACAAAGGGCATCAGAATAGCAGGTTCACCTCCTTGAGGTGGTATACATATTTCTTTCCTGCTCTGACAAAAACTTGTGTCAAAGTTTCAGGTTTCATCCTTTATTATGAAGTGGGTAAACGTGTATTGTGCTGAAACCCTGTAGGCCTCCAGGACCTCTCCAGAAAAAAAACAAACTTTTATTTTCTAACATTTGACAAATATTGAGTGAGCATCTGCAATGAAATTTTTCCCAGAAATAGGCCTTCTGAGTAGCTTAGTCTCTTGGCTCAGCTAACCTTAAAATTTCAATGTGAATTTTCTGCTATTGAATAGGAGTCACTGTGCTTTTAATGTATGGTGCACCTTTCTGCCAGTGCTCCAGTTTAACCTTAATATAAATATATCTAATTGGTGACTGGTTTAACGATTGTGTAGTCCCTCTGGATTGGAGTAGAGAGCCAAAAACCCATTTTGGTTGTGGTTGACATCAAGATTGATCTTCCTCCAAGAGGAAACCAAATGTTAATTTTTTTAAGTATTTCATTGCATTTTAGGTGAAAGTTTACAGAGAAAATTAGTTGCTCATTCAGCAAACTGTACGCAAAGTGTTCCTTGACATTGGTTACAATTTCTACACTGTCAGCACTCTCCCCATTTCTGCCCTGGGTTCCCCATTTTCTTTCATCTGGTTTTCCTACCCCTTCCTGCCTTCTCAGCTTTACTTGGGAAAATGTTGCCTTTTTGGTTTCGTATAATTGTTTGTTCTATGAGGCACGTGATTTTCGAGTGTTATTGTTTATTTTATAGGCCTGTCTATTGTTTGGCTGGAAGGTGGTTTCTGGGAATGGCTTCAGTTCCAAGTCAGAAGGATGTCTCAAGGCCGTAGCCTCAGGGTTCCTCCAGTCACTATCAGGCCATTAGGTCTAGTCTTTTGCTGTGAATTTGATTTTTCATTCTACATTTTTCTCCCCCTCTGTCTGGGACCCTAAATTGTAATCCAGGTCAGAGCAGTTGATACTGGTAGCCAGGCACCATCTAGTTCTGGTCTTGGGATGGTGTTGGCTGTGGTACATGTGGTCCTTCAGTCCTTTGGACTAATTGCTCCCTTGAGTCTTTGGTTTTCTTCACTTCCCTTTACTCTGGATAGGAAGAGACCACCAGTTGTATCTCAGATGGCCTCTAGTAAGCTCTTAAGACCCAAGATGCTACTCACCAAAGTAGGATGTAGAACATTGTTTTTATGCAATATGTTATGCCGGTTGACATAGATGTCCCCCAACCTATGGTCCTTAGACTTCAAGCCTAGTATCTTTGTCCTGGGAGGTGTTTGATCCAAATGTTAATTTGCAGTCAAATTATATATAGACATGTGGTGGTTGGAGAGGATGGGGAAGGTGTGGAAGAGAGAGGAATTCACAGTAGAATCTGATATTAATGGAACACCAACAAAATCAGGGTAACGAGATTTAATTTCAGCTTTACTCTCTTAACTTGATTCATTGGTGTCCCTATGTGTTATAATTTTCTTCCCCTGCCTATCTGAAGGGGCTAGATGAGGATAAATGAGATATTTAGAGTATCGCCTTTAAAATGGCACTATTAAAATGTGTAAAGAATAACTGTCACTGTAAAGAAAAGACACAGAATAAAAGAGTTATTTGCAATTCATATACCTAACTTGCATGCAAAAGGTGGATGAAGAATAAGGAAGATAGAAGAAGAATTGACGACTTTGAATTGTGGTGTTGGCGAAGAATATTGAATATACCATGGACTGCCAAAGGAACAAACAAATCTGTCTTGGAAGAAGTACAGCCGGAAATGTTCCTTAGAAGTAAGGATGGCGAGACTATGTCTCACGTACTTTGGACATGTTATCAGGAGGACTCAGTCCCTGGAGAAGGACGTCATGCTTGGTAAAGTAGAGGGTCACCGAAAAAGAGGAAGACATTCAATGAGATGAATTGACACAGTGGCTGTAACCATGGGCTCAAGCATAGCAACGATTTTGAGTATGGTGAAGGACTGGGCAGTGTTTCGTTCTGTTGTACATAGGGTTGCTATGGGTCGGGACCAACTAGACGACACCTAGCAACAATAACATAGCTAACTAGGGACACATCCAGAATGTATAAAAAACACCTACAAATCAACAAAAAAGACAGTATGCCTAATAGAAAAATGGGTAAAAGATTTGAATAGGCACATCACAAAAGAGGCTATCTAAACAGTCAGTAAGTATATGAAAGATGCTCAATCTCATTAGTCATCAGAGAAATGCAAATGAAACCTGCAACTAGATACCACCACACACCTACCCAGAATGGCTAAAATGAGAAAGTCAGCAAATACCAAGAGCAATTGGAACTCCCATACAGTGCCGATAGGACTATAAATTGAGACAACAATTCTGGAAAACTCTGTCATAGTATCTACTAAAGTTGACCATTTTGCATACAGTATAGCCCAGCAATTTCACTGCTAGGTACTTAAAAAAAAAAAAGGTACTTACCCAACATAAATGCTCTTATATGATCAACAGAGATGTGTACAAGAATGCTCATAGCAGCACTATTCATAACAGCTTTAAAAAACTGGATTCAAATGCCCATCAACATTATGGATAAATACATTGCTATAAGCCAAAAGAGTACACGCTGTATGTGTACATACTGTATGATTCCATTATGTGAAGTACAAACATAGGCAAAACTAATATATGATGTTTTGAGTCAGTATAGTAGTTATCCTTTATGAAGGAATGACTGGAAGGAGACATGAAGGGGGCTTCTGGGATGCTAGTAATGTTTTAATCTGGGTGCTGTTACATGGGGACATTCAATTAATGAAAATTTACTGATCTGTTGTTGTTAGGTGCCATCAAGTTGGTTCTGATTCATAGCGACCCCATGCACAACAGAGCAAAACACTGTCTGGTCCTGTGCCATTCTCAAAATTGTTGCTATGTTTGAGACTATTGTTGCAGCCACTGTGTCAATCCATCTCGTTGAGGGTCTTCCTCTTTTTTGCTGGCCCTCTGCTTTACTAAGCATGAGGTCCTTCTCCAGGGACTGATTCCTCCTGATAACATGTACAAAGTAAGCAAGACAAAGTCTCACTACCCTCGCTTCTAAGGAGCACTCTGGTTGTACTTCTTCCAAGACAGATGTTTGTTCTACTGGCAGTCCATGGTATATTCAGTATTCTTTGCCAACACCATAATTCAAAGGCATCAATTCTTCTTCAGTCTTCCTTATTCATTGTCTAGCTTTCGTGTGCATATGAGGTGATTGAAAACATCATGGCTTGGGTCAGGCGCACCTTAGTCCTCAAAGTGACATCTTTGCTTTTTAACACCTTAAAGAGTTCTTTTGCACATTTGCCCAATGAAGTACATCTTTTGATTTCTTGACTGCTGCTTCTATGGGCATTGATCGTGGATCCCAGTAAAATCAAATCCTTGACAACATCAATATTTTCTCCATTTATCGCGATGTTGCTCATTGGTCCAGTTGTGAGGGTTTTTGTTTTCTTTATGTTGAGGTGTAGCCCATACTGAAGGCTGTGGCCTTTGACCTTCATCAGTAAGTGCTTCAAGTCCTCTTCACTTTCAGCGAGCAAGGCTGCGTCATCTGCATATCTCAGGTTGTTAATTAGTCTTCCTCCAATCCTGGTACCCTGTTCTTCATATAGTCCAGCTTCTCAGATTATTTGCTTAGTGTACAGATTGAATAAGTATGGTGAAAGGATACAACCCTGATGCACACCTTTCCTGATTTTAAATCAAGCAGTATCCTGTTGTTTTGTTCAAATGACTGCCTCTTGGTCTATGTACAGGTTCCTCATGAGCACAGTTAAGTGTTGTGAAATTCCCATTCTTCCCAATGTTATCCGTAATTTGTTATGATCCACGCAGTTGAATGCCTTTGTGTAGTCAATAAAACACAGGTAAACATCTTTCTGGTATTCTCTGCTTTCAGCCAAGATCCATCTCACATCACCAATGATATCCTTCATTCTGTGTCCTCTTCTGAATCCGGCTTGAATTTCTGGCAATTCCCTGTCGATGTACTGCTGCAACCATTTGTGCTTTATCTTCGACATAATTTTACTTGCATGTGATATTAATGATATTGTTTGATAATTTGTGCATTCCGTTGGATCTCCTTTCTTTGGAATGGACACAGATATGGGTCTCTTCCAGTCAATTTGCCAGGTAGCTGTCTTCTAAATTTCTTGGCATAGAGGAGTAAGCACTTCCAGCATTACAACTATTTGTTGAAACATTTCAATTAGTATTCTGTCAATTCCTGGAGCCTTATTTTTCACCAGTGCCTTCAGTGCAGGTTGGACTCCTTCCTTTAGTACCATCCGTTCTTGATCATACGCTACTTCCTGAAATGGTTGAATGTTGACCAGTTCTTTTTGGTACAGTTACCCTGTGTATTCCTTCCATCTTCTTTTGATGTTTCCTGCATCATTCAATTTTTTGCCCATAGAATCCTTCAATATTGCAACTTGAGGCTTGAATTTTTCCTTCAGTTTATTCCACTTGAGAAATGCCAAGCATGTTTTTCTCTTTTGGTTTCCTAAACCTTTTGCTTTGGTCTTCACACATTTCATTACAATACTTTTTCTTCTGGAGCCCCTCTTTGAAATCTTCTGTCCAGCTCTTTTACTTCCTTATTTCTTCCTTTTGCTTTAGCTACTGTACATTCAAAAGCAAGTTTCAGAGTCTTTTCTGTCATCCATTTTGTTGTTTTCTTTTCTATGTTTTTAATGACCTTTTTTATTCTTCATATCATTCCACAACTAGTCTGGTCTTCAGTTGTTAGTGTTCAAGGCATCAAATGTGTTCTTGAAATGGTCTCTAAATTCAAGTGGAATATACTTGTCCTATTTATCTAGTAGTGCTGCTATAACAGAAATACAATGAGTGGATGGCTTTAACAAATAGAAATTTATTCTCTCACAGTGTAGGAGACTAGAAGTCCAAAATCATGAAGCCAGCTCTAGGAGAAGGCTTTCTTCTCTGTTTGCTGGGGGGAAGGTCCTCATCAATCTTCCCGTGAGTCTAAGAGGGTCTCAGCACAGGGGCTCCAGGTCCAAAGGATGCACTCCGCACCCAGCTCTTCTTTCTTGGTGGTAGTAAGTCCCCATTCCAAGTTCCAGGATCCCATTTTCCCTATCAATGCCCTCACTTTAACTTCAGACACCATTTGAGGTTGGAAATTCATTGGCACTGGAATTCAGCCATTCTTATGATAAGAATCTGGGTATCAGCTCTGTTATTACAAGAAATAAGGCTTTCTTTCAGGGCCACAAGTGGCAACTTTGAGGTCATTTATGCAGCTCTTGAGCTGTGACTCTGAAGCCTGAGCTCATCTCTTTCTTTCACCACTTTGTCTAGCGAAAGTAGGACCAACCAACCAGCTTCCTTACACTTCTCATTCTGACAAAATTGTAGAAAAGTATCAAACATGCGATCACCCAGAGACTTGCCTCCACTGATGCTTGATCTATTGGTGGTGATATTTTGTGTATTTCTATTGCCATTTCACACAATGGATTAGCAGTGCCCTCTTTACTACTGGAAGCAGAGTCACCAACATCTTTAAGACTAACTAGACTTGAGAACCCATTTAGAAAACTCATCCTTACAATTTTGTTTCTTTAGAACCACTCTGGAAACCCTGGTGGCCTAGTGGTTAAGAGCTATGGCTCCTAATCAAAAGGTTGGCAGTTTAAATCCACCAGGCGCTCCTTGGAAACCCTATGGGGCAGTTCTACTCTGTTTTCTATAGGGTCACTATGAGTTAGAATCAACTTGATGACAACGGGTTTGGTTTTTTGGTTTGGTATTACATCTGGCAAGGTCTGTGAGTATGGTTGCCATTTATGTCTTTGAAAATAGGTAATTGCGATGAATAAATCATTAGTCTTGCAAAATTCTATCATTCTATCTCCCTTGTCATTTCTATCACCAAGGGAATATTTTCCAACTACCAATCCTTCTGTTTCCAACTTTCTAATTCCAATCACCGGTAATTATCAATGCATCTTGATTGCGTGCTTGATCAGTTTTAGACCACAGAAGTTGGTAGAAATCTTCAGTTTCTTCATCTTTGGCCTTAGTGGTTGGTGCATGAATTTGAATAATAGTCGTATTAACTGGTCTTCCTTGTCGGTGTATAGGTGTTATCCTATCACTGACAGAGTTGTACTTCATGATAGATTTCGAAATGTTCTTTTTGGTGATGAAACAATGCTATTCCTCTTCAATTTGTCATTCCTGGGATAATAGACCATATGATTATCCAATTCAAAATGGCCAATACCAGTCCATTTCAGCTCACTAGGATATTAATTTTTATGTGTTCCATTTTATTTTCAACAACTTCCAATTTCCCTTGATTCATACTTCATACCCTCCATGTTTCAATTACTAATGGATGTTTACAGATGTTTCTTCTCATTTTGAGTTGTGCCACATCAGCAAATGAAGGTCCCAAAAGCTTGACTCCATCCACGTCATTAAGGTCGACTCTACTTTGAGGAGGCAGCTTTTTCCCAGTGGTATTTTGAGTGCCTTCCAACCTGAGGGGCTCATTTTCTAGCACTATATGAGACAATGTTCTGCTGCTATTCATTAGGTTTTCACTGGCTAATTTTTTTCAGAAATAGACTGCCAGGTCCTTCTTCCCAGCCAGCCTTAGCCTGGAAGCACCACTGAAACTTGTCCACCATGGGTGACCCTGGTGTTTGGTATTTGAAATACTGGTGGCATAGCTTCCAGCACCACAGCAACATGTAAACCACCACGGTGTGACACATTGACAGATGAGTGGTGGTCATTGATCTGTACACTTAAGCTTTCTTCACTCTTCTGTCTGTTACATGTCGGTTAAACACAAAAAAGAATTAGTGACCTGCTTTATTAGGGCTCTGAGGTCCCTGGTTGGCTCTGATACTAGTTTGTTGTGTGCTAGAAAGTAGATTAATGTTTGCCTAGGGCTGGTGATCAGAGGTGGAGTGGGAGATGGGAGGGCTTATAGGGGAACTGGGAGAGTAATGGCTAAGGGGTGTGCAGTTTATTTTTGGGGTGATGAAATGTTCTCAGGTTGATTGTAGTGATTGATGGTTGTACAAATCTCTGAATATGCTAAAAGCCATTGTATTTTGCACATAAAAATGGATGAATTGTATGGTTTTTATATATCTCAATAAAATTGTTTAAAAATGATCTCTAATAAAGCAGAGAATACCAGAAAGATGTTTACCTGTGTTCTGTTGACCATGCAAAGGCACTCTAGCGTGTGCATCATAGCAAATTATGGATAACATTGCAAAGAATAGGAATTCCAGAACACTTAATTGTGCTATGCGGAACTTGTACATAGACCAAGAGGCAGTCGTTCAGCAAAGCAAAGGAATACTGTATGGTTTAAAATAGGGAAAGGTGTGCTTCAGGGTAGTATCCTTTAACTGTTCTTACTCAATCTGTATACTGAGCAAATAATCCAATATGCAGATGACACAACTTCGCTTGCTGAAAGTGAAGAGGACTTGAAGCACTTACTGATGAAGATCAAAGACTACAGCCTTCAGTATGGATTACACCTCAATATAAAGAAAACAAAAATACAACTGGACCAATAAGCAACATCATGATAAACGGAGAAAAGATGAACTTGCCAAGGACGTCATTTTACTTGGATCCACAATCAACACCCGTGGAAGCAGGAGTCAAGAAATCAAATGACGCATTGCATCAGGGAAATCTGCTATAAAATAACTTTTTAATGTGTTAAAAAGCAAAGATGTCACTTTGAGGACTAAGGTGCGCCTGACCTAAGCCATGGTGTTTTTATTCACCTCATATGCATGTGAAAGCTGTACAATGAATAAGGAAGACCAAAGGAGAATTGATGATTCGAATTATGGTATTTGCAAAGAATATGAATATTCTGTGGACTGCTGGAAGAACGAACAAGCCTGTCTTGGAAGAAATACAGCCAGATTGCTCCTTGGAAGCGAGAATAGCTAGACTACGTCTCATGTGCTTTGGACACGTGATCAGGAGAGACCAGTCCTTGGAGAAGAACATTGTGCTTGGTAGACTAGTGGGTCACCAAAAAAGAGGAAGACCCTCAAGGAGATGGATTAACACAGTGGCTGCAACAGTGGTCTCAAACATAGCAACGATTATGAAGATGATGCAGGACTGGGCAGTGTTTCGTTTCATTGTACACGTGGTCGGTATGAGTCGGAACTGACTCAACGACACCTAACAACAACAAAAAACATTGTTATTCAAATATGCACTTTCCTGATTGCTAATGTTACTAAAGATCCTTTTTTTAATTGTTGTTGAAAATATACACAGCAAAACATATAACAATTCAGCAATTTCTACGTGTACAATTCAGTGACATCGATTACAAAAATTGATGCCTTTGAGTTACGGAGTTGGCAAAGAATATTGAATACACCGTGGACTTCCAGAAGAACAAAAGAATCTGTCTTGGAAGAAGTATAGCGAGAATGCTCCTTAGAAGCAAGGATGGCAAGACTTTGTCTCATATACATTGGACATGTTATCAGGAGGGACCAGTCCCTGGAGAAGGACATCATGCATGGTAAAGTAGAGGGTCAGTGAAAAAGAGGAAGACCCTCAAGGAGATGGATTGATGCAGTGGCTGCAATAATGGGCTCAAGAACAATAACAATTGTGAGGATGGCGCAGGATCAGGCAGTGTTTGGTTCCGTTGTACATAGGGTCACTATGAGTTGGAACCAACTCTATGGTGCCTAACAACAACAGCAGTCCCTTATTTATGACGTATTTGAGTTAGGAACATCTGGGGCTTTTTTTTGCACATCTTATCGCCAGTAATATATGTCAAAAAATATCTGTAAGTTTATATGTAATATTTCCAACCCCAAAAGACATATGAAAGCTCGATTTTTAAAGAAACTGGTAATAAAAGGCAACAATAATGAAAACTAAAAAATAAATGAAATATTCAGGTTACGTTAGAACTGACTTATGATGGAGTCTTCAGAACAGAACCCCTTCGTAACTATATTCTTCAAGTTGCACAACCATTCTCATCCTCCTTTTCCTAATTGTTCCTTCTCCATTAACATCAGTTCACTGCTGCCCAAGCTTCCTATCTAACCTTTCTAGTTGCTGTTGTCAATTTTATCTCATATAGATAGTTCTTTAAAAGAGCACAATGCTCAAAGCAGAAATTATTTACTAATTAAGTTAAACTATTGTTTGTTTTAAAGAAAACTTCAGGGAATATTTTTGTTTTAGGGTTTAAAACTTATCTCAGTACAATACTTTCTGGGTTTCTTCTAGCCTCATTGGCTCCAGAAAGACTGGATTCCGTGAGAATTTGAAATTCTGTTCTGCATTTTTCTCCCTTTTTGTGAGGATTAGTCTATAGAATTTTTGATCAAAATGCTCAGTAATGGTAGCCAGGCACTATCCAGTTCTTCTGGTCTCATGGCAAAGAGGCAGTAGTTCATAGGGGCAATTAACCACACATTCCATTTCCTCCTCCTGTTTCTGACTCTCCTTCTTCTTCTGTTTCCTCAGGAGAATAAAACCAAACAAACCAAACCCACTGCCGTAGACTTGATTCTGACTCATAGCGACCCTGTAGGACAAAGTAGAACTGTCCCACAGAATTTCTAAGGCTGTAAATCTTTATGGAAGCAGACTGCCACTTCTTTCTACCGTGACCCACTGCCGTAGACTTGATTCTGACTCATAGCAACCCTGTAGGACAAAGTAGAACTGCCCCACAGGATTTCTAAGGCTGTAAATCTTTATGGAAGCAGACTGCCACTTCTTTCTACCGTGGAGTGGCTGGTAGGTTTGAACATGCAACCTTTCGGTTAGCAGCCTGAGTGCTTTAGTCATTGTTCCACAGGGCTCCTTTTCAGGAGAATGAAGACCAATTTTTGTACGTTGGGTGGCTGCTTGCAAGCTTTTAAGACCCCAGGCACTACACAGTGAACTAGGAGGTAGAACAGGAGCACTAAAAAATATATTAGGCCAATTAATTGGGATCTCCCATGAAACCATGACTCTAAACCTCCCGACTAAAAATCAAATCCCATGAGGTATTTGGTTGTAATTTTTTTAAGCAGCCTCAGCAGCTTCCTTCCTCCTTTTTTTTTTTTGTAAAAATATATATCACACAACACTTGCCAGTTAAACTTTTTATAGTCCCTGAGTGGCACAAATGGTTAAGCATTCAACTACTAACCAAAAGGTTGGCAGTTCAAACCCACCCAGTGGTTCCTTAGAAGACAGGCCTAGCAACCTGCTTCCAAAAGGTCAGTCTTGAAAACACTATGGAGCAGTTCTGCTCTGCACACGTGGTGCTGTCATGAGCTCAAATTGACTCCATGCAACTGAAGATCTTTCTTTACATGTGCATTGGTTGTTTGTATTTCATCTTCTATGAATAGTCTGTTCATCTCCTTTGATCATTTATCCTGTTTTTTAAATTACTGATTTGTAGGAGTTAAAAGAAACGTACTCTGAATACTATAATTTATGTTATTATTTTGGCAGATGTCTTCTGTCAGCCTGTTCCTTATCTTTTAATCTTGTTTATAGTGCTTTTTCTCCAACCAAAAGTTTGAAATTTTGATGAAGTTATATTTGATGAAGTTATATATAAATATATTTATACCTGGAAATAATGAAAGTACTCTGCAAAAATTTCCTTTAATAGTTTTAGATTCTATTTTTACCTTCAGTCTTTAATTCACCTGGAATTTATTTTTGTTTATGTTAATAGCCAATTGGCACATTTTTTGAATATAAAAATTATAACACACAGTACATGTTAAACTTGCTTTTATTTTACTCAAGAATATATTTGAGATTTTTTCATCATATACATAGAATTGCAACTTCATCTTTTCAGTTGTTAGAGTAGTCATAATATAGATATGCTGTGGCATTTTTAGCCATTCTGTTGTTTGTAAATATTTAGATTTTGCCAATTTTTCCACAATTATAGACAGTGATACAAGGAACATCCTTGTACATTCCTGCTTGTGTATGTATCTATTTCTCTTCTGTAACTATTGAGAAATGGAATTGAATATTCAGACTTTAAATTTTATTTGCCAGATTGCCCTGCAAAATGGTGGTACAATTTGCACTTCCACCTACAGTGTATGACAGTATTTCCCTCACATCATTGTCAACACTGGATAATATAAAATTTTAAAATATTTGTCCATCTGATAGAAAAATATCATTTCATTGTTGGCTTTTTGAAATCAACTTTGTTGAAATGTAATTTACAGACAGTAAAACTCACCAGCTTTAAGTGTACAGATTGATCCATTTTGGCAAATGTATCCAGTCACATAACTATCATCACAATCAAGATATAAAGTGTTTATATCACTTCAAAAATTCCGTTGTACCCATTTGCAATCAATCATCTCCTACAGCCCCTAAACCCTAGTAATCACTTGTCGTCTTTATGTCACTATATGTTTGCCTTTTCTAGAGTTGCATATAAAGAGAATCATGCAGTAAGTACTTTTTTGTGTCTGGTTTCTTTTGCTCAGCATAATGTTCTGACAGTCATCCATGTCATTGCATGTATCAGTAGCTCAATCCTTTTTACTGCTGAATGGTATTCCATTCTATGAATATACTATAATTTGTTTATCCATTTTTATGTTGATGGACATTTGGATTGATTCCAGTGTGGAGCTATTATGAGTAAAGCTACTATGAACATGAGCATTAAAGTAATTTTGAGGGCATATATTTTTATCTTTCTTGAGTAAATATCTAAGAAAGGAATTGCTAGGTCATCATGCAGATATATATTTATAAGAAACCCCCAAACTGTTTTCTAAAATGGCTGTACAATTTTACACTCCCACCAGCAATGTATGATAGTTCTTGTAGCTCCATATATTCAGCATTGTTTGGTGAATGTCAGTCGTTTTAATTTTAGCCCTTCTAAAAAACCCAAAAAAACCTTTGTCATCAATTCAATTCCAAGTCATGGAGAACCCATGTGTTACAAAATAGAACTACTGCGTCTGGTTTTCTTGGCTGTAATCTTTATGGAAACAGATCTCCGGGTCTTTCTTCCATAGCATCGCTGGGTGTGTTGTTAGTTGTCTGCCGTGGAGTCTATTCAGACTGGTGGTGACCCCACGTATGCAGAGTAGAACTGCTCCATACAGTTTTCGAGGTTGTGATCTTTTGGAAGCAGATTGCTAGGCCAGTCTTCCGAGGTACTTCTGGGTGGTTTCGAAAGACCAACCTTTCGGCTAGTAGTAAAACACAAACAGTATGTGCCACCCGGGGACCTTCACACTCTAGTAAGTGTGAAATGGCAACTCACGGTGGCTTTATGTTTCATTGTCTTGATGACTAGTGATACTAAGCATCTTTTAGTGTGTTCGTTATCCATTTACATATCTTATTCTGTGAAATGTGTGTTCCAGTTTTTGCCCATTTTGTTATTGGGTTGTTTATCTCTTTAGTATTGATTTGTAGTAGTTATTAATATATTCTGGTTACAAGTCATTTGTTAGATATGTAGAGTGGGAATTTTTTCACCCAGTCTATGGCTTACTTTTTCATTTTTTAAAAAATGGTGTCTATTGATGAGACGAATGTCTTAATTTTGACGATGTCCAATTTCAATTTTCTCATGCTTTATATATATATATTTTTCATTACTTTTTATATCATCTCCAGGAAGCCTTTGCCTACCCCAAATTTGTGAAGATACACTCCAGTATTTTCTTCCAGAAGCATTATAGTTTTAGCTTTTACATTTAGGTTTATAATCAGTTACAAATTAGGGAATGGTCAAGAACCATTATTTCATGCAGTCCTTGAGTTTTTCCACCACTGTTTTATGAAAACATTTCTTTCCTCATTGAATTGCCTTGGTGCCTTTGTTAAATATTGATTTACCATATATATGTGTGTGTATATATATATATATGGGTTTAGTTCTGGACTCTGTATTATGTTTCATTCATCTTTTTGCCTTTCCTTATGCTGATACCACAATGCCTTGATTACTGACACTTTATAGTAAGCATTTAATTCAAGTAGTTGGAGTTCTACAACTCTGTTTTTTTTTTCCAGATTGTTTTGGCTATTCTAGGTCTTTCATATTTCAATATAAATTTCAGTATTAACTTGTCAATTATTTACAAAAATGCCTACTTAATTTCAAGACTTACTATAAAGTTACAGTAGTCAGGACGTTGTGGTATAACCATAATTATAAACCTATTAGGTAAATGTGATAGAAGACACAGTCCATAGATAGAACCACATGTAGGTTTTCAAAAAAGTCACCAAAGTAATTCAATTGGAAAAAGACAGTATTTCAACAAATGGTATGAAAACAACTGAATATTCATAATAAAAAATGATCTTCAACCTCCCACATCACACAACACAAAAAAATTATTTGGAAATTAATCATGAACCGAAACAAAAAGGCTAAAGGTATAAAGCTTATAGAAGAGAATTTTGTCTCAGTAAAACCTTTTGCTTTAAAGACAGATTTATCTGGTATTAGTATACCTGTCGTTAGTGTTGTTAGGTGCCATCGAGTTGGTTCTGACTCATAGCAACACTATGCACAACAGAACGAAACACTGCCCAGTCCTGCGCCATCCTTACAATCGTGGTTATGCTTGAGCTCATTGTTGCAGCCACTGTATCAGTCCAACTCGTTGAGAGTCTTCCTCTTTTCCGCTGACCCTGTACTTTGCCAAGCATGATGTCCTTTTCCAGGGACTGATCCCTCCTGACAACATGTCCAAAGTATGTAAGATGCAGTCTCGCCGTTCTTGCTTCTAAGGAGCATTCTGGTTGTACTTCTTCTAAGGTAGATTTGTTCGTTCCTTTGGCAGTCCATGGTATATTCAATATTCTTCGCCAACACCACAATTCAAAGGCGTCAATTCTTCTTCGGTCTTCCTTATTCATTGTCCAGCTTTCACATGCATATGATGCAATTGAAAATACCATGGCTTGGGTCAGGTGCACCTTAGTCTTCAAGGTGACATCTTTGCTTTTCAACACTTTAAAGAGGTCCTTTGCAACAGATTTGCCCAATGCAATGTGTCGTTGTATTTCTTGACTGCTGCTTCCATGGCTGTTGATTGTGGATCCAAGTAAAATGAAATCCTTGACAACTTCAATCTTTTCTCCATTTATCATGATGTTGTTTATTGGTCCAGTTGTGAGGATTTTTGTTTTCTTCATGTAGAGGTGCAATCTGTACTGAAGGCTGTGGTCTCTGATCTTCATTAGTAAGTGATTCAAGTCCTCTTACTTTCAGCAAGCAAGGTTGTGTCATCTGCATAATGCAGGTTGTTAACGAGTCTTCCTCCAGTCCTGATGCCCCGTTCTTCTTCACATAGTCCAACTTCTCGGATTATTTGCTCAGCGTGCAGATTGAATAGGTGTGGTGAAAGAGTACAACCCTGACCCACACTGTTCCTGGCTTTAAACCAATCAGTATCCCCTTGTTCTGTTCGAACAACTGCCTCTTGATCTATGTGAGGGTTCCTCATGAGCACAATTAAGTGTTGTGGAATTCCCATTCTTCCCAATGTTATCCATAATTTGTTATCCATAATATGATCCACACAGTCGAATGCCTTTGCATAGTCAATAAAACACAGGTAAACATCCTTCTTGTATCTTCTGCTTTCAGCCAGGATCCACCTGACATTAGCAATGGTATCGCTGGTTCCACGTCCTCTTCTGAAACCAGCCTGAATTTCTGGCAGTTCCCTGTCGATATACTGCTGCAGCCATTTCTGAATGATCTTCAGCAAAATTTTGCTTGCAAGTGATTCTATAATTTCTGCATTTGGTTGGATCACCTTTCTTGGGAATAGGCATAAATATGGATCTCTTCCAGTCAGTTGGCCAGGAAGCTGTCTTCCATATTTCTCGGCATAGATGAGTGAGCACCTCCAGCCCTGCATCCATTTGTTGAAACATCTCAATTGATAATTCGTCACTTCCTGGAGGCTTGTTTTTTGCCAATGCCTTCAGAGCAGCTTGGGCTTCTTCCTTTAGTACCATCGGTTCCTGATCATATGCTACCTCTTGAAATGGTTGAACATCGACTAATTCTTTTTGGTATAATGACTGTGTGTATTCTTTCCATCTTCTTTTGATGTTTCCTGCGTCGTTTAATATTTTCCCCATAGAATCCTTCACTATTGCAACTCGAGGCTTGAATTTTTTCCTCAGTTCTTTCAGCTTGAGAAACCCCGAGTGTGTTCTTCCCTTTTGGTTTTCCATCTCCAGCTCTTTGCACACGTCGTTATAATACTTTGTCTTCTTAAGCCGTCCTTTGAAATCTTCTGTTCAGTTCTTTTACTTCACCATTTCTTCCTTTTGCTTTAGCTGCTTGACGTTCGTGAGCAAGTTTCAGTGTCTCCTCTGACATCCATCTTGGTCTTTTTTTCTTTCCTGTCTTTTCAATAACCTTTTGCTTTCTTAATGTGTGATATCCTTGATGTCATTCCACAATTCCTCTGGTCTTCGGTCACTAGTGTTCAATGTGTCAAGTCTGTTCTTGAGATGGTCTCTAAATTCAGGTGGGATGTACTCAAGGCCATATTTTGGCTCTTGTGGACTTGCTCTGATTTTCTTCAGTTTCAGCTTGAAATTGCATATGAGTAATTGGTGATCTGTTCCACAGTTAGCCCCTGGCCTTGTTCTGAGTGATGATATTGAGTTTTTCCATCATCTCTTTCCACAGATGTAGTCAATTTGATTCCTGCCTGTTCCATCTGATGAGGTCCATGTGTATAGTTGCTGTTTATGTTGGTGAAAGAAGGTATTTGCAATGAAGAAGTCGTTGGTCTTGCAAGATTCTATCATTCGATCTCTGGAATTGTTTCTGTCACCAAGGCCATGTTTTCCAACTACTGATCCTTCTTCATGGTTTCCAACTTTTGCATTCCAATCACCAGTAATTATCAATGCATCCTGATTGCATGTTCGATCAATTTCAGACTGCAGCAGCTTATAAAACTCTTCAATTTCTTCATCTTTGGCCTTAGCGGTTGGTGCGTAAATTTGAATAATAGTTGTATCAACTGGTCTTCCTTGTAGACGTATGGATATTATCCTATCACTGACAGCATTGTACTTCAGGATAGATCTTGAAAAGTTCTTTTTGATGATGAATGCAACTCCATTCCTCTTCAAGCTGTCATTCCCAGCATAGTAGACTATGTGATTGTCTGATTCAAAATGGCCAATACCAGTCCATTTCAGCTCACTAATGCCTAGGATATTGATGTTTGTGCGTTCCTTTTCATTTTTGATGATTTCCAGGTTTCCTAGATTCATACTTCGTACATTCCCGGTTGCAATTATTAATGGATGTTTGCAGCTGTTTCTTCTCATTTTGAGTCATGCCACATCAGCAAATGTAGGTCTTGAAAGCTTTACTCCATCCACATCATTAAGGTCTCCTCTACTTTGAGGAGGCAGCTCTTCCGCAGTCGTCTTTTGAGTGCCTTTCAACCTGAGGGGGCTCATCTTCCAGCATTATATCAGACAATGTTCTACTGCTATCATGAGGTTTTCACTGGCTAATGCTTTTCAGAAGTAGACTTCTGGGTCCTTCTTCCTAGTCTGTCTTTTTCTGGAAACTCAGCTGAAACCTGTCCTCCATGTGTGACCCTGCTGGTGTCTGAATGCCAGGGGCATAGCTTCCAACATCATGGCAACACGCAAGCCCACACAGTATGACAAACTGACAGACACGTGGGGGATTAGTATACCTATAACAGTTTAATTTGGTTAGTATTTGCATGATATATCTTTTTCCACTTTTTTGTTTTAACTTGTTTAAAGTATGTCTCTTGTAAGCTGATATGGTTTGATTTTGTTTGCAAACTACTATTGGGCATTTGTCTTTTATTTTGAGTTTTTATTCGCCATACATTTCATATATTTACTAATATATATTTGGGTTTAAATCTACCGTGTAACTATTGATCCCACCTGTTCTATGTTTCTTTTTTTTCTCTTTTCTTGTCTTTTGAATTAATCAAGTATTTTCATTATTTCATTTTCTTTTAAATTAGCTTGTTACATTAGAGATTATAGCATACATCCAGAACACATTAGGTTCTAAGATAAAATTGGTACTCTTAACACTTCCCAGAAAATGCAAGAACCTTAGTCCCCTTTAACTGTATTTGTTCCTTTCTTTGCCTTTTGTGTTTTTGTCATTATGAATTTTTATTCTCCATGTATTTCTAACCCCAAAAGATATTATTATTGTTTTGTACAAGCATGATTTATGTAGATTTAGTCCATATTTACCCTTTCATTTGCTGCTCACTCTCCACTGCATTTCTGAACTTACTTCTGTTGTCATTTTCCTTCCACCTGAAGTATATTTTTGGTATTTCTTTAATAACTTTCACCAATGTTTAAAAATTTTTTTTTGTTTTAGAGATCTTGTGCATCTTTTCTTAAACTTATTCCTAGCTCTTTTATGTTTTCCTATGTTATTGCAATGGTATTTAAATTTTTTTTTATGTCCCAATTGCTTGTTGGTAGTATATTGAAATAAAGTACATTTTTGTTCATTGACCTTAATTCCAGCAACCTTTAATTTATTTATTAATTATAATAGTTTGTAGGTTTTTTAGTTTTTCTATGTGCACGATCATGTCATCTAAAAATAACACTTTTATCTTTTCCAATCATTATACATTCTAATTCTTTTTTTTTCTTTTCTTTTTTTCCTGTGTTAACACTCTTAAACCGGCTAGAACCTTTAGCATAATAACATTGTAGGGTGTGTGTGTGTGTGTGTGTGTGTGTGTTAAAATGATGATTTTATACTAATACAGGTTTCACCCACTATCTGAAAGTAGAGCATTCCTATGAAACTTTTCATAAGCCAAAATGGCATAAAGTGAAGAAGCAATTATCATTAATTTATATGGGAAAATGTTTTGAGCATTCCCAGACCCCCCCAAAAAATAGCCTATCAGATAACACATAAAACCGTTATGAGCTCTCTTAGGCTTTTCTGATACCTTAGGACACATCTTGCTAATGGATGCATGAAATAAATCGAGATATAAAGCACAGATGCTCACAGACACAGTTCAAAGCTATGATGGCTTGATGTTGAGATGCTCAGTGTGACACCATTCTCGTTGCTCAGGGTGTGCACTGCCTCTTTAACAGCTTGCTGCAAAACAGATGCTGAATGCTATTTCTGCTTTCCCCCTTTTTTTGTAAAAGCGAAAGTCCTCTTCAGATTTTTTTCTGTTAGCAAAACCAGGTACTAATGCAGGTCTTTCATAAAAGTGAAGTATCGTGAAGTGAACTTTTTTTTTTATTGTACTTTAGATGAAGGTTTACAGAACAAATTAGTTTCTCATTAAATAGTTAGTACATATATTGTTTTATGACATTGGTCACCTTGGGTTGCCTATTACCAGCTTTCCTGTCCCCTCCTGCCTCCTACTCCTTGCCCCAGGGCTGGTGTGCCCCTTTACTCTCCTTTATGGGCCTGTCTAATCTTTGGCAGAAGGGTGAACCTTGAGAGTGACTTCATTGCTGAGCTAAAAGGGTGTCTGGGGACCATAGTCTTGGAGTTTCTCCCGTCTCTGTCAGACCAGTAAGTCTGGTCTTTTTTTTTTATGTGAGTTAGAGTTTTTTTCTCCATTTTTCTCCAGCTTTGCCCAGGACCCTCTATTGTGATCTCTGTCAGAACAGTCAGTGGTGGTAGCCGGGCACTATATAGTTGTACTAGACTCACCCTGGTGGATACCGTCGTAATTGTGGTCCATTAGTCCTTTAGACTAATCTTTCCCTTGTGCCTTTGGTTTTCTTCATTCTCCTTTGCTCCAGCCAGGATGCGACCAGTAGATGTATCTTAGATGGCCACTCACAAGCTTTTAAAACGCCAGACGCTACTCACCAAAGTAGGATGTAGAACATTTTCTTTATAAACTATGTTATGCCAGTTGAGCCAGATATTCCCCGCGACCATGGTCCCCAAGCCCTCAGCCCAGGAATTAGGTACCTCAGGGAGTTTGGATGTGTCTGTGGAACTTCCATGATCTTGCCTTGGGTAAAGCGAACTTTTGAAAAGCAGAGGATACCTGTACCTCGAATTTCAGCCCAACCACACAGGGTTATTCCTTGCCTTTACCTCTTAGATATTTCCATATTTATATTTCCCCCTCCCACATTGAGAAGTCTGGCTCCCAGCACATCATCAGTATATCAGTATATTTACTCATTTGCTCAACCCTACAGTGCATAAAAATAATGTTCTCAGAATTCTTGGACAAAATAAATCTACCATGTAAAGTTCAAGATTCCATTGCAGTTCTTTTTGTCTTTAGACCAAGGATATATAATTATAGTATTATGTTCAAAAGTTTTTTGGACTAGTTATTTTTTTCCATTGTGTGGTTATGGCATCAATTTAATAAACAGTTAAGTTCAGTTGTTTCTGTTTATATTCTATTTTAGTTTATTTTCCATCCTTGTTGATTTAATTTATTTCTGGACTATATAAACCATTAACACAGTTCAAAATGTCAAAACTATACAAAAAGGTATATTCAGAGAAGTCTCACTTTCTCTGTTCATTCCACCCAGTTCCCACCTACCCTTGTATGTAACCAATTTCATTAGTTTCTGTTTTTATATTTCCTGTTTTTCTTTTTACAAAATTCAGGGTATCATAAAAAAAAATGTATATATAAAACCAATTCCATTGCTGTCTAGTTGATTCTGACTCACAGCAACCCTATAGGTCAGAGTAGAACTGTCCCATAGGTTTTCCAAGGCTGTAAATCTTTAGAGAAGCAGGCTGTGACATCTTTCTCCCATGGAGTGGCTGGTGGGTTCGAACCACTGACCTTTTGGTAGCAGCTGAGCACTTTAACCACTGCACCACCAGAGTTCATATATACGACGCATAGCGACCCTAGTGGATTTGAACTGTCGACCTTTTGATTAGCAGCCGTAGGTGTTAACCCCTATGCCACCAGGGTTTCCATATATATATATATATATACACACACATACATACATAAAGCAAAGAAAACCAAACCCACTGCTGTTGAGTCAATTCTGTAAGGGCAGAGTAGAACTGCCCTGTAGAGTTTTCAAGGAGCACCTGGCAGATTCGAACTGCTGACCTTTTGGTTAGCAGCCATAGCACTTAACCACTACGCCACCAGGGTTTTCATATATATATGGAAACCTGTGTAGGACAGAAGGGGAAATTTTTTTTTGTATAGATGTATCGACTCGACGGCAGCGGGGTAAACGGGATATATATATATATATCCCCGCTGTCCTCTAGTCGATATATAAATAAATTTTCCCTTCTGTCCTACATAAAAGATAGGATACTATACATGCTTGCGTTTTGCTTTCTTAAAAAAATTAACAATGTATTCTGGAAATCATACCATATCAGTTCATAGAGATCTTTCTCATTCTTTATTTTTAAAAGCTACATAATACTCTATTGTGTGGATATACCATATTTTATTGAACCAGTTTCCATTATATGAAAATTTAGTTATTTTTTCTGATACCTTACATTCATAAATAATGCCTTCAAAAGAAAACTGCTTATTTGTACTTTTGGAGGAATATCTTCACAGTAAATTCCTAGAAGTGAAATTGCTGGGTCAAAAGTGTATGTAGTTTTGTTAAATAATACCAAGCCTCCCCCCTCCACCAAAGAGTTGTACCATTTTGTATTCAGTCCAGCAATATATAAGAGTGACTTTTACGCACAGCCTCTTCAATAGTGTTTAATTATCCCTTTGAACTTTCGCCAATCTGATAGATTGAAATGATTTCTTGGATTGCTTTTAATCTGCATTTCTTTTACTATGAGTAAAGTTGAATATCTTTTCATGTCTTCAAAGGCCATTTTATGTCACATAAAAATTATCTGTTGATGTCTTTTACCATTTTTAAAAAATTGAGTTTTGGTCTTTTTTCCTTCTTAATTTATGAGTTCTTTATATAATAGAAATACTGTGATATATGCTGGAAATACTTTATCTCAGTTCGTAATTGTCTTTGGAATTTTCTTATGTTGTTTCATGTTATGCATTTTAAAAACAATTTATATAGTTCAACTTATTGGTCTTTTATTGCATCTGGATTTTGAGTCATAGGTAAATGACTGTGCACACAAGTTGTATAATTTTACTTTTTTACATCAAATCTGTCTGATCCATTAGAGTTTATTCTTCTGTATGGTGTGAGGCATGCGTCTAACTTTTTGAAATGGTTATCCCATTGTCTCCAGACTATTTATTAAAAAGCCCACCTTTATCCCTGAGATTTAAAATGCCATCTTTATCATATACAATATTTCCACATGAGCTTGAGTCTATTTCTAGAGCTTCTCTTCTATTCCATTGGTCTGTCTCTCTATGACTTTTAAATATTATATACTTGAAAACCCCTGTGGTGTAGTGGTTAAGAGCTATGGCTGCTAACAAAAAAGGTCGGCAGTTCAGATCTACCAGGTGCTCCTTGGAAACCCTATGGGGCCGTTCTACTCTGTCCTGTAGGGTTGCTATGAGTTGGAATCAACTTGACAGCAACAGGTTTGTTTTCTTTGGTATATGAAGATTAATTTCTATATGTCAATGTTATATCTACCTCCTTTCTGAGCTTCTATTTAGCTGTATTAGCTTATCAATTTTTAACTTTTGGGTTTTTTAAAAATGTAGATAATATTTCTGCAAATAATGAAAAATTTTCCTCTTTTTAAAGAGTGTTTCATGCTCATTTTTCTCTTTCTTGCCAAACTTTATGCCTTTCGTTTCTCTTAACTCTCATTGCATTAGCTAAGACGCCAGTGATATATTGAATAGTAGCAGTAATGTAACATCCTTGTTTTGTTTCTGATTTTAGTGGGGAGAGTTATAGTGATTCACAGTTAAGTACGATGCTTGATATAGGTTTCTGGCAGACATCCTTTGTTAAATTAAGGAAGGTATATAATTTTCTAGGATTTTTAACAAAATTATGCAAAGATATTGAATTTTATTAATTTTTTTCAAAGTCTATCAATGATTATATGGCTTTTTGTTTTTGTGTGATCTGTTAATATGTAAAATCAGTTGTTGGATTTTCTAGGATTGGTCTACCCTTTATTATGAGATACTATATTGTTTTAATCCTGGATTCTATTTTCCAATATTTTATTTGGGATTTTCCCATCTAAATTCACAGGTGATATTGGCCTATAGTTTCCTTTCCTCGTCCTAACTTTTTTTTTCCAGTTATGTAAAATGGGAAAAATAAGTTAGATAGTGTCCTTTTTTTTTTCCAATGCAACAACAGTTTGTGTAAGATGGAAATTATCTCTTCCTTGAATGTTTGCCCATAATACCACCTGGGCCTCCTGTGATTTTTAGGGAATGTATGTTTGATTTCTGTTTCAATTTCTTCCATAATTATTGGTTTATTCACATTTTCTGTTTCTTCCAGACTGATTTGGGTCATCTTATTTATATTTCCATTTCATCTAGGTTTTCAAATTATATAGTTATATATAGTATTACAATTTTAAAATTTCATCTATATTTGCAGTTTTTCCTCTTTTGGTTTGTGGCTTATTTATTTGTGTCTTTTATTTTTCTTGATGATGCTTGTTAAAAGTTAGTTTGTTTCATGTAGGATTTTTGCATCTATGTTCTCAAGTGTTTAGAAGACTCTTATTAATGGCATATGAAGACTCTATGGTGCAACTCACAGGGCTAATATGGAAGCTTGTAGATAAACAGTGAGGAATATCCCACAGAGATAGAAAGAGAGGGTCATTTGGGATGAGACAGGAAGCTTGCAAAATAAAAATAAGGGAAAGAGTGAGTTGAGAGTTCGAGAACAAGGTAAAGTCCTGAGGACTGTGGAAGATCACTGAGTCACGTAACTCATGGCAGGGAAAACACAGGGCCACACAAGGGCAGGGTCTGCTTCTCAGGGAGCAGAGGGGGACAGTGAAGAACATGAGATATATAGGAGGCATTGCAAGGTGAAGCAGGGATCCAATGGTGGGAAGGTACAAAGCCTGGAGAAGTTTGTAAGTTAATGAATAAATTGAGGAAGAAAAGGAGGGGACTTAGAAGGTCCATGCAGAAGTCTGTAGGCAGTGAAGATTTTGCCTGTTCTGCCCCGCCAGAGAATAGTAAAAGTAGAAATTACTGCTACTGTAGGAGTCCCTGGCGGCTCAATTGATTAAGTGCTAGGCTACTAACAGAAAGGTCAGCAGTTCAAACCCATCCAGAGGCACCTCAGAAGAAAGGCCTGGTGATCTGCTTCCAAAAGATCACAGCCTTGAAAATCCTATGAAGCACAGTTCTACTCTGTAACATGTGGGATCATTATGTAGAACACATGAGGTTGCCATGAACCTGAATCAACTTGATGGCAATTGGTTTGATTTATTGGTTTAGTGCTACTCTAAACTTGTATTTTTGTCTTAGCCAGAGTGAAATCAAAGAATTGGTGGTGTGGGAAAATAGTAATAAAAGTTACCAGTTAGTGAAGAATTAACACTGTTCTGTATGCTTTACATATATGACTCACTTGACCCTCTCAGCAACTCTATGGTATAGGTACTATTATTGTCTATATGTTATAACTGAGTAAACTGAGTTTTAGTGAGGTTACCCCAGGTCACTCAGCTAGTCAAGTGGCAAAGCTGGGATCTGAGCCTGTGATTCTAACCTGGGGACTGTTTTACCCTATAACCCACGTGCTATATTGTTTCCATCCTCACAGTTCTGCCTTTTCCTATGAACCCTCTCATGTGCTCAATTTTGCTCTTGTAATACTACAGAAATGTCTCAATCATTTTGTTAAATCCAAAGAATATGAAGAGAGTGGCGAATTCTTACACAGTGACTTATGTTTATGCTTCTGGTATAATGGTTAAGCTCTCAGCTGCTGAACAAAACGTTGATGGTTTGAACCCACCAGTGGTTCTGCAGGAGAAAAGACCTGGCAATCTGTCCCTGTAAAGATTACAGCCTAGGAAACCCTATGGGGCAGCTCTGCTTTGTCCTGTAGAGTCACTATGAGTCAGAATTGACTTGATGGTATCCAACAACAGAGGTGCCTCAGAAGATAGACCTGGTGATCTGTTTTCGAAATGTCACAGCCTTGAAAACCCTATGGAGCAATTGTACTCTGACACATATGGGGCCGCTGTGAGTTGGAATTGACCCAATGGCAACTAACAACAATAATGTGTGCCATTGGGTGGCAGGTGTCAATGATGAACAGGGTTACGTAGGTCTATTATGGTTCTGACCAGTTCCTGGTTTCTGATTCTGTACTATAGATTTATAAAAGCTGTTGTACAGTGATTTTGATTTAGAAGTCTGGTAATATAGAAATGGGATAGAAATCCTTTTGGAATTAACCTCATTAACTGTATTTTCACTAGGTTTCTTGCACAGGAAATTCCCCATTGCATCCCCATTCATCAAAATACAGAATTTTGATATCAAGTAGTTGCTATTGCATGCACAGAAAGGAGGCATACAGCTGGAGAGTCAGGCCTTTAGTGTGTAACAGTGAGGAAAAGCCCAGTGTTCTCCAGGACATGGTATCCATGGCAACCTGCCCAGCAGCTTTTTAACTTTTCAACCTCTCAAAAGATGATTTCTTTAGTTTTCCTTCAATTTTCTTCCTCTGATTTCTTGGTCTGTAGTCATAACCATTCCCAATTCACATAATGTTATTTCTCACTATACAGAAAAAAGTGTTGAGCTATCATATTTGATTGTCATTAGTGTTTTTGTCCAGGATAAATATGTAAAACTTCACAGTCCAGATGCCGTTAATTCGCCATCTTTGAGTGCTTGGATAGGACAGGGCTGGACTAAGGGAAAAAACAAAAAAACAAGCTTTGCTAAGCTAAGGTGCTATTTTTTAATTGTGTTCATATACATGTAAACAATTGTCAGGTTTGTTGCAGCCAAGCTGTGATTACTTACACTGCTCATGGATGGGAGGTTGTAATTGATTCGCTTTCCTGGTTAACTGAGAGTTAAGCAGAAAACCTTTATATTTTCAACCCATGTTACCAATTCCTGTGAAAGGTGCTAGTTTACTTTCCTGCTTTAGCAATACAGTCTGCTGAAGATAACTGGCTCTTTCTTCGATGCCAGAGGATCCTGCAGTCCCTGAGGCTCAAGCCTCTGAAAGTCAGTGATCTTTCTTTGGAACCACATATGTAGCTGCAGAGACGGAGGATGTAGAAGAGAGGGTTCAGTGTGTGCTGATGCCAAAACATACTCTGAAAGTTTCTTTCGTTTTGAAAATAAATCCCTGATATCAGATTTTTTACCTGAGGCAAAAAGTTGTTTATCGAGGCAGCACAGTACGCTAGTTAATAGCACAGGCTCTGGAGTCGGCCTATTTGGGATCAAATCTGGGCTCTGTGTCTTACTAACTGTATGATTTTGAGCAAGGTACTTAGCCTCACTAAGTCTCAGTTTCCTAATCAGTAAAATGGGGATAATCACTGAGTCTACTTCCTAAAGTAATTTTGAGGAATAAATGTGACAATCCATGCAAACAGCTTAGAACAGTGCCTGTCTGGTACACAGGAAAAAAACAGGAAGCACACAGTAAACATTACCTATTGCTATTTCTCTGAAAGATGGAGCCCACCGAGGGGGGATTTGCTTCATTGAAAAACTCTATAGCTGAGTTCAGAGTAATTGCCATTTGTGCTGAGCAATGCATTTGGAACCCTTTGTGGAAAGCAAATCCTTTACCAGGCAGAATTTTCTTAACATAGTTGGAGTAACTCTCTGCATTTGAAAGTAATAAAAATTCGTGTCTTTAAAAGCACTGTGTATTTCAGATTTTCCACTACTTCAGCCTAGCCCTGCCTCCAGTGACTCACAATAGTGAGACTATACTGGGCATCGATTTAGCAGTCTGTATGTGTGCCTTCAAATGTGTGCCAAACACTGAAAACAATTCAAAAAGAAAAAAGGTAGTTTTTAAAAAAAATTCCCTTTTGTCTGTCTGACTTCCACTTTTTCAATGGTTAGAAGATGCTCTCAATTTTATAAGGGATTATTTTTTGTTTCTCAGATAGCCATAGTTGTTTTGCATTTGGCTTTTTGCCTTTCTGTCACCTGAGGTATATACACATTTCCTTAGACACATGTTTCCTACACAGGTTTGAATTATTTAAATAAAGTCTATACATATATACTAATATGACCATTTGGTATTTCTGTGATTTTTCTAGGAAGTGAATCTACTGGAATATGTGGAAAAAGTGATTATACTTTATTTTAGTGTGGGGAATGCAAAAGCTTGACAGAAAATCCAAGCTTTGAAACACTAGCATTTGGGGCGGGGATTTGTGTCTCATTCTGTTCTAATCCAGCCTTAGGTGAAGTTTCTGTGGAATCAGACTAACTCATTTACCCTGTCTCTCTCACAATTTACAGCTAAGCCAGTCTCTTACCTCCACCCCTGTCTCTCCCACCTCCTATGGCTTTCCTTACTCTTTCTTTCATGTCTTTACATCTATGTAATCTTTTCAGGGCTTGAAAAATGTCTGTTTTTCTGGATGTATCCCTTTGTTTCTGCCGTAGAGTGTGCACGTGTCATCGTAGCTGCGGAGGTCTCTGTTTACCATTGTGTATATACATGGGTGGGCGACTGTGTGTGTCTCCCACTGAAGAATAGGGGCTTGTGTATAATAGGCTGCCTCTACTCTGTAAATGGTCCTTAAACAGAGATGTAAGAACATCCTCGCTCCCTGTTGCCTTCTTTCTCAGAGCTACCTAAAATTTCCTGGCAGGATTCCTAAATAAGGAGGCCTGCCTCTGAGAGAGGGGTGCAGAAGCTTGGGTTTTCCCACTCTTGTTTCTTTCTTTTTGTCTGTTTTGAGAGCAGTGGCCCCTGGTAACTTGCCCTTTAACTCCCCCTTTTCCTACCCGTTTCCCTCCTCCCTTTTCTAGACTGTGCCAAAATCTCCCCAGCAACATCTAAAGGGAAGGGGGTGGTACGAGGAGAGGTGGACACAACCAATCATTGGTTTGGGAAAAATATACAAGTTAATGAAATGTTGGCTCAGATATTGTTCCTGGGTTTGTGGATGAATGTGAGTCTTCTATGTACTAAATGGACAGATTAGCAGTATT
The DNA here is from genome assembly GCF_024166365.1 of Elephas maximus indicus. Classification (NCBI taxonomy): domain Eukaryota; kingdom Metazoa; phylum Chordata; class Mammalia; order Proboscidea; family Elephantidae; genus Elephas; species Elephas maximus. The sequence continues at coordinate 48,739,213 of NC_064846.1, read as the reverse complement.
AAGCAATTGCATATTGATAAGAGGAAAAAATGCTACCAAACTTAAAACATGCTTTAAACATCCAGGAGCCCCAAGTTTATTTGATTATACTGAAATCCCTCCCAAGGGTGTGTTAAAATTGAACAGAACACAGAATCCTCCAACAGCAGGCTTACCTTTCAGTAACCTGCAGTGAATTCTGATCACCCTATGGAACTGCACGGAAGACTGTTTCTTCCAACAGAGAGCTTTCCCTTAATCATTTGACTGAAAAGACAGACATCCGGATTCTAATCCTACCTCTGCCATTGACATACTGTGTGACCTGAGACAAGTTGCTTAATCTTCTCTCTTTCAGCTATTCAACCTATAAAGGAAAACTCACTCTGCTTGCTCCTTACGCATATATTCAACTAATAAGTGGGGGAAATGGGAAAATTATGTTATTTACTTTTGGGGGAATATTTTAAACCTTTTATGAGCATACCATTGAACAAATATGAAAGTTATCTCCTCAAATAATCGGCTCCCAGTGGCTTGACATAAGGAAGGGGCCTCAAAAACACTAATTAAGAAACAAGGTAACCCTGCTTAACGGATTTATTTGCCATCGGTCTATCTTCTTTGGTGAAGTGTCTGTTTAAGTCTTTTCCTAATAAGACCAGGCCTACTAAAAGAAAAACAAGAAAGCTTTATTGGGGTATAATTGACATACAGTAAACTTCAGAATGGTAGAAAGTCAGCAAAAATGAGGAAGACCCTCAACAAGATGGATTTACACAGCGGCTGCAACAATGGGCTCAAACATACTGTTTAAAGGATGGCGCAGGACTAGGCAATATTTAGGTACTGTTATACATGAGGTCACTATGAGTCTGAACTGACTCAACAGCACCTAACAACAATAAACTTCAGGTATTTAAAGTGTACAATTTGATGTTTTGACAATGTGTACATCCATGAAATCATGAGAATCAAAATAATGAACATACCTATCACTTCCAAAAGTTTTCTTGTGCCCCTCTATAACATTTCCCTCATGCTGTTTCCTCCCCTTCCCCATTACCTTACTGTGGTGGCTCGTGCATTGCTGTGAGCTGGAAGCTATGCTACCAATATTTCAAATACTAGCAGAGTCACCCATGGTGGACAGGTTTCAGTGGATCTTCCAGACTAAGACAGGCTAGGAAGAGGGACCTCGAGATCTACTGCTAAAAAAAATTGACCAGTGAAGACCTTATGAATAGCAGTACAACATTGTCTGATACAGTGCTGGAAGATGAGCTGCTGAGACGGAAAGGCACTCAAAATACAATTGGGGAAAAGCTGACTTCTCAAAGTAGAGTCAACCTTAATGATGTGGATGGAGTCAAGCTTTCGGGACCTTCATTTGCTGATGTGGCATGACTCAATATGAGAAGAAATAGCTGCAAACATCCATTAATAATTGGAATGTAGAATGTATGAAGTATGAACCTAGGAAAATTGGAAGTCATCAAAGATAAAATGGAATGCATAAAGATCGATATCCTAGGTATTAGTGAGCTGAAATGGACTGGTATTGGCCATTTTGACCAGACAATAATATGGTCTACTATTTCGGGAATGAAAAATTGAATATGAATGGCACAACATTCATTGTCAAAAAGGACATTTCAAGATCTATCCTGAAGTATGACGTTAGTGATAGGATTATATCCATATGCCTGCAAAAAAGACAGGTTAATACCACTATTATTCAAATTTACACACCAGTCACTAAGGACAGAGATAAACAAATTGAAGATTTTTACCAACATCTGCAGTCTGAAAGTAATCAAACATGCAATCAAAATACATTGATAACTACTTGTGATTAGAATGTGAAAGCTGGAAACAAAGAAGAAGGACCAGTAGTTGGGAAATATGGCCTAGATGATGGATGCGGGAGATCACATGATAGAATTTTGCAAGACCAATGAGTTATTCATTGCCAATACCTTTTTTTCAACAACATACACTGCAACTATACACATGGACCTCGCGGACAGGCATACACAGGAATCAAATCAACTACATCTGTGGAAAGAGGCAATGGAAGAGCTCAGTGTCAACAGTTAGAACAAGGCCAGGGGCTGATTATGGAACAGACCATCAATTGCTCCTATGCAAGTTCAAGTTGAAGCTGAAGAAAATTAGAACAAGTCCGTGAGAGCCAAAATACAACCTTGAGTATATCCCACCTGAGTTTGGAGACCATCTTAAGAATAGATTTGACACATTAAACACTAATAGCCAAAGACCAGATGAGTTGTGGGATGACATCAAGGACATCATCCATGAAGAAAGCAAAACATCATTAAAAAGATAGGGAAGAAGGAAAAGATCAAAATGGATGTCAGAAAAGACTCTGAAACTTGCTCTTGAATGTAGAATAGCTAAAGCACATGGAAGAAATGATGAAGTAAAAGACCTGAACAGAAGATTTGTAAGGGTGGCTCGAAAAGACAAAATATTTATAATGAAATGGGAAACCCTGCTGGCATAGTGGTTAAGTGCTATGGCTGCTAACCAAAAGACCGGCAGTTCAAATCCACCAGGCGCTCTTTGGAAACTCTATGGGGCAGTTCTACTCTGTCCTATAGGGTCACTATGAGTCAAAATTGACTTGATGGCAGTGGGTATATATATATATATATATATATATATATAGTGAAATTGCAAAGACCTGGAGTTAGAATTACAGAAGAGAAGAACACAGTTGGCGTTCCTCAAACTGAAAGAACTGAAGAAAAAATTCAAGTCTCCAGTTACAATATTGAAGGATTCTATGGGCAAAATGTTGACTGACACAGGAAACGGCAAAAGAAGATGGAAGGAATACACAGAGTCACTGTACCAAAAAGAACTTGTTGATGTTCTGCCATTTCAGCAGGTAGCGTATGATCAAGAACCAATGTTATTGAAGGAAGAAGTCCAAGCTGCACTGAAGGCATTGGTGAAAAACAAAGCTTCAGGAATACTAATTGAGATGTTTCAATAAGTGGATGCAGCACTGGAGGTGCTCACTCATCTATGTCAAGAAGTTTGGAAGACAGCTACATAGCCAACCAACTGGAAGAGATCCATATTCATGCCCATTCCAAAGAAAGGTGATCCAACTGTTTGTGGAAATTATCGAACAATATCAGTAACATCACAGGAAAGTAAAATTTTGCTGAAGATCATTCAAAAGCGGTTGTAGCAATACATCAATGGGCAACTTCCAGAAATTCAAGCCAGATTCAGAAGAGGACATGGAACGAGTGATATCATTACTGATCTTAGATGGATCTTGGCTAAAAGCAGAGAATACCAGAAAAATGTTTACCTGTGTTTTATTGACTATGCAAATGCATTTGACTGTGTGAATCATAACAAATTATGGATAACATTGCAAAAAATGGGAATTCAAGAACGCTCAATTGTACTCATGAGGAACCTGTATGTAGATCCAGAGGCAGTTGTTTCAACAGAACAAGGGGATGCTGTGTGGTTCAAAGTCAGGAAAGGTGTGCATCAGGGTTGTATCCTTTCACCATACTTATCCAATCTGTATGCTAAGCAAATAATCGAAGAAGCTGGACAATATGAAGAAGAACTTGGCATCAGGACTGGAGAAAGACTCATTAACAACCTGTGATATGAGGATGACACAACCTTGCTTGCTGAAAGGGAAGAGAATTTGAAGCACTTACTGATGAAGATCAAAGACTACAGCCTTCTATATGGGTTATACCTCAACATAAAGAAAATAAAAATCCTTGCAACTGGACCAATAAGCAACATCATGATGGAGAAATGATTGAAGTGGTCAAGAATTTCATTTTACGTGGACCCACAATCAATGCCCATGGAAGCAGCAGTCAAGAAATCAAATGATGTACTGAATTGGGCAAATCTGCTACAAAAGACCTCTTTAAAGTGTTGAAAAGCAAAGAAGTCACTTTGAGGACTAAGGTGTACCTGACGCAAGCATGGTATTTTCAATCTCCTCATACACATGGGAAAACTCGGCAATGAATAAGGAAAGCCAAAGAAGAATTGATGCCTTTAAATTATGGTGTTGGCAAAGAATATTGAATATACTATGAATTGACAGGAGAATGAACAAATCTGTCTAGGAAGAAGTACAGCCAGAATGGTCCTTTGAAGCGAGGATGGCGAGACTTCATCTCATGTACTTTGGGTATGTTATCAGGAGAGACTAATCCCTGGAGAAGGACATCATGCTTGGTAAAGTAGAGGGTCAGAGAAAAAAAGGAAGACGCTCAAGGAGATGGTTGACTCAGTGGCAGCAACAATGTGCTCAAACATATCGATTATTGTGAGGATGGCATAGGACCAGGCAGTATTTTGTCTGTGGTTCATAGGGTTGCTATGAGTCAAAATCAACTCAAAGTCACCTAAAAACAACAACAACAATCACTAATCTGCTTTATACCACTGTCAACTAATTTTTACTTTGTAGAATTTTCTGTAAGTTGAATCAGACGGTATGTATTCTCTTTTTTTGACTACTTTCTTTCATTCCTCATAATTATTGTAAGATCCATTCAATCTGTTTTGTTTTTCAGTATTTTAATCCTTCTTATTACTGAGTAGTATTCCATTATATGGATATACCACAATTTGTTTGCCCATTCACCTGTTGATGCACACTTGGATTGTGTCCAGTTTGGGGATATTGCAGATAAAGCTGCTATAAACATTTCTGCACAAGTCTTTGTGTGGACACATGCTTTCATTTCTCTTGGGTAAATACCTAGGACTGCAATAGTTGGGTCATATGGTTTGTTGTTGTTGTTAGGTGCTGTAAAGTCGGTTCTGACTCATAACAACCCAACACACAGAGTAGAACTGCTTCATAGGGTTTCCAGTGAACAACTGATGGATTCAAACTGCCAGCCTTTTGGTTAGCAGCCGTAGCTCTTAAACCACTGTACCACTGGGGCTTCAACACTTGGTATAATCAGTGTTTTAGCCATTCTTGTGTACATGCAGTAGTATTTCATTGTGGTTTTAATTTTTATATTCCTAATGAATAATGCCCCCACGTGTCTGTCAGTTTGTTGTACTGTGGGGGCTTGCGTGTTGCTGTGATGCTGGAAGCTATGCCACTGGTATTCAGGTACCAGCAGGGTCACACATGGAGGACAGGTTTCAGCTGAGCTTCCAAACTAAGACAGACTGGGAAGAAGGACCTGGCAGTCTACTTCAGAAAAGAATCAGCCAGTGAAAACCTTATGAATAGCAGCGGAACATTGTCTGATATAATGCTGGAAGATGAGCCCCCCAGGTTGGAAGGCACTCAAAAGATGACTAGGGAAGAGCTGCCTCCTTAAAGTAGAGTTGACTTTAATGATGTGGATAGAGTCAAGCTTCTGGGACCTTCGTTTGCTGATGTGGCGTGACTCAAAATGAGAAGAGACAGCAGCAACCATCCATTAGTAATTGGAACTTGGAATGTACGAAGTATCAGTCTAGGAAAATTGGACCTAAGGAGTCCATGGATAGAATTCAGGTTTTTTTTTTTTTTAACTTTTTTTGAGAAAAAGGCATCTTTATTTTTACTAACCTGTAAATGAAATTTAGCATTTATTTTGATCATAAATGTACTGTAAAAACATGGTATTTATTAGACCCACTGCTAGATCTTGTTACTTAATACCCTAATAAAGGGCACATGTATTACTGTTATCATGAACTTTAAAAAATTTTTTTTTCGTTAGGCATTTTTTATAGTACTTTAGATTTTTTTTTAAATGAAGGCTTAGAGAGCAAATTAGTTTCTCATCAAATAATTAATACACATATTGTTTTATGACATTGGCTACCGACCACACGACATGTCAATACTCTCCCCTTCTTGACCTTGGGTTCCCCGTTACCAGCTTTCCTGTCCCTTCCTGCCTTCTCATCCTTGCCCCTGGGCTGTTGTACCCATTTAGTCTCCTTTTGTTTTATGGGCCTGTCTAATCTTTGGCTGAAGGGTGATTCTCAGGAGTTACTTTAGTTACTTTAGGGCGTCCAAGGGGCCATACTCGGGTTTCTTCAGTCTCTGTTAGACCAGTAAGTCTGATCTTTTTTTGTGAGTTAGAATTTAGTTCTTCATTTTTCTCCAGCTCTGTCTGGGATCCTCTATTGTGATCCCTGTCAGAGCAGTCACTGTTGGTAGCCAGGTACCATCTAGTTGTGCTGGATTCAGTCTGGTGAAAGCTGTGGTAGTTGTGGTCCATTAGTCCTTGTGTCTTTGATTTTCTTCATTTGCCATTGCTCCAGCCGGGGTGAGCCAGTGGAGTATCTTAGATGGCCGCTCACAAGCTTTTAAGATCCCTAAAAATATTTTGTTAACTGATTTTTAGTTTAGTAGGTTTTCTTAGTAATCCTATATATTCTCTTTTATGCATTTTAATGCCTTTATAAGCTTCTCCAGTTTCCATGGCACACACACACACACAAATGCTAGAACTCTGATAAGGGATTCCAGGTGAATGGGTAGCATCCCTGTTCTTAGATAGCTTCCAGGATAGACATGCTACAGTCCCCTTGCTTAGCTCACTACCAGAAATTTCTACCTCTTTCTTGTTACTTAGATGCCTTGTGGTATAATGGAGTTTTCAAGTCACGTGAATGTTCATGCCAAGCCCCATCTCTGCTATTTATTGGCTGCATTCTTTGAGAAATTTAATTTGGCTCTTTGTGTCTCATTTTTTCAGCTGCAAAGCAGGGGTAATAATGCTTGCCTTAAAGGGTTATGATGAGGATAAAATGAGTGCCTGGCATGCATTAGGTGCTCAATAAATGTTTCTTCTCTTTTATTTCAGTACTCAAAGAGAGAGAATCACTGACCTACTCCAGATTGTCAACCACCTGGATTCATTATAATTATTTTTTGAGAGGGAGAGGACTCCCTGAGTCTGAAGAGAAAATGATGCCCCTTCTTGATTTCAGTACCAGTCACTGGAGTCTAGAGGAGTCAGCTTTCCTGTGTTTGTCTCAGCTCCAGGTTGGAGACCAGGAGGGTTTTTGGGGAGAGGATGCTAGAGTCTTACTATTCAAGCTTTGGTTGTTAGCTGCTTTAATCTGCCCCTGACTCTAGTTCTTTACTGACTCTAATTAAGCATCACCTCACCCAAATACACAGTCACTTCTTTAACTAAACCCCAAGGCCAGGACATGGCTTCCAGGACGTTGATGTAGTAGCTCTCCATCTTTTTCAGTCTGGTGGACCTCATCCAGTGGGCAAAAACTCTGTGGATTACCTGCACCTCCAACTCTCACTTGCCACAGGCAAAAAACAAAACCCAAACTTCTTAAAACTAATGGGAAGCCTAGCACCACTTTAAATGAGACACCCATGAGATTATGTCTGGTTTAAATGTCATAAGTGAGTTATTTATTCATGCCAGAAACCAACGTATAGGCCTTGCTGTAGTACAAAATGTTAACACATACAAGAGATTCATCTATGGACCTGCTCAAGATGAACTTTGGAGAACTCCCGTGGTCCTACTTGGAAGCTTCATTTTTGTAAATGTTGCTTTCCAAGAGTGCTTCATGTTCATTTGATCACATAGTAAATTCACTTACAAATTTTCTTCTTTTTTGGTAGAGGGACAACAGGAATAGTGGAAACAACACTGAATTTGCAGTTAGATTTGAATTTAAACACTATCTGTGCTAGGAACTAGCTGCAGGACCTTCAGCAAGTTTTATCAAACTCTTGGAACCTCAGTTGTGTCCTCTGTAAAATGGATAGCTACTCCATAGGATAGTTGTAAAGGTTAACCAAAATAATATGTTCTGTATAGCTGGGAGAGTATATAACACACAGATGGCCCTCCTGTTCATTTGTTTCCTTCCTCTTCCTAACCCACAAATCTAATGTGATATAAACCAAGAAGAAAGCAATACTACACAAATGTCACATTTATAAATTTCAGAGGATGAATTTGTCCAATACTGGAAACTCCAGGCTCTTTCATGGCTTCAGTTCCTTCCCTCTTGAGTCTGACCCCATAATGCTTCACTGAAACCGCTCTATGGATAAACAGTTTCCTCGTCCTCCACTTCTTTTCTTTCTGCCATATCCACCTTCCTAAAGCCCAGTCTTAGATCATTCCAACTGTCTGCTTCTCAACTTCTACAACCAAGAATGCTGAGTACACTGGAAGAAATCACACAGTTGTGTAAATTGGTATTGAGGCAAATTTGTGTTCTCCAATCTTAGGTGACTCTCAGCTTTATGCTCTTGGTTGCCTCCCTTGTCCAAATCCCAAAGTGACAATTCCAAAACTTCCAACCCCACTCACTCTCTTTCTTTATTTTTATGAAACTGTAATTTCTTTTTTTTTAATTGTACTTTAGATGCAGGTTTACAGAACAAACTAGCTTCTTATTAAACAATTAGTACACATATTGTTTTGTAACATTGGTTACCAGCCCCACGATATGTCAACACTCTCCTTTCTCGACCATGGGTTCCCTATTACCAGCTTTCCTGCCCCTCCTGCCTTCTAGTCCTTGCGTCTGAATTGGTGTGCCCTTTTAGTCTTGTTTTGTTTTATGGGCCTGTCTAATCTTTGGCTGAAGGGTGAACCTCAGGAGTGACTTCATGACTGAGCTAAAAGGATGTCCGGGGGCCATACTCTCAGGGTTTCTCCAGTCTCTGTCAGGCCAGTAAGTCTGGTCTTTTTTTGTGAGTTAGAATTTTGTTCTGCATTATTCTCCAGCTCTGTCTGGGACCCTCTATTGTGATCCCTGTCAGAGCAGTCAGTGGTGGTAGCCGGGCACCATCTAGTTGTGCTGGACTCAGTCTGGTGGAGGCTGTGGTAGTTTTGGTCCATTAGTTCTTTGGACTAATCTTTCCCTTGTGTCTTAGGCTGGGTTCTCCAGAAAGCAAAACATATATATATATATATATATATATATTAAGAGAGATTTATATCAAAGAAATGGCTCACGTGGCCCCTAGAAGCTGTGTGCCCCAATTCCATGAGACAGGAAAGAGGGTTCTCCTGATCCACATAGCCACAGGGGCTGGCTAACCCAAGATTGGCAGGCCGGAGAGCAGTGCTGCTGCAGGCCGTGAAGATAGACGAATCTGAAGACCAGCAGGCAAGACTGCCAGGAAGCCACCAACCCAGGTCCCAAGAACCAGAGGCCAGATGAACAGGAGTAAGCTGCAGAACCTGGAACAAGCAAAAGCTCCAGCAAGGTAAGGAGGAAGGAAGTAGGCAGAGGAGAGCAGAAAGATGAATGCTGAGGGGGTGGTGAGCCACCACATACCCCACCCCCACCAGTACCACTCAGCAGATCCCATCATGGGAGTAATCGTGGATGAAATTTCAACAGGGAAGTGATCGCAACATTATACAACTGCCATACACTGAGAATCACGGCCCAACCAAGTTGACACAGTCCTAACCATCACACCCTGTGTCTTTGGTTTTCTTCATTCTACATTGCTCCAGATGGGATGAGACCAGTGGAGTATCTTAGATGGCCACTCACAAGCTTTTAAGACCCCAGATACTACTCACCAAAGTAGAATGTAGAACATTTTTTTCATAAACTGTGTTATGCAAATTGAGCTAGATGTTCCCCAAGACCATGGTATCCACAGCCCTCAGCCCAGTAATTCGATCCCTTAGGGAGTTTGGATGTGTCTATGGAGCTTCCGTGACCTTGCCTTGGACAAGTTGTGCTGGCTTCCCCAGTATTTTGTACTGTCTTACCCTTCATTAAAAAAAAAAATTTTTTTTACTTTTTTTTTACCCTTCATTAAAGTTACCACTGATCTATTGTCTATTTAGTGTTTTTCCATCCCAACCCCTCCCCTCCCTGGTAACCATCAAAGATTGTGTCTTTTTGTGTGTAAACCTTTTCATGAATTTTTATAGTAGTGGTCTCATGTAATATTTGTCCTTTTGTGATTGACTTATTTCAGTGAGCATAATGCCCTCCAGATTCATCCATGTTGTGAGATGCTTCAGAGATTTATCATTGTTCTTTATCTTTGCATACTACTCCATTGTGTGTATGTACCAGAGTTTGTTTATCCATTCATCTGTCGATGGGCATCTAGGTTGTTTCCAGGTTTTTGCTATTGTCAACAATGCTGCAGTGAATATGGGTGTGCATATGTCTATTCATGTGACAGCTCTTATTAGGATATATTAGGGAGTATATCTTAGGATGGAAACCCTGTCTGTGGGGGCAGTTCTTCTCTGTCCTATAGGGTCTCTATGAGTCAGAATTGACTCGACGGCACTGGTTTTTTTTTTTTTTTATATCTTAGGATATATTCCCAGGAGTGGGATTGCTCGATCATATGGTATTTCTATTTGTAGCTTTCTAAGGAAGTGCCATATCATTTTCCGAAATGGTTGTACCATTTTGCATTCCCACCAGCAGCGCATTCGAGTTCCAATCTCCCCTCAGCCTCTCCAACATTTGTTATTTTCTGTTTTTTATTTATTTTAGTTTTTTTATTTGTGCCAGTAATGTCGGGGTGAGATGGTATCTCATTGTGGTTTTGATTTGCATTTCTCTAATGGTTGGTGATTGTGAGCATTTCCTTATATGTCTGTTAGCTGCTTAAATGTCTTCTTTGGTGAAGTGTCTGTTCATTTCCTTTGCCAATTTTTTAATTGGATTATTTGTATTTTTGTTGTAGAGGTGTTGGATTTTCCTGTAGATTTTAGAGATTAGACCTCTGTAGGATTTGTAATAGCCGAATGTTTTTTCCCAGTCTGTAGGCTCTCTTTATACTCTTTTGGTGAAGTCTTTTGATGAGCATAACTGTTTAATTTTTAGAAGATCCCTGTTATCTAGCTTATCTTCTGAAGTTTGTGTGTTGTTTGTTATGGTTTTTATGCTGTTAAGGCCGTGTATCAGGGCCTCTAGCATTGATCCTACTTTTTCTTCTATGATCTTTATAGTTTTTTGGTTTTATATTTAGGTCTTTGATCCATTTTGAAGTAGTTTTTGTGTATGGTGTGAGGTATGGGTCCTGTTTCATTTATTTGCAGATGGATATTCAGTTTTGCTAGTACCACTTGTTAAAAAAATTCTTTCCCCCATTTGATGGACTTTGGGCCCTTGTTAAAGATCAGGTAACCATAGGTGAATGAATTTACATCTGGGTTCTCAGTTCTGTTCCATTGGTCAATGTATCTGTTGTTGTACCAGTACCAGGCTGTTTTGACTACTGTAGATGTATAGTAGGTTCTGAAGTCAGGTAGCGCGAGTCTTCCTACTTTATTCTTCTTCAAAAGTCCTTTACTTATCTGGGGCCTCTTCCCTTTCCATATAAAGTTAATGATTAGTTTTTCCATCTCTTTAAAGAATGCTCTTGGTATCTGGATGTGGACTGAGTTGTATTTGTATCTTGCTTTGGGTAGAATTGACATTTTCACAATGTCAAGTCTACCTATCCGTGAACATGTTATGTTTTTCCATTTATGGAAATCTCTTTTGGTTTCTTGCAGTAGTGTTTTGTAGTTTTCTTTGTATAGGTCTTTTACATCCCTGGTTATATTGATTCCTAATTATTTTAATTTTTTAGAGGCTATTATAAATGATATTGTTTTCCTGATTTCCTTTTCACTGTTCTCTTTATTGATGTGTAGGAATCCAACTGATTTTTGTATGTTTGTCTTGTATCCTGCTGCCCTGCTGAATCTTTCTATTAGTTCCAGTAGTTTTCTTGTGGAGTCTTTTGGGTTTTCTATCTATAAAAAGTATCATATCATCTGCAAATAAGGACAGTTCTACTTCTTCCTTACCAATTTGAATGCCCTTTATTTATTTATTTTTGCTTTATCAGCATAATTTTAAATAGGAGTGGTGATAAAAGGCATCCTTGTCTTTTTTTCATTATTGTACTTCAGATGAAGGTTTACAGAACAAACTAGTTTCTCATTAAACAGTTAGTACACATATTGTTTTATGACAATGGTTAACAACCCCATGACATGTCAACACTCTCCCTTCTCAAACTTGGGCTCCCTATTACCAGCTTTCCTGTCCCCTCCTGCCTTCTAGTCCTTGCCCCTGGGCTGGTGTGCCCCTTTAGTCTTGTTTTATTTTATGGGTCAGTCCAGTCTTTGGCTGAAGGGTGATCCTCAGGAATGACTTCATCACTGAGCTGAAAGGGTGGCCAGGGGCCATACTCTTGGGGTTTCTCCAATCTCTGCCAGGCCAGCAAGCCTTGTTTTTCTTTTTGAGTTAGAATTTTGTTCTACATTTTTCTCCAGCTCTGTCCAGGGCCTTCTATTGTGATCCCTGTCAGAGCAGTCAGTGGTGGTAGCCAGGCACCATCTAGTTGTACTGGACCCAGTCTGGTGGAGGCTGTGGTAGATGTGGCCCAAGGACATCCTTGTTTTGTTCCTGTTCTCAAGAATGTTTTCAGCCTCTCCATTAAGAATGATGTTGGCTGTTGGTTTTGTATAGATGCTGTCATGGATTGAAATGTGTCCCCCAATATATGAGTCAGCTTGGCTAGGCCATGATTCCTAGTGTCATGGATTGAATTGTGTCCCCCCAAAATGTCTGTCAACTTGGCTAGGTCATGATTCCCTTATATGATTGTCTACCATTTTATCTTTTAATATGATTTCCCTATATGTTGTAAATCCTATCACTGTGATGTAATAAGATGGATTAGCAGCAGTTATATTGATGAGGTCTACAACATTAGATAGTGTCTTAAGCCAATCTCTTTTGAGATATAAAAGAGGGAAGCAAGTGAAGAGACATGGGAACCTCATACCACCAAGAGAGCAGTACCGGGAGCAGAGTACGTCCTTTGGACCTGAGATTCCTGCACTGAGATGTTCCCGGACCAATGGAAGACTGATGACAAGGACCTTCATCCAGAGCCAACAGAGAGAGACAGCCTTTTCCTGGAGCTGATGCCCTGAATTTGGACTTTTAGCTACTAGACTGTGAGAAAATAAATTTCCCTTTGTTAAAGCCATCCACTTGTGGTATTTCTGTTATAGCAGCACTGGATGACTGAGACACCTTGTATTGTGTGATTGTCCAACATTTTGATATTTGATGTGATTTCCATATATGTTGTAAATTTTATCACTATGATATAATAAGATGGATTAGTGGCAGTTATATTGATGAGATCTACAAGATTAGACAGTGTCTTAAGCCAGTCTCTTTTGAGATATAAAAGAAGTAAGAGAGAGACATGGGGACCTCATACCACCAAGAAAGCAGTGCCAGGAGCAGAGCACGTCCTTTGAACCCAAGGTTCCTATGCTGAGATACTCCCAGACAAAGGGAAGATTGACGAGAAGGACCTTCCTCCAAAGCCAGCAGAGAAAGAAAGCCTTCCCCTGGAGCTGGCACCCTGAATTTGTACTTGTAGCCTACTACAATGTGAGGGAATAAACTTGTCTTTGTTAAAATCATCTACTTGTAGTATTTCTGTTATAGCAGCACTAGATGACTAAGACAGATGCTCTTTATTATGTTGAGGAATTTCCCTTCTGTATCTATTTTACTGAGAGTTTTTACCAGAAATGGGTGTTGGACTTTGTCCAATGCCTTTTCTGGGTTGATTGAAATGATCATGTGATTCTTTTATTTATGTGGTGGATTATGTTGATTGAACCATCCTTGCACACCTGCTATGAATCCCACTTGGTCGTGGTGTATTATTTCTTTGATATGATGCTGAATTCTATTGGCTAGAATGTGGTTGACAATTTTTGCATCTATATTCATGTTGTTTGTTTTTTATTCATGAGATAGTCTGTAATTTTCTTTTTTTTTGTGGTGACTTTGCCTGGTTTTGGTATCAGGGTTATACTGACTTCATAGAATGAATTTGGAAGTATCCCTTCCTTTTCTATGTTCTGAAATAGTTTGAGTAGTACTGGCATAAGCTCTTCCCTGAATGCTTGGTAGAATTCCCCAGTGAAGCCATCTGGGCCAGGGCTTTTTTATGCTGGGAGTTTTTTAAATTACCTTTTCAGTTTCTTCTCTTGTTATGGGTCTGTTCAGATTTTCAACATCATTTTATGCTAGTTTGGGTAGGTAGTGTGTTTCTAGAAATGTGTCCATTTCCTCTAGGTTTTTTAATTTGTTGGAGTATAGTTTTTCATAATACTCTGTTATGATCCTTTTTACTTCAGTTGTGTCTGTTGTAATGTCCCCCATTTCATTTCTTATTTGGGTTATTTCCCTTTTCTCTTGTTTTTCTTTTGTCAATTTGGCCAGTGGTTTCTTGATTTAGTTGATCCTTTCAAAGAACCAACTTTTGGTTTTGTTGGTTCTTTCTGTTGTTTTCCTATTCTTTATTTTATTTCTCCTCTGATCTTTATTATTTCCTTTCTTCTGGTGGCTGTGGGCTTCTTTTGCTGTTCTCTTTCTATTTCTTCAAGTTGCATAGCTGATATTTTGTTCCTTTCTTCTTTTTTTCATGTGTGCATCTATTACTGTAAATTGACCTCTGAGGACTGCCTTTGCTGTGTCCCAAAGATTTTGGTATGATGTGTTTTCATTCTTGTTTGACTCTAGGAATTTTTTTGATTCCTTCTTTGATTTCTCCTATTACCCAGTGGTTTTTAAGCAGGATGTTATTCAGTTTCCATGTAATTGATTCTTTTCCTTGCTCTTCCTGTTGTTAATTTCTACTTTGATGGTGTTGTGATCGGGGAAAATGTTTTGTATTATCTCAATGTTCTGGATTTTGTCGGAGGTTGTTTTGTGGCCTAAGATGTGGTCTATTCTGGAGAATGTTCCATGTGAGTTGGAAAAGAATGTGTACTTTGCAGCTGTTGGGTGGAGTGTTCTGTATATGTCTATGAGGTCAAGTTGGCTGATGGTGTCCTTTAGATGTTCTGTATCTTCGTTGACTTTCTAGATATTCTGTCCTTTACCCAGAGTGGTGTGTTGAAGTCTCCTGCTATTATTGTGGAACTGTCAATTTCTCTTTTCAGTGCTGTTAGAGTTTGCTTTATGTATTTTGAAGCCCTGTCATTGGGTGCGTAGATGTTAATTATGGTTATATCTTCATAATGGATCGTCCCTTTAATCATTATTCTTTGCCTTTTATGGTGGATTTTGTTCTAAAGTCTATTTTATCTGAGATTAGTATTGCCATTCCTGCTCTTTTTTGGTACCTGTTTGCTTGATATGTTTTTTTCTATCCTTTGATTTTTAATGAATTTACGTCTTTATTTCTAAGGTGTGTCTCTTGTAGGTAGCATACTGATGGGTCCTGTTTTTTTTTTTTTTTTAATCTATTCTGTCACTCTGTGTCTCTTTATGGGTGCATTTAGGCCACTTACATTCAGTGTAATTATTGATAGGTATGAATTTATTGCTGTCATTTTGTATTTTTTTTTTTGTGGTGCTGATGTTTTCTTTGTTCCTCTCACTCTCCTGAGCTGAATTCCTTTTGTTTGTGGATTTTTTTTTCATTTCTTTTCTTTTTGTAGATTTTGCTTTTACTGAGACTTTGTTTTCTTCTTTATTTTGATGAGTAGGTTTGTTAATTTTCTTTGTGGTTACCTTGAAATTACTCTTATCTTCCTACATTTGAACCAGTCTATTATTACTTGGTATTACCTTGCCTTCCTCTCCATTAGAAAGTTCTGTGCCTATACCTGTATTGTTTATTCCCTCTTTTATTGTTCTGACTTTGTTGTCATTTACAAATTAACCTCTCAGGTTCCCTGTTGTAATTGTTTTGGTTTTGGATAGTCCTTGAGAGTTCATTTCCTGCATTGGTATCTGGCTGGTACAATCTTGCGTCCAAGATCCAGGCTGTGGTCTGATGTTGTTTGTTCTTAGTTATCTGGTGCTGCTATAACAGAAATACCACAAGTAGATTGCTTTAAGAAATTGAAACTTATTCTCTCACAGTCTAGGAGGCTAGATTCCAAATTCATGGTGCCAGCTCCAGGGGAAGGCTTTCTCTCTGTGTCGGCTCTGGGGGAAGGTCCTTGTCATCATTCTTCCCCTGGTCTAGGAGCTTCTCAGCACAGGAACCCCAGGTCCAAGGGACACACTCTGCTCTCAGTGCTGCTTTCTTGGTGGCATGAGGATCCCCTCTCTGCTCATTTCTGTTTTTTATGTCTCAAGAGATTGACTTAAGACACGACTAATCTTGTAGACTGAATCCTGTCTCATTAACATAACTGCCTCTAATCCTGCCCCATAATGCATAGGAAAATCACATTGGGTGACAAACTGGTGGACAGTCATGCAATACTGGGAATCATGTCCTAGCCAAGTTGACACACATTTTGGGGGAACACAATTCTATCCATTTACACTACTTAACATCCGTCATATCCATTTGTACCTCCTAATACCAAACCAAACCCAGTGCCGTCAAGTCGATTCAGACTCATAGTGACCCTATAGGACAGAGTAGAACTGCCCCATAGAGTTTCCAAGGAGCGCCTGGCGGATTCGAACTGCTAACCTTTGGTTAGCAGCCGTAGGACTTATCCACTACACCACCAGGGTTTCCTACCTCCTAGTATCATAGCTATTTCCCTAGTTCAGGCTTACTGCAATACTCTCCTAACAAGTCTCCCTTTTATCATTCCATCTATCCTCCACACTACAGGCAGGTCGATCTCCCTAAATTATAAATCTGATAATTTTACTCCAGTGCCTAAAACCCTTCAGTAAACCACATACAGAAGTGTTTCCAAATATCAGTCATTTGCACGCTACCCTCATGATTTTTTGCTGTATCTATTGACCACATGTACTATTATTTAGGTAATATCTTTCTTTTAATTTATTAATTTTAAAATAATTTAGCTTTGTCCTCAGCAGTAATATCTGTGAAATCAAGGGTTTGAAGCTCTAATTTATTTTTACTGATACACATTAAAATAAATACCAAACTATTAAAAATAAAACCATTCATCCCAGGGGTGGATTAACCAGTAGGCAAGGTACACATGGGATTAATTGTGTTTACTTACTAATCTGCAGTGCATAATTTCACATGGGTTTCAAAGAGGTGGTTTAAAAAAAAACAGGTGAAATTGTGCACTACAGATTAGTATGCACAAGTAAGCCCATGCTACCTTGCTTTTATTGCGTAGTTTGTCCCTAATTCACTCACATACTACCTGAAATCAACCCTCATATTGTATAGCACACTTTGGGACACACTGGTCTACAGGATCAAGTCAAAACTTTTTAATGTGATTTGTAAGGCCTTTTATGATCTGACTGCTGATATCTCTTGAGCCTTAGTTCCCCATGGTTATCTGTTCATACCCTATACTCTGGCCAACCTGGATGACTTGTAATTACTCAAACATGTGAGGCATCCATTCATGCCTTTGCTTACGAGGCTTGTCCTCAACCCCTACCTCCCCGCCCTTATCTATCTGACAGGTGCTTGCTCATCTTTCCAGACTGGGCTCGAGCGGTAACTCCTCTAAGTGAACTTTTCCAACTGCCACCTTCTGTACCCCTAGTTCAAACTGATCACCTACTCCATCAATCTCTCCTCGATGCTATGTACAGAGAATTTTTTTTGCACTTGCCTATTTGTGTGTCTTTTTATCCCTATTAACTGTTTTAAGAAAATCATTGCTGACTGGTATCCATGATTAAAAAAAAAAAAACTCATTGCTGTCAAGTCAATTTCAACTCATTGTGACCCCATGTATTACAGAGTAGAACTTCTCTATAGGGTTTTCTTGACTGTACTCTTTTACAGAAGCAGATAGCCAGGCCTTTCTTCTGCAGTGCCGCTGGGTAGGTTCGAACTGCCAACCTTTGGCTTAGTAGTCAGGCTCAAACCGTTTGTGCCACTCAGGGACCTCCATGATAAATATGCCTGTTTTTTAATTCTGAGATACTAGGTGATAGTGACCCATTCTTTCCAAACATGTAACCTTTTCTTAAACAAGAATCAGATCAATATATATATACTGGGAAATACTCTTTTTATTTGTTATCAAGGTCAGCCTGAGTCATAACTATAAAGTGGTATTTTAATCTTCTCGGTTTTATTTAATATATGGACTCACCTTGGTCAAATTTGTTAGACTACCAAACATAGAAATTGTACTGGACCATAGGGATTAGAGTTTTTGCCCACATTAATTTCAATACTTATTTCTGTCTTTAAAGTATAATAAATTTTCCAAGAGAGGGGGGGTTACCTTGGTTTCTTAATTTTCCACTCAGCGGTATGGCTTGCAATGACTTCAGACTTTTTGATTTTCTGCTGAAGGAAGAAATAGGATAAAGTTGTTAGTTTTTACAAGCAGCATCACAGACTCATAGAGCTGAACGGTACCTTAGAGACCATCTAGTCCAACCACCTCATTTTACAGATGGGGAGTGAATGAAGTTTAGAGAAGGTAAATTCTAGTCTAAGTAAGGATTTTATTTTGTGAGCAGAAATGTGAAAAACTCTCATTTTGTGCTGTCTTATTTATTAGCACGTTTCACATATACAATTGTTTTGACTGCTTGTTTGTGCTAGGAAGGGGAGACCAGCATATAGGCCTGGGATCACTTATAACTGCCACACAAGACTGCAGGGTGACCTGTGTCCACATTTATGTTCCCATGGATAAAAAAATAGAGAAACTCTGTGGGTCACTAGTGGTCAGGCTGTCCCAGTGTAGTCTGCTGGAGTCAAAGCCTCCATGGAATACACCTCAGTGACTATAACTTTGATTCTGCGTTTCTTTTGTGTTTTTTTTTTAAACCAAATATGCTCTTTGGTCATTGTAATTTTTTCTTCAAGCCCACCTTGGAGTCATCTGGACAAATTCCTGTTTGAAAGATGAGAGATTGAAGCCTGGGAGTGGAAAGATTGCTCAGGAAGACAAGAGCAGTACTAGGACTGAAATTGCCTGTTTTGGTGGTTCTAGACTCCAGAAATACAGAGCTAGAGGCTATATTTCACACATCTGATACAATTCTGTATTTTAGTTTTTGTTTTCACCTCTGCTTTGTCCTTATGATTCCAGTTTGTGGTAGAGTCTTAATGATAAAACCCCAGAAACTTCAGGAAGAAACTAAGACTATATAATGAGCCAACATAGCCCACTCTTTCAGATCCAGTAACTGATTATCATATTAGTAGATAACACCTCCTCCCTTTTTCCCGCACCCTCCATTTTCCTGCTCATTAGACAAGGATAAGAAAGGAAGTGAGACACAAATCTCTACAATTAGTTAATTGCTAAGAGCTCTGATAAGACACGTGATTAGGAAGGAGGTTGAAGTTAATGGATAAAAATGAACTGTAGGACTCACCTGTAGAATTATACTTAATCCATACTTTGCCTATTCTCCATGACCCTTGTTAATTAAGAATTGACTGCACTGTGCAATGTTCTTTTCTGACAGAGGTGGTTGTCACGTGAGGGTATTGTGTTACCTCTCTATATTTGTCAGTCAAGAAAACATTTTCTCTGAGGAAAATATCCAGTGTAATGGAAGATAAGTGTTAATGCAGTACCAGTGACCCAATCTTATTTTTAAATTATCATCAATGATTGAATTTTGAAAAATAAAATAAATGGCAGTATGTATTTAAAATGACATCTGTATGGGCATCCTTCCCCCAGATGTAAAATAAAAGCAGGCTTGGGGGACTTTGTTGTTGTTGTTAGGTGCTGTTGAATTGGTTCCGACTCATAGCAACCCTATGTACAACAGAACAAAACACTGACAGGTCCTGCACCATCTTCACAATTGTTACTGTGTTTGAGCCCATTGTTGTAGCCACCATGTCAATCCATCTCGTTTAGGGTTTTCCTCTTTTTTGCTGACCCTCTATTTCACCAAGCATCATGTCCTTCTCCAGGGAATGGTCCCTCCAAGGTATGCGAGATGAAGTTACATACAGAGGAACTTTATGTATAGAAAGATGGTGTACTTTGGCTGTTTACAAGTTGTCTTTTTGGAGGAGTGGCTGAACAATGCCCACATACACTTTCAAAAGCTTACTAAGTAGACACAAAAATGGGAGATCTTAAGGTACCCACTTGACCTGCCTTTTCAAACAGAAAATAGAAACTACGGTTGATTTCCATTAGCAGGTCCTGCAGCTCACAGACCCATTTCCTCGCCTCATTGGCAACTCACTTTCGAAAGGACTGGGCTTTTCTAATAAACGTCTCATTTGGAGTTTGTTTGCCAAGCCATGGCTAGATTTTCAAGTTTGTTTTCTTAAGCCACTGCATTATTTCTCACATCTCATGCTTAAAAAATAAGTTAGGAAGACAATAAGGATTTTGAAGGGCAACCAGAGCAACAGACATTTGTGATTCTGACTCAAGGGAAAAAGTTAAGATGAACTGATGTTTTTAACCACTTTAAAGAGATTTGGAATGAAGGCAGGTAGTAATCATCTATTGGAAAACATGCTAATAAAAGAGATATCTGAACAGTGGCATCTAGAAACAGAGTCGTGTTCTAGTAGAGGAAAAATTAAAGTGAAAATTAAGGAAGGCTTTTAATGATTGAACTAAATTATCAAAGGATCTTTCCTTAGCAAAGAAATGACAGTGGTCAGCAACCCACTTATAACAGTTGAATGCAATCAGCAATCCCTTGCGGTGCCACTGGGGGCCAGTGGTAGGCCTAAGGCTTGGGTAAGAAAAAAGGAAAAAGAAAAAAAAAAGAGAACAAGTAGGATAGTTGAAAATAAGGGATGATGAAAAAGAAATAAGAAGGAAGGAGAGATATATATGGAGGGAATAGGCAGCAATAATTTTTCTGCTACCATCCTGTGGTAGCAGAACCATGAGTTTTACTACACAGTGACTGTCATAGGACTTCCCTTCCTTAGTATTCTGATTTAGTTCTACTTTTTCTTAGATCCCATTGCTTCCTTTTACTTTGTTTACTCTTTCGTTTTGCTTTAACTATTCTCAAGAAACTTCTAAGAAAGGATGCCTGGGAGGTCAGCTTTCTCAGTCCTTTCGTGTCTGAAAATGTCTTTATCATTTTATTTACTTGATATTTTTGCTTAAAAATATTTTTGGTTAAAAATTCTAGGCTGAAAATAATTATCCTCTGAACTTTGCAGGCATTGTTCCATCATCTTTTAGCATTTGGTATAAGTAAATTCTATGCCCATCTGAGTCTTCATTTGAGGGCAACCTAGCTTTTTTTTTTTCATTCTTTTTATTTCTGGTGTTCTTAAATTTCATGATTATGTCTCTGATACACATTTAAAAAACTTCATTGTGATGAGTAGCTCATAGGCCTTTTAATTTATTTTTAAAAAGTTTCTTTTATGTGCAGAGAAATTCTGTTTTTTCTATTCTGGGTTCTAGACTTCTGGAAAACTGTTCTAACTTTCTACCTACTTTTTCTCATTTTCCATGTCTATGTTATACAGACAAAACACAAGATATTTCCATCATGTTATGTTCCAACTCTTCTGTTTGATTTTTTATGTGAATTTACATTTTAATTTCCCATAGCCCAAGCCCAGTGCTATCAAGTCAGTTCCAACTCATTGCGACCTTGTAGGACAGAGTAGAACTGCCCCATAGAGTTTCCAAGGAGTGCTTGGCGGATTTGAACTGCCAACCCTTTGGTTAGCAGCCGTAGCACTTAACCACTACGCCACCTCTTGAATTGTGTCTTCATAGCATCTTTTTTTTTAATTGATGCAATATTTCTTGGATATCTTGGAGTGTAGTGAACTATTTTTGTTTTCATGGTGTTGTTGAGTTCTCATTAGTTCCATATAGTTTCTCTGTTCTCTACAAGATAATTTATTAATTTGGTCTTTTTCTTTCAGGCTACAGGCTTTTCTCACTTATTTTGTGGCTGTTGATCATCCAATCATATTTAAGAATGAGAAACTAGAAAGGATAAATAGAATGAAGTTCAACATAAGTGAGCAGGGCTTGTGGTTTGGCAAGCTTTACTTTACAGTGAGTAGGCAATGAATTAGCTGGTATGCCGGGCAACTCTAAATGCCAGAATGAGGAGGGTTTTATTCTGAGACACTTACTCTGCCATAGCTCTTTAGGTTCTCTCTAGGCAGTCTTTGAGTTATTTGTAATAATAATCCTCCAGTTTTTGCCTGATGGTAAATGCTTATTTTCATAGCATTCTATGTGTGGAAACGGGAAATGTGTGGGTAGGGGTCAACATTCCATATACAGACTTGCATTCATTGTTGCATTTTCAGCCCCACTTCTCACTCACTCTGTTCTTGGGGGAATATTGCCCAGTTCTAATTACTACAACCCCCCTTCAAGCTGTGGCATCCTTTTTTCTACTTTACCCGTTACCATTCTTTCATCTGCATTTTTGGCTTCCAGAAATTTCATCTACTGGTGGTCTGCAAGCATTTAATTACCTTTGCATACGCCACCCCTCCCAACAAATAACTATTGAGCATCTAGAAGATTCTACACCAGACACTATTCTAAGAAAAAGTGGTGGGGACAGGTACTGAGAACACAATAGAGAAGGGGCAAGCAATCTAGTAAGAGGAAACAGACAACAAATAGACAAGGTAATTTCTGGGAACGTTAAGTTCTATGAAGAAAAGAAACAGGATGATGTGATAATAGAGAACTGATGAGAGGCAGAGGTTTGCTTTAAATAAGGTAACAGGGAAGATGTCTGATTTGACCCTAAAATCATAGAATCCTAAATCAGGGAAGATCATTCTGATTTGAGCAAATATCAGGAGGATGATAAGGAGACAACCCACAGAAGGTCTGGGGAAGGGTGTTCCAGGTAAAGGGAACAGCCCTAAGGCAGGAAATCCAAGGGACAAAAAGAAAGTCCAAATGGCTGCAAATCAGTGAGGAAAAAAGAGACCAGTAGGAGTTTAGGTTGGAGAAGGAAGCAGAGGGTCTTGAAACCATAGTAAGAAGTTTGTATTTTATTGTAAATGTAAAGAGAGACCATTGGGGGATTTTGCCCAGGAGAGTGACACAGTTTGCCTTTTTGGTTTATACTTTCTTGTATACCGTCATGATCGTTTTCATAGATTTTAATGTGAGAGGTGGAATAGTGTAATGGTTAAGAGCATGGACTTTGGAATGCTTCTACTTGTGGAGAAATCCTGGCTCTGCCACTAACTAGCTGTGAGACCTTAGGCAAGATAGTTCAATTCTCTGTATCTCAATTTCTTCATCTGTAAAATGTAGATAATAATGGTACCTACCTGATAGAGGTGCTGTGAGAAATAATATAATTAAGTGTATGAAGTACTTAAAACAGTGTCTGCTATTGCTATATATTATGCACTATATAAATTGTTAGTTACTGTTATTATTATTACTATTATTGGAGGGAGAGAAGATAAATATGTGTAGCCAATCTACCCACTGGAACAGGAAGCCCAAATGTGTTGATTTGCTGAAACAAGTATAACCCATTGCCATCAAGTCAATTCCGACTCACAGGGAACATGTAGGGCAGAGTAGAACTACAGCAAGATTGTATCATCTGCATATCGCAAGTTGTTAATAAGTCTTCCACCAATCCTGATGCCCTGTTCTTCTTCATACAGTCCAGCTTCTTGGATTATTTGCTCAGCATAGAGATTGAATAAGTATGGTGAAAGGATACAACCCTGACGCACACCTTTCCTGATTTTAAACCACACAGTATCGCCTCACTCTGTTCTTGGTCATGAACACAATCAAGTTTTCCGGAATTTCCATTCTTCCCAATGTTATCTATAATTAGTTATGATCCACACAGTCGAATGCCTTTGCATAGTCAATAAAACACAACTAAACATCTTTCTGGTGTTCTCTGCTTTCAGCCAAGATCCATCTGACATCAACAATGATATCCCTTTCTCCACATCCTCTTCTGAATCCAGCTTGAATCTTTGGCGGTTCCCTGTTAATGTACTGCTGCAACAGTTTTTGAATTATCTTCAGCAAAATTTTATTTGCATGTGATGTTAATGATATTGTTCAATAATTTCTGCATTCTATTGGATCACCTTTCTTTGAAATGAGTATGGATATGGACCTCTTGCAGTCGGTTGGCCAGGTAGCTGCTGTCTTCCAAATTTCTTGGCATAGAGACAAGTAAGTTCTTTCCAGCATTGCATCCATTTATTGAAATATCTCAGTTGGTATTCTGTCAATTCCAATCTTGTTTTTTGCCAATGCCTTCAGTGCAGCTTGGACTTCTTTCTTCAATACCATTGGTTCTTGATCATATGCTACCTCTTGCAATGGTTGAACATCAACCAATTCTTTTTGGTACAGTGACTCTGTGTATTCCTTCCATCTTCTTTTTTTTCCCTATATTTCCTAATTTTCTTTCTTTTTTTTTCACATCTAAATGTCTTCCCCCTAAACAATCTTGCTTTTTTTCCCCGAATGATTCCTCATAACAGGTCTTCTATCCTGACCCCCTTTTCTTTCCAGGAGACATTCTCCTAAACCCTTTGACCAATTGCTTCAAACTGTGCTACTTGCTGTCTGTGGCTGTCATCCTTGACTGCTGTCCTCGGTTGGAGACTCCATTTGCTGAATCTCATGTCTTTGTTTCTTTGTTTACTCCTCCTTTTGCTAAAACTCATCCTCAGCTTACTTCCTAAGAAAAAGTGCATGGGAGGTAATCTGATTTGATAAATATTTTGGCTGGATATAGGATTTTAGGATGAAAATAGTGTTTCTGCAAAATTTTGAAAACAGTGCAGTATCATCTTCTAAGTATTCAAAACTGTAGAGAAAACTGAAGACAATCTAATTCTCATTTATTTGTAAATGACTTTTTATTTGAAAGTTTTTAGGAACTTCTCTCTACCTGGCATTCTGAAATTTTACCATCACAAGACAGTGTGTGTGTTTCTTTTTCATTTATTGTGCTGTGAACTTGATGGAACCTTTTAATCTGATAATTTATGTTCTGTAGTTCTAGAACATTTTCTTAAATAATTTTCTCCCCTACATTTTCAGTTTATTTTGTCTGGAAGTCCTGTTAGTCTGCTTTTAAGATCTGCTGGATTTATTTTACTATATAAAGAAATTAATATTCAGTAAAACTGATTTTTAAAAATGTTTCAGTCTTTTAAAATGTATTGATAATTGTTTTAGGACCTACATATGGTCTATTTTAGTGAATGTTCCTTATTCACTTGTAAAAGAATATATACTTTACAATTATTAGATGTAAAGTTCTATAAATGTCAATTAGATCAAGTTATTCAAATCTTCTGTAATCTTGCTAATATCTTGTCTTCTTGTCCTATCAATTGTTATTATGAGAATAGTGTTAAAATTTCCAACTATGATTATGGATTTATCTAATTTTTCTTTTAGTTAAGTCAGTTTTTGCTTTATTGTTTTTGGATATACAAACATTTAGGGTTGGTATGTCTTTTTGATAAACCCTTATCCTTATGATATGACTCTTTATCTCTGATAATACTCCTCTCCTTGAAGTCCACTTTATCTGCTACTCATAATTAGTATTTGCATTATATATCTTTTTTCATCTTTTTATTTTCAATATATTTATGTTCTTCTGTTTATAGTATGTCTCTTTTCAATGGCATATAGCTGGGTTTTTAAAAAACTAGTCTGAAAATTACTGTCTTTTAATTGAAATATTTAATCCATTTATATTTAATATAATTACTGATTTGGCTGGCTTTTAGGTCTATCATCTTGCTATTTGTTTTATAATTGCCCATTTGTACTTATTACTTTCTTCCTTTTTTTTAATTAATCAAGAATTTGTTAGTAACTGAATTTATATCCTCTACTGGCTTTTCTATAGAGTTGTTCTGAGTCAGAATCGACTCGACAGCAACAGCTCTGTTTTGGTTTTGGTTATTGGCTTTTTGGCTATACACATTTCCATTTTTTAGTGGCTACTCTAAAGATTACAATATACATCCTTAATTTATCACAGCCTACCTTGAAATAACTATTCTACCACTTTACAATGTAAGAAACTTACAACAGTGTATGTAATTCCACGTACAACCCATCCAACCTTTTATGCTGTTATCACACATTTTACTTCTATATACGTTATGATACATTGTTATCATTTTTGCTTTAATCTTCTAGAGGCATTTAAAACATATTTTATGTCAACTGATATACTTAACCACTTCCAGTGCTATTCATTCCAGACTTCCATCTGGGGTCATTTCCTTTCACCCTGAAAATTTTCCTTTAATATTTCTTATAATACAGTCTGTTAGTGCCAAGTTCAAGTATTGTTTGTCTGAAAATATTTTTATTTCTCTTTCATTTGTTATTGAGTTATGTAGTAGGCAACTTCTAAGATTCTCTGGCTTCCAAAATTCCTGGCCCCTGGTTATTCAATCAAACACTAACCTAGGGACATCTAGGTCAATTGGCAAAACATAGTTCATAAAGAAAATGTTCTATATCCTACCTTGGTGAGTAGCATCTGGGGTCTTAAGAGCTTGCATGCAGCCATCTAAGGTACATCTATTGGCCCCATCCTTTCTGGACCAAAGAAGTATGAAGAAAACCAAAGACACAAGGAAAATATTAGTCCAAAAGACTAATGGACTACATGAACCAGAGACTCTACAATCCTGAGCCCAGAAGAACTATATGGTGCCCAGCTACCACCATCCACAGCTCTGACAGGGATCACAATAGAGGGTTCTGTACAGAGCAGGAGAAAAATGTAGAACAAAATTCAAATTCACAAAAAAAAAAAAGACTAGACTTGCTGGTCTAACAGAGACTGGAGGGACTCCTGAGACTATGGCCCCAAAATACCCTGCTAACTCAGCACTGAAGCCCCTCCTGAAGCCCACTTTTCAGCCAAAGATTAGACAGGCCTATAAAATAAAGAATAACACACATGGTGAACATGCTTCTTAGTTCAATCAAGTATATGAGATCAAACAGGCAACACCTGCCCAAAAGCAAAGACGAGAACACAGGAAGGGACAGGAAATCTGGACAAATGAACATGGGGAACCTGGAGTGGAAAGGGGCAGAGTGCTAACACGTTGCGGGGATTGCATTCAGTTTCACAAAACACTGTGTGTATAAAATTTTGAATTTGCTCTGTAAACTTTCACGTAAAGTGCAATAAAATAAAATGGATTAACTAAAACAAAACAAAAAATGCTCATCTAGGTACTGCTGTGAAGGAATTTTACAGATGTAATTAAAGTCCCAAAACAATGGTTTAAGATAGGGAGATTATCTGGGTAAGCCTGACCTAATCAGATCAGCCCTTTAAAAGCAGAGATTTTCTCTAGTTTGGTGGCAGAAAAGGAAGTCAAGAGATATTTGAAGTGTGAGAGGGATTCAATGTGAGGGGCGTTCTTTGTTGCTGAAATGACAATTTTTACTTCATATATTTGGGAATTTTCTCGCTAGGTACAACACATTTAGAATTAATTAACTGACACTTTTATCATTATAAAATAGCCCTCTTTATCTCTAGTAATTCTCTTCATCACAAATTTGACTTTAATATTAATATAGTCATACCATTTTTCTTATGCTTAGGATTTTCATGGGATATCTTTTTCCAACTTTTCATTTTCAGCTTGCTTGTATCTTTATGTTTAATGCATGTAGCATGTAATGGGTCTTGTTTTTTCATCCAGTTTGACAATCTTGCCTTTTAATTTGGGTGTTTAGCCCATTTGCATTTAATATAATTATCGATATGTTGGAATTTAAGTCTTATGTCTCGATATTCAATTTGTATTTGACTCATCTTCTCTTTATTCTTATGTTCCTACTTTCCTAACCCTTTTTAGATTAATCAAATTTGTCAGTATTTCAGTGTATTTCCTCTATTGATATTTTAGTTATTTCTCTTTGTATTATTTTTAAATGATTATCCTAAGATTATAATACATCTCTAACTTATCACAGTTAACATTCAAAATATACGATATTACTTCATGAACTATTTAATTTTACGATGGTATATTTCTACTTGGAAATCCTGGTGGCATAGTGGTTAGGTGCTATGGCTGCTAACCAAAAGGTAGGCAGTTTGAATCCACCAGGTGCTCCTTGGAAACTCTATGGGGCAGTTCTACTCTGTCATAGGGTCGCTATGAATCAGAGTGGACTCAACGGCAATGGGTTTTATATATGTATATATTTCTAATTAAGGAGCCCTGGTGGCACAGTGGCTTAAGTGTTCGGCTGGTAACCGAAAGGTCAGTGGTTTGAACCCACCAGTCACACTGCAGGAGAAAGATGTGGTAGTCTCCTTCTGTGAAGATTACAGCCTTTTGAAACCCTGTGGGGCAGTTCTACTCTGTCCTATAGGGTTGCTCTGAGTTGGAATCAACTCGATGGCAGTGGGTTTCGTTTTTTAGTATGTTTCTAATTACTACTCTCTCCACCCTTTGGGTTCTTCTTGTCATATGTTTTATTTTGAAATGTGATACAGACTGCACATTCCTTTGTTATTTTTATGTTAAATAACCAACAGTCTTTAAAGAGATTTAATAATAGGTGTATAAAAATAATAAAAATTTAAAAGGCTATTTATATTTATTCATTTTTCTGATGTTTTTAACATCTTCCTGCATGAATATGTTTCAATTTGATGTCATTTCCCTTCAGCCAATATATATATATTTCAATATTTCTTATAGTGCTGGTCTATGGGAGATGAATTCTTTTAGTTTTGTCTGTCTGAAAATATCTTTTTTCACCTTCATTTTTAAAAGACCTTTTTATAGTCTTCTAACCTTCATTGGAAACCCTGGTGGCATAGTGGTTAAGTGCTTCGGTGCTAACCAAAGTTTCGGCAGTTTGAATCCGCCAGGCGCTCCTTGGAAACTCTATGGGGCAGTTCTACTCTGTCCTATAGGGTCGCTATGAGTCAGAATTGACTCAACGGCACTGGGTTTTTTTTTTTTTTTGGTTTTAACCTTCATTAGGAGTCCCTGGATGGCACAAACATTAAGTGCATGCCTACTAACCAAAAGGTGGGCAGTTTGAACCCACCCAGAGGCACCTTGGAAGAAAGGCCTGGCGATCTGCTTCTGAAAGGTCACAGCCATGAAAAGCCTACGGAGTGCAGTTCTACTCTGCAACACATGGGGTCACCATGAGCTGGAATAGACACGACAACAACTGCTTTTTTTTTTTTGGTGGGTGGTGTTGCTCTTCATTAATTCTGGCTAAGAAGGCAACTATCATTCTTATTATTGTTCTTTGCACCTGTACGCAGTGGTATTTATTTCCCTGGCTGTTTCAAGATTTTCTCTTTTCCTTTGATTTTTCAGAATTTGACTATGATATCTCTAAAGCATTTTCTGTGTATTTATCCTGCTTGAGATGTACTGAACTTCTTAGATTTGTGAAGGAGGCCTGGTGGCACAGTGGTTAAGCGCTCGGCTGCTAACCTAAATGTGGGCAGTTCGAACCCATCAGCTGCTCTAGGGGAGAAAAATGTGGCAGTCTGCTTCTGTAAAGATTTACAGCCTTGGAAACCCTATGGGGCAGTTCTACTCTGTTCTATAGGGCCACTATGAGTTGGAATTAACTTGAAGACAACGAATGAGTTGGATTTGTGGGCTAGTATCTGTCTTAGTTATCTAGTGCTGCTGTAATAGAAATACCACATGTGGATGGCTTTAACAAAGAGAAATTTATTCTCTCACAGTCTAGTAGGCTAGAAGTCCAAATTCAGGGCACCAGCTCCAGGGGAAAGCTCTCACTCCCTGTCAGCTCTGAGGGAAGGTCCTTATCATCAGTCTTGCCCTGGTCTAGGAGCTTCTCAGTGCAGGGACCCTGGGTCCAAAGAACACACTATTCTCCTGGCTCTTGTTTCTTGGTGGTGTGAGGTCCCCATGTCTTTCTGCTCACTTCTCTCTTTTATATCTCAAGAGACTGACTTAAGACACAACTTAGTCTTGTAGATTGAGTCCTGCTTTATTAACATAACTGCTGATAATCCTACTTCATTAACATCATAGAGGCAGGATTTACAGCACGTAGGAAAATCACATCAAATGACAAAATGGTGGACAATCACACAATCCTGGGAATCATGAACTAGCCAGGTTGACACACATTTTGGGGGGGGACACAATTCAATCCATAGCAGTGTCTTTTATCAGTTTTCAAAAAAAAATTGGCCATTATCTCTTCAAATATTTTTTTATGTTTCATTCTCTCCTCTCCTCCTGAGATTCCAATTACATATATGCTATGCCATTTGATATTGCCCTACAAGTCTCAGATGTTTTGTTCTGTTTTCTTAATTCATATTTTGTTGTTTCTTTCGTTCACCTTGGATAATTTCTATTAACCTGTCTTTGAGTTAACAAATCATTTTCGGTTGTGTTCAGTCTTCTTCCATTCCAGTTAATTTTTCATTTTAGGTATTCTATTATTTCTCGATTCTGTAATTTCAATGTGATTTGTTTTAGAATTTCCATTTGTCTCCTAAATTTCCATATCTGTCTGTGGAGTTTTTAAACATACTTACAATAATCTTTATTTGCTAATTCCAGCAGGTGAGTCATGTTTAGATATCTTTCTAATGTTTTTAATACTATGGTTCACATTTTCCCACTTCTTCACATGTAAATTTTTTTATTGTATACTGGAGATTGTAGATAATGTGTTGGAGAGATTATGTATTATTTTATCTTCTTCTGAAGATTGTTGAGTTTTGTTCTGGTGGGCAGTTAAATTATTGGTGGATCACCTTGATCCTGTCAAGGCCTGGTTTTAGACTTTGTTGGCAAGTGGGTGTATTTCTATTTTTTCCCTAGTCCTAGTATGTAGCCCTTACTCCTAGTTTGTGGTTAATGTCAAGCGAATGCCTGGTGTACTCACCAAGGTCTCTTTACTCAGGATGGGTCAGAACTCTAATATATTCCCAGCACTATGTGAGTTCTGAAATCCCGTTCAGTTTTTAGCCTCTTAGCATCTGTCCTTTTCTAGGCTTTATGGAGTCCTGCCCTGAACATGAAGAATTAAGGATTTGGCTAAAGAACCAAGCAGTACTCCTATACAGATTTCTGCAACTTTCTCATTTCCAGTAACTACCCAACAAATTTCAGTCAATTTAGCAACTCATAACTCTGATCTCTCTTTCCTTCACCCCATGAGACTTCTGTTTTCTTCTTGGGCTCCATTTCCTTGCACCACAGTTTGGAAATTGCCCATAGGCAGAAAGCCAGGGAGTATGTGGAGCTTAACTTGTATGCTTCTCCTCTCTTGAGAATAGCAGCCTACTATCAAATGCTTGGAAACAGTTGCTTCATATATTTTGTCAAGGATATGTGTGAGTGGTGCAAAGGCCTCTTGAGTAGAAATTGGTCCATATCCATGGAAATCAGTGTCGAAGACATTTATAAAATTAGAACATTTTGACTACAGTCAAAATGCCAAACAGATTTCTGAAGATATTTTCTGAGGACCTGGGAACTTTCAAGAAAGATCCAGTGTTACTCAATGTAGTAATAAGTGCTGTACTAATTTGCTATGCCTTTTACTCTAAGCGTTAGAACAGCAAGAAATTCAGCATCTCAAGTCCTTGTGACAGTTACCTATGCATGTCCTGTGAGACTATGGAGAGACTCTGAGTGCACTGTGAACAAGGCACTTAACCCCTACCCCTGAAGCCAGCTCTAAGAGTCAAGCAATTCTTGATATTCTTACTAGCAGGAAGACAGTGAAATGACCTTCCCCAAACTTATCAAGCATGAAGGGCTGATGCTACTGCAGACCTCCATAAAAGCATTCTCAAAGAAATCTTTGAATTAAGTGCCTGCCATGAGGTCAAATTGCCAACTTCTTTGGACTTTTTTAGTGTTTCATAAAGATCCTGCATCTGATAATTCCAGGTGTGATAATGTATCCCAAAAATATCTGAACGCAGGATCAAGAATAAATTCCTGTAAAGACTTAGTGAAATCCTACGTTACTTCAAGATTTGATTAATTAAACACAAGAAACAGGAAAGTAAAACTTCCATTGTTCCAAAAGTACTTTCTTAGGCACCTGGCATCTGCCTCACTCCCTCCCATTCATATACAGCAAGAAGAAATGTAGGGGGTCCTCTCCCTTTAAACAGAAAGATATATAAGACTCTGGGGCAACTCAATCTTTACTATGTTTTCCTTCTACAAAAGTCAAGAATTTCTGAGTTGTTTCATTGTCTACTTCATTTTTTTCCCTCTGAGAAAAAAAAATTATGTTGTTTGAAGCTCATCATCATGTGGAACTTTCCAGGCTGTCAATAAATTGTTGGCTTCCAAGTATGTGCTAGAGTGGTGGGGTGAACATTTGTCACCTCTTCCTACTTCTGACACCTCACAGTGCGCTCATAGTCTGATACCTCACCTATACTTAGTCCCCAAAAGTCAGATTACACCAGTGTTGCCACTTGCTTGCAACTTAAGGGCAATATTGGCTGCATATAAGAATTCTGCATAAATTGACAAAACAAGCTTGCTATAACAAATCAGGAAGAACCACAAGTAACTCCATGACTATGTCCTTACTATTTGTATTGTTCTCAAGTCTCTTTGGGGATTGTTTTCAAAAGCAGGAGGAAATACACTCTGCATCAACAGGTAGACAACACTGGAGTCCCTTGCGGAGTTCCTAAGACTATATACATTGAGTGCTGGTATCCTAAGCTGTCTACCTATGCAAATTCTACGTTATATTGAGTCACCTCTGCTGAAAATTTTGATGCTAAAAGATCTCCCAGACTCACCTCTTTAGGCTGCTCAAATTGCACAATTAACTGCAAGGGATCTCAGATTAGCCTGGGTCTTGAACTAGACCGGGAGGGGCTATCCATAAGAGGACTGCCCAAGGAATTTAAGCCCTTCAAAAACTGTCAAGATGAGTTATCTGTCCATAAAGAATGCCTTGTATGGGGGAATTGTAGTGTTCTTCAAGAAGGCAGTTTTCTTGTTATCTTGGCCATGCTAAATGTAGCATATCTGGGATCTGCTTGCATGAAAGCCTCAGATAGAAGCTATTTCTATGTCCTGGAATTGATTCTGATATTTAAAAGACTGTAAAAGAGTACAGCCTGTGACAAGCTACTAGATGTAACTAGTTAAAGGAACCTACTTTTCCATGGGGTGATAAAGAAGCAGAGGGATCAAGAAAACTTAGATAAGAGTCCATATAGATTTTGCAGGGCTATTCTATGGTAAGAATTTCTTCATTGAGTTAGGCTCCCTCTCAAAATGTCTCAAAGGGATCCTAGTACCACCTCCAACCTCTGTTGTCCCAGTTGTTTCCAATACATGGATTAACAGGCACTACTGTTTCTGACATTGGGGCCTACACATTAAGATTTTAAATTTGTTTCATTTGTTAGGAGATAAAAATAACCCTAGGAAATTAGGAAAACACAGAGAGATTGAAAAAAGGAAAAAAAAATGTCCATAATTCCTTGCTTTCCTCCACCCTGAGAAAACAATTACCATTAATATTTTGGTGTATTTCTTTCATATATTTCCAATGCATTTAGAAGCATTAAACTACTTTTTAAAAATTAAATAATTTGTAAGTGGCCAAGTATTCCCAAGACACTCAGAAGTCTCTAAAATAAAAGGTAAAATCACCATTCTATCTATCTTAGTTATCTAGTGCTGCTATAACAGAAATACCACAAGTGGATGGATTTAACAAACAAATTTAATTTCTCACAGTTTAGGAGGTTAGAAGTCAAAATTCAGGGTGCTGGCTCTAGGGGAAGGCTTTCTGTCTCTGTCAGCTCTGGAGGAAGGTCCTTGTCTCTTTAAGCTTCTGCTCCTGGGCAGTCTTCATGTGGCTTGGCATCTCTCTTTCCCCATCTCTGCTTGCTTGTTTAATCTCTTTTAGATCTCAAAAGACACTGACTCTAGAACTACACTAGGGAGGCAGGGCCAAGATGGCAGAAGAGCCAGATGCGTCTGGCAATCCCACTTACAACAAAGACCCAAAAAATCAAGTGAAACAATTATATGTATGACAAGCTAGGAGCCCTGAATATCAAAGGCAAAGTTTGAAAACGGACTGAGCAGCAGGGGGAGAGAGAGGCAGTTCAGAAGTGGAGAGGAGTTGCTAGACCTGAATTGCTGGGATCCCTCAGGACCATTCCCGGGAGCAGCTGCAGCAGGCTGGTAGTAGTGTTCAGCCGCAGTTTCCTCAGAGAGAAGCAGCCAGCTGCACAGCCTACTCACACCTCCAGAACCAGAGAAGAATGCTGCTCTCGGCAAAAGCTAAGTATTTGCATGTATTTTACCATGACCCCTGCTCCCAAACCAGCTTCAGTGGCTGTTGATTTCCCTGGGCCTGACATAGGCCCATTTGAGCGCCCTGAGCCTGAGATAGGCCCATCTGAGCGCCCTGAGCCATGCTCCCGGCCTGGGAGAAGGAATAAATTCACATGAGGGGAAAGAGATAATTTGCAAGCTCCACTAACCTGGGGAGCTCAGGACAGAAGTGGCTCCTGTCCAGGCATAAATGGTCCATGGACTTTGAATACCTTTCCCCCCTGCATGAAACTATGTGGGCTTATTTCAGAATAGGCCCTTGCTGACAGACTGCAACTGTTTAAACTGTGCGGTGGAGAGGTGGGTGTTTGATATTTGACACCACTTTGCCTATTAAATGGGGTCCTCACGTACCCACATCAGGGGCCTAAGTACTGGTAGCTCCATTCAGGTCACCAAGCCACCCGTGACAGGGGTCCAAGGATAACTGGTACCTCCCAGCCCTTACAACCAAAAGCACTGGGTGCCCTTTGTCCATCTGCAGAACCCACCCACCTGTATGCTCTAGGGGATAGGGATGTGCTTTTCTCAGAGACACTTGGGCGATGATTCTCAGCCCCTGCCTTGTTCAGAGCGTGACCCCTGCTGCAATCAGATACCGATACCTACACCAAACACCCCTGCCCCTCTAAGACTGTACAACAGAGACCGTATCACACACCAGATGATCAGCTACCTGGACACCTGAGCTGAATCCACACAAGAAAAGTGAATGAACTCATAAGCTCATATACCTGATAACAGCACTAGCCATCTGGTGACAGTACATCCGAGCTCCAAAGGTGAAAATAATCAAGCTAGCTCACTCAAGCAACCCATTTGGGCATATCAAAACAAAACAAACCAAGAAACTAGGATACAATAAGCAAACATAAACTAATATAATAACTTATAGATGGCCTGGAGAAAACAGTCAATATCAAACCACATACAGAAACAGACCATAATCGCTTCAACAAGCTCTCAACATAGAGAATCAAGGGATCTTCTGGATGAAGGTGGCTTCCTGGAATTACCAGATGCAGAATATAAAAGATTAATATACAGAACTCTTCAAGACATCAGAAAGGAAATCAGGCAATATGCAGAACAAGCCAAGG
Source organism: Elephas maximus indicus (assembly GCF_024166365.1). Lineage (NCBI taxonomy): Eukaryota > Metazoa > Chordata > Mammalia > Proboscidea > Elephantidae > Elephas > Elephas maximus. Next base: position 48,703,879 of record NC_064846.1, on the reverse strand, counting down.
AACACACAGATAAAACAGTTGAAGAAATTAAAAAGGTTATTGAAGAACATAAGGAAAAATCTAATAAGCTGCAAGAATCCATAGAGAGACAGCAATCAGAAATTCAGAAGATTTTAACAATAAAATTATAGAATTAGACAACTCGATAGAAAGTCAGAAGAGCAGAATCGAGCAAGTGGAAGGCAGAATTAGTGACCTTGAAAATAAAGTACTTGGCAACAATATATTTGAAGAAAAATCAAAGAATTTAAAAAAAAATGAAGAAACCTTAAGAATCATGTGGGACTCTATCAGGAGAAATAACCTATGAGTGATTGGAGTACCAGAATGGGGAGGGATAACAGAAAATACAGACAGAATTATTGAAGATTTGTTGGCAGAAAACTTCCCTGATATCGTGAGAGATGAGAAGATAATCTATCCAAGATGCTCATCAAATTCCACATAAGGTAGATTTTAAAAGAAAGTCACCCAGAAATATTATAATCAAAGTTGCCAAAACCAAAGATAAAGAGAGAATTTTAAGAGCACCTAGGGATAAACAAAAAGTCACCAACAAAGGAAAGTCAATAAGAATAAGCTCAGACTACTCAGCAGAATCCATGCAAGCAAGAAGGCAATGCAATGACTTATATAAAGCCTTGAAGGAAAAAAAATTGCCAGCCGAGAATCATATATCCAGCAAAACTGTCTCTCAAATATTAAGACAAAACTAGGACATTTCCAGATAAACATAAGTTTAGGCAATTCGTAAAAACCAAACCAAAACTACAAGAAATACTAAAGGAAGTACTTTGGTTAGAAAATCAATAATATCAGGTATTAACCCAAGACTAGAACACTGGACAGAGGAATCAGATGTAAACCCAGACAGGGAAACCACAAACATACCATAAAAATAATTCACCATGACCAAGTGGGATACATACCAGGTATGCAGGGATGGTTCAACATTAGAAAAAGAATTAATGTAATCCATCATATAAATAAAACAAAAGACAAGAATGACATGATTTTATCAATCGATGCAGAACAGACATTTGACAAAGTTCAACACCCATTCATGATAAAAACTCTCAGCAAAACAGGAATAGAAGGAAAATTCCTCAACATAATAAAGGGCATTTATACATAGCTAACGGCCAGCATCATCCTAAATGGAGAGTGTCTAAAAGCATTCCTCTTGAGTTTGGGAACCAGACAAGGATGCCCTTAATCACCATTCTTATTCAACATTGTGCTGGAGGTCCTAGCCAGAGCAATTAGGCTACATAAAGAAATAAAGGGCATCCAAATTGGTAAGGAAGAAATAAAAGTATCTCAAATTTTTTTTTCTACTTGCAGATGACATGATCTTATACACAGAAAACCCTAAAGAATCCTCAAGAAAACACCTGAAACTAATAGTTCAGTACAGGATATAAGATAAACATACAAAAATCAGTTGGATTCCTCTACACCAACAAAAAGAACATCAAAGAGGAAATCACCAAATCAATACCATTTTCAGTAGCCCCCAAGAAAATAAAATACTTAGGAATAAATGTTACCAGAGTTATAAAAGACCTGTACATAGAAAACTACAAGACACTACTGCAAGAAACCAAAAGAGACCTATGTAAGTGGAAAAACATACCTTGTTCATGGATGGGAAGACTTAACATTGTAAAAATGTCTATTTTACCAAAAGCCATCTATACATACAATGCAATTCTGATCCAAATTCCACCAACATTTTTTAATGAGATAGAGAAACAAATAACTAACTTCATATGGAAGGGAAAGAGGCCACCGATAAGTAAAGCATTACTGAAAAAGAAGAACAAAGTGGGAGGCCCCGCTCTACCTGATTTTAGAAACTATTATACCGCCACAGTAGTTAAAACAGCCTGGTATTGGTACAACAACAGATCTATAGACCAATGGAACAGAATTGAGAATCCAGATATAAATCCATCCACATATGAGCAGCTGATATTTGACAAAGGCCCAAAGTCAGTTAAATGGGGAAAAGACAGTCTCTTTAACAAATGGTGCTGGCATAACTGAATATCCATCTGCAAAAAAATGAAACAAGACCCATACCTGACACCATGCACAAAAACTATCTCAAAATGCATCAGAGATCTAAATGTAAAATCTAAAACGATAAAGATCGTGTAAGAAAAAAGAGGGACAACACTAGGAGCCCTCATACATGGCATAAACAGTGTGCAAAACGTTACTAACAATGTAGAAGAGAAACCAGATAACTGGGAGCTCCTAAAAATCAAACACTTCATCCAAAGACTTCACCAAAAGAGTGAAAAGATCACCTACAGATTGGGAAAAAGTTTTTATTTATGACATTTCCAATCAGCGTTTGGTCTCTAAAATCTACATGATACTGCAAATACTCAACTACAAAAAGACAAATAACCCAATTAAAAAATGGGCAAAGGATATGAACAGGCACTTCACTAAAGAAGACATTCATGTAGCTAACAGATACATGAGGAAATATTCACAAACATTAGCCATTAGAGAAAGGCAAATCAAAACTACAGTGAGATTCCATCTCACTCCAACAAGGCTGGCATTAATTCAAAAAACACAAAATAATAAATGTTGGAGAAGTTGTGGAGAGACTGGAACTCTTATACAGTGCTGGTGGGAATATAAAATGGTACAACCACTTTGGAAATCAATTTGGTGCTTCCTTAAAAGCAGAAATAGAACTACCATATGGTCCAGCAATCCCGCTCCTTGAAATATGTCCTAGAGAAATAAGAGCTTTTACACAAGCAGATATATGCACACCCATGTTCATTGCAGCACTGTTTACAATAGCAAAAAGATGGAAGCAACTGAAGTGCTCATCAACAGATGAATGGATAAATATGGAATATTATGCATTGATAAAGAACAATGATGAATCCATGAAACATTTCATAACATGGTGGAATCTGGAAGGCATTATGCTGAGTGAAACTAGTCAGTTGCAAAAGGACAAATATTGTATAAGACCACTATTATAAGACCTCGAGAAATAGTTTAAACAGAGAAGAGAATATTCTTTGATGGTTATGAGAGGGGGGAGGGAAGGAGGGAGAGTGTTTTCACTAATTAGATAGTAGTTAAGAACTATTTTAGATGAGGGGAAAAACAACACACAATACAGGAGAGGTCAGCACGACTGGACTAAACCAAAAGCAAAGAAGTTTCTTGAATAAACTGAACACTTCGAAGGCCAGCGTAGCAGGGGCAGAGGTTTGGGGACCATGGTTTCAGGGGACATCTAAGTCAACTGACATAATAAAATATATTAAGAAAACGTTCTGCATCCCACTTGGGAGAGTGGTGTCTGGGGTCTTAAACGCTAGCAAGCGGCCATCTAAGATGCATCAATTGATGTCAACCCACCTGGAGCAAAGGAGAATGAAGAACACCAAAGACACAAGGTAATTATGAGCCCAAGAGGCAGAAAGGGTCACATAAAGCAGAGACTACATTAGCCTGAGACCAGAAGAACTAGATGGTGCCCAGCTACAACCGATGACTGTCCTGACAGGAAACACAACAGAGAACGCCTGAGGGAGCATGAGCGCAGTGGGATGCAGAACCCAAATTCTTGTAAAAAGGTCCCCAGACCTTCTGTTAGCCCAAGACAGGAGCCATTGCCAAAGCCAACTCTTCAGACAGGGATTATACTGGATTATGGGATAGAAAATGATATTGGGGAAGAATGAGCTTCTTAGATCAAGTAGACACATGAGACTATGCCGGCACCTTCTGTGTGAAGGGGAGATGAGAGAGTAGAGGGGGTCAGAAGCTGGCCAGATGGACATGAGAAGAGAGAGTGGAGGGAAGGAGTGTGCTGTCTCTTTAGGGGGAGAGCAATTAGGAATATATAGCAAGGTGTTTATAAATTTTTCTATGAGAGTCCGACTTGATTTGTAAACTTTCACTTAAAACACATTAAAAATTAAAAAAAAAAAAAGAACTTCGGAGAAGGACAGGACATCCAGTAAGAAGCTCAATAGAGACACGGAAGACCTACTTACAACAATCAACCAACTTGACCTCATTGACTTATACAGAACTCTCCACCCAACTGCTGCAAAGTATACTTTTTTTTCTAGCGCACATGGAACATTCTCTAGAATAGACCACATATTAGGTCATAAAACAAACCTTTGCAGAGTCCAAAACATCGAAATATTACAAAGCATCTTCTCAGACCACAAGGCAATAAAACTAGAAATCAATAACAGAAAAACTAGGGAAAAGAAATCAAATACTTGGAAAATGAACAATACCCTCCTGAAAAAAGACTGGGTTATAGAAGACATCAAGGAGGGAATAAGGAAATTCATAGAATGCAACGAGAATGAAAATACTTCCTATCAAAACCTCTGGGACACAGCAAAAGCAGTGCTCAGAGGCCAATTTATATCGATAAATGCACACATACAAAAAGAAGAGCCAAAAGCAGAGAACTGTCCCTACAACTTGAACAAATAGAAAGTGAGCAACAAAAGAACCCATCAGGCACCAGAAGAAAACAAATAATAAAAATTAGAGCTGAACTAAATGAATTAGAGAACAGAAAAACAATTGAAAGAATTAACAAAGCCAAAAGCTGGTTCTTTGAAAAAATTAACAAAATCGATAAACCATTGGCTAGACTGACTAAGGAAATACAGGAAAGGAAACAAATAACCCGAATAAGAAACGAGAAGGACCACATCACAACAGAACCAAATGAAATTAAAAGAATCATTTCAGATTACTACGAAAAATTGTACTCTAACAAATTTGAAAACCTAGAAGAAATGGATGAATTCTCGGAAAAACACTACCTACCTAAACTAACACATTCAGAAGTAGAACAACTAAATAGACCCATAACAAAAAAAGAGATTGAAACGGTAATCAAAAAACTTCCAAAAAAAAAAAAAAGAACTACACTAATCCTGTCTTATTAATGTAACCAAGACAACCCATTCCCAAATGAGATTATAACCACAAGCATAGAGGTTAGGATTTACAACACACACACACACACACACACACATATATTTGGTCTAAAACAACAAAAATATATTATCTTACAGTTCCGTAGGTCTGAAGCCCAACACAGGTTTCATTGGGCTAAAATCAAGGTGTTGGCAGAGCTTCATTCCTTCTGGAGGTTTTAGGAATTTCTTTTCTTGCCTTTTCCAGCTTCTAGAGGCCAACCACAGCCCTTGGCTCATGGCCCTTTCTACCATCTTCAAAGCCAGCAATGACCAGTCAAGTGTTTTTCACACTTCATCACTCCAACTTCCTCTTCTGCCTCCCTCTTCCATCTAAAAAAAAAAAAAAAAAAAATTTGTATAGTACTTTAGATGAAGGTTCACAGAGCAAATTAGTTTCTCATTAAATAGTTAGTAAACATATTGTTTTGTGACATTGGTGGCCAACCCCATGACATGCCAATACTCTCCCCTTCTCAACCTTGGGTTCCCCATTACCAACTTTCCTGTCCCCTCCTGCCTTATCGCCCTTGCCCTTGGGCCGGTATGCCCATTTAGTCTTGTTTTATGGGCCTGTCTAATCTTTGGCTGAAGGGTGAACCTCAGGAGTGACTTCATGACTGAGCTAAAAGGGTGTCCAGGGACCATACTCTCAGGATTTCTGCAGTCTCTGTCAGACCAGTAAGTCTGGTCTTTTTGTGTGTGTGTGAGTTAAAATTTTGTTCTATATTTTTCTCCAGCTCTGTCTGGGACCCTCTATTGTGATCCCTGTCAGAGCAGTCTGTGGTGGTAGCTGGGCACCATCTAGTTGGGCTGGACTCAGCCTGGTGGAGGCTGTGGTAGTTGTGGTCCATTTGTCCTTTGGACAAATCTTTCCCTTGTGTCTCTGGTTTCCTTCATTCTCCCTTGCTCCAGGCAGGGTGAGACCAGTGGAGTGTCTTAGATGGCCGTTTACAAGCTTTTAAGACCTCAGACACTACTCACCAAAGTAGAATGTAGAACATTTTCTTTATAAACTATGTTATGCCAGCTGAGCTAGAAGTTCCCCAAGACCATAGCCCCCGCAGCCCTCAGCCCAGTAATTTGGTCCCTTAGGGAGTTTGGATGTTTCTATGGAGCTTTCATGACCTTGCCTTGGACAAGTTGTGCTGGCTTCCCAGGGTTAATAACACACATTTTGGGGGGACACAATTCTATCCATAACACCATCTCTACCTCCCAACTGCCCTTGACCCTCACAGAGATATCCACTTATACCAGTCACTGGTTTGTATTCTTCAGATGATTTTAATTTTAACGTTAGATAATGTGTTTAAACTTCTATTTCTTGGCATTTTAAACAGTATCTATTGACTCCTATCCAGAAGAGTTTAAGAGCGTAGATTCTGAAGCCAGACTGTTTGGGTTTGAATCCAGACCTCTATTTCCTAGCTGTGTAACTTAGAGCAAGTTCCTTAATCTCTCTAGGCCTCAGTTTCCTCATCAGTACAAATGAGCGTAATAATTGTTCCTACTTCATAGTGTTGTGAAGATTCTATGAGTTGCATCATGTAAGATGTTTAGAATAATGTTTAGAAATATCTGTTGTGGGGATCTGAAGTTACCATAACTGTACTCTATTTAACATTCGGGCTCCTATATACTTGGAGCACCTCTGCCCCAGGCAGGTGATTTACTCACTTCAAAATGCAGATGCAATTTTCAGGTTTAATGCTGAGGGCAAATCTAAGCTGCCAGACACTACATACTCTAAATGGAGGGTAGGGAGTAGGAAGAAAGAGGAGCCCTGTTGGTTCAGCTCTTTAATTGTGCTGAAGATTGCCCCATGGCCCACTTGTGCTCTTGTATTTCCTGACTCTGAGCTTTCCACTTCTCTAGAGCTCTCTTGGAAGAAAGGACTTTTCCTACCCTAGTTTGGGGTTGCAGTTTTCCCTCTTCTATTTCCTCCATTAATCAGATCCCATCTGCTTTCTATCTCTAAGGATTTCCTCAAACTTTCTGGACTATTGCTGGATGCATTTCTTGTTTTCTAGCCCTGTTATGGTTTAATTATTTTCAAAACATGTTTTCTATCATTTCAATGAGACTATGGAAAGGAAGAGAAGTAAATACATGTGCTCAGTTCACCATCTTTTGCCAGAATACCTTCGCCTTGCTGAGGAGAAGAAACCTGTGGTCAGGAGCATTGTCTAAACTGTCACCATCACACCTCAAAACCCTCAAACAAATAGTCATGATCAAGGAACAGGGGCAGATTAATCAATAAAAATGGTATGCACCAGCTTACAGTAAGCACAGTATGCATGGGCTCGATTGCGTTTATCTACTAATCTGTGGTGCACAATTTCACCTTGCTTATTGGGTAATACATCCCTGTCATGGAATCATACAGACAACTTAGAATGCACTGAAGTGGGTTATTCAGGGAGATGGCCAACACTTGCTAGGTCTTTAATTAGTTCATTTGTCATTTCATGCTCAATATAACAAGTTAAACTTGTTGATTTACTAATGGTATGACATCTCCAGTCTTTCCCTCAATGTGTCCACACAGACTTAAAACTTCAAATTCCAGATTCCACTCTATTTGCACCTAGAACATACTAGCAGATGGTATGCACTTAATAAGTAATTTTAGATATATGAATGAATGAATGACTATGTGCCTACACAGCACTCATTTGTATCATAAGACTGTCTCTGGACCAAGGCAAGTTTCTCCTTTCTAATTTAGGTAGAGCCTGGGTCATATGAGGCCAGAGGCAGATGGGCAGGTGTGGCATTACTATATTGATCAACAGTAAAGATCTTCCTAGGGAAGTTTGTCAGTAGTCAAACAGTTGGACTCATCTCTTCCAGAGCCATCTGTTGATGATTTCTTAGCTACATCTCTGGAGGACATATCAGAACAACAAAATGAAGAAAGCAGTAATTCTTCTTTAGTTCCTGAGATGACCAAAATGGAGTCACCTGGAATTTCTACACTTGCTGGAATAACACAGCAGCTGAAATCCTCAAGGGAGCTCCCTTGTCAGTTTAAAGAAAATATTTTAGATAAGGGAGCATGTGGGTTATGTATGCCAGGAGACACTGTGCCAGAAAGTGCTTTTGTTCCCTTGACTCAGTTATGGTTGCAGGCTGTAGGAATTGGTTGATGTGGCAGTAGAATTAAAGTACAGTTTTGTTACAGACCAGACAGGATTTCAGTCAGGCTTTTCTTGGTGTAATGCAACCTGATACAATAGAGACAACTGCCTAGAGGAAAACCCCACCTCTAGCCCTCTGAGCCTATACAGAAAACAGCAATGCTCTAAAGGAATTCTGCTGTCTGTTGGATAATGTTGCCTTTGCACAAAACACATGCTGACCACCTGTGTCCTACATTTATCCCCTGTTGCTATTTAACCATCCATATTGAGAATGTTTTCTTAAAGTCTTTCCCCCTTCAATTTTCCCCTAGTTTAACTACTTGGCTAACTTAATGCCTTTTTCCACCAGGAGTTCTTACCTCACACTCTCCCCCAAAATAGGAGGGAACAATAGTCCATTGACAAAGAAAAGATAAATGTTTTAAGGGGCTAACATGAACAAAGAACAATATGTGGAGGAGTTGGGCTCCCCAACAAGGAGGGACATTGCTTGAACAGAAAACACTCTGTCTTTTTTGGGAGGTCTTTTTGTTGGAGTTATCGCATATGGTACTTGGTGGTATGACTGTTCATATCCTGGAATTCCTTATAGGAAAATAGCTACACTTCATGTGGAAACTTTGCTAGAGACAAGGCCCTAGAGAAAAAACAATCAAAAGGATTTGTGAAAACGGGGAGAAAAGAAATAGAGAGAAGAGGGAGAAGCACAAAGAAAGCAATGTGATTTAGTTGATGGAAGTCTGTTTTTGCATAGCAACAGGAAACAGTCTTGAAAGTTGTGTTCCTTAATCTCCTCCAATCCTAGCTCTGAAGATAATCAAAGACAGACTCATGAGATCAAGGCAGATTGAGTAACCAACTGGGTAACCCTATAGAAATCCTCTGTGAAAAGCCTTTTGAATAGGATTCTGGTTAATTGGAAGATCTAAAGATTCATTGTAAGAGATTTTTTTGGACCTCAGAAAGTCTACTGATTCAGTTAGCACAATATAATAGAAAATACATCCAATTTGGAGTCAGATGACATGGGTTAAATATTAGATTTGTCACTCACTAGCTCTATGAGCTCAGGCAAGGTAGCAAATCTTCCTGAGCCTCTGTTTCTATATATTGGAAAACTGGGTTAGTAACATTTCTTTCACACACATGTTGTCAACATGTATCAAGAGAGATCATATATGGAAAGCATCTGCTTAATAAGAATTTATCATTATTGTTATTTTGGGGCATGAGTTGTTAGTTTATTAAAACAAAACATTATGCTCTTCCAGGAAACTACTAAGTACAGGTCAAGACTACCAGGAAAATTATCTATTTGACCATTACTTGTTAATCTTGGCATGTGCAGCTTCCACACAGAACCCCTTGTAATATTTATTCCTTCTTAGTACTTTCGCTACTGTGAAAGAGTCTTTTTGAACTTTGGAAATACATCTTTCTCCTCCGCAGGGGGAAAAATGGTCAAGTGTGGACTTTGTTAAAATAACATGTACAAATTCTTCATTGTTAACATTGCTAACAAGACACATTCAAGAACAACCAATTTGCAAAACACTTACCTATGGTCACCATGCATTCTTAATCCATGAACTCTACTTGTTCAACATTCTGAATAAAAATCTTGAGAAGAAAAATCTGGCTAGTTACTAATTAAATTTGACCATAATTGATTAAACTGAAAAGAACATGGCATCCAACTTGACATTTTCTTATTCACACCTATGTGCTGAGATCAGATCACAGATGCAGCAGGTTAGGTGGTTCTGAGAAGGCTAACAAATTTTAATATTGAATAACAGTACCTAGAATTTACAGAACACTTGATATTTGAGTACTTCTCAGACATCATCTCATTAATTTTCAAACCCATCCTATGAAGCAGATGTTGTTTTTGGTATACTAATGGAAAAAACAAGGCTCCAAAAGGTCAAAAGATATGGTAAAACAAGTTAGAGATACAGCTAAGGATTAGAATCCAGGTCTACTGACTCTCACTCTGTTCCTTTTATTGCTTTTCAAAATGTCAAAGGTGATAACTTAGGTAAAGAAGACGTTCTTTCAACCACATTAAGTTAAGAAGATGACAGTCATCGGGAGGTCTCAAATCTGGGGTTTTCTTTGTAGACACTCTGGTGTCTACCACAGCATAAAATTCAGAGCTTTATCCAAAGGAGTTTTTGACTTTTTATGCCTGGAATCACCAGAAAGTCCTCACTATAACTTTCCTAGGCATGCTTCCCAAATTTTTTCCTCATATACATCTCATTCCCAAACAAATGCATCAATGCTCATATATTAAGGAAGAAAATATTAAATGGATGGCTGGATCCTTAGCCTTTTATCTCTGAATCTTTGATTTGGCCACAATTTAATAAATAGTATCTAAAATATTTATTTTTCATATTTACCATATCATAGATCTTGTTTATTTCCCATATGAAATAAGTTAGTGGTCATGTCTTGATATAGTTTTAATCAAGTTATCCCCACACCAGCAAGTCATAATCACTAGCTGGTGTTTGTTAAAGCTCTCAGTGATTGATGGGCTGAGGTTCTAGGAAACTTGATAGTAAAGGAGGTCTTGGAATCTTAGATGCTATTTTCATCCCTTCAAAATTATACAGCATCCCGCTTTGAAATGTGGCATCTGGGGTCTTAAATGCTAACAAGCGGCCATCTAAGATGCATCAATTGGTCTCAACCCACCTGGATCAAAGGAGAATGAAGAACACCAAGGTCACACGACAACTAAGGGCCCAAGAGACAGAAAGGGCCACATGAACCAGAGACCTACATCATCCTGAGACCAGAAGAACTAGTTGGTGCCTGGCCACAATCGATGACTGCCCTGACAGGGAGCACAACAGAGAACCCCTGAGGGAGCAGGAGATCAGTGGGATGCAGACCCCAAATTCTCACAAAAAGACCATACTTAATGGTCTGACCGAGACTAGAGGAATCCCGGCGGTCATGGTCCCCAAACCTGTTGGCCCAGGACAGGAGCCATTCCCGAAGACAACTCATCAGACATGAAAGGGACTGGAGAGAGAGATGCTGATGAAGAGTGAGCTACTTGTATCAGGTGGACACTTGAGACTGTGTTGGCATCTCCTGTCTGGAGGGGGATGGGAGGATAGAGAGAGTTGGAAGCTGGAAAAATTTTCACGAATGGAGAGACTGGAAGGGCTGACTCATTAGGGGGAGAGCAAGTGGGAGTACGGAGTAAGGTGTATATAAACTTATATGTGACAGTCTGACTTGATTTGTAAATGTTCACTTGAAGCTCAATAAAAGTTGTTTAAAAAAATTATACAGCAGGCAGGAGACCTATTGAGGTTGTGTCAAAAGGCTGGAAAACTGATGAAGTAATTGATTAATTTCCCAATTCCAGTGATTAGAAAATAATACCTCGTTCTTTAAGTACACCTTATCTGTTAGTTGGTATTTGTGTGGACAGTATGGCCTTTTTTAAATAGCCTATCTATTATAGAGTAATCATCAGAGGTGTTCTTAAGATCTTCTGTTACTAATAATCAAGATTAAAGAAAGCTGTTTCTTTAATATTTCCATGTTTCAGCAGTCTTGATTTTTTCCCCCAAAATTAGTTAGCAATGATAATGATTCTGATCCCCTCCTTACCCATTAGCTTAAATCACAAGGGAAAGTAGAGCAGTTAATGTGGTGCGAGAAATGTTTTCAGGCATCAGGTAAGAGTTAATAGAGTTTGTTAAGGAAATGATAAAAATTTATTTTTGTCAATAAATTATAGGAATGGGATATGGAGTCTGTCATGTATGGGAAGTAGAGTTTTCTCTTCTTTCCCCAAGGATTTCTGGTATTTCTCACAGTGCTTATGTTGCTTGGGCAATAATGTGGTTTTATTTTGCGTTATATTCGCTATTTCAGTCTGTATATTTTACCTAGGAGGCTTATTCACAAACACACACACACGGGCATATATAAGCACACACAGACCCTCAAAAATACCTATCACCTAAGGCTACAATCTTGGGTAAGGTTTCATAGTGAACTCTGTCCTGAGCCTCATTTGGAAGTTGAAAGAAGAGGGGAGTAAGACTAGGGAGAAACAGAAGATGACTCCTCAAACACTCTGGGGACATTTGAAAGTCAGGAAGTTAATCTCTGGTCTCACTAATGTACGGGTCAATACATAGCATATTACATCATGAAGTTACCAGGGTTTTAAGTTTAAAAACAGAAAATCAACCTTCTTATTTTCAGTTCAGCAGCCATTTATTAGAACATTACATTGGGCCAAATATTGTGCTAGGTATTAAGGATGTTGTTTCTTAGCTGTTGTTGAGTTGGCTGCCAACTCATGGTGACTCCATGCACATTTTTCGGAAGTTGATTGCCAAGCTTTTCTTCCTAGTCCATCTTAGTCTGGAAGCTCCACTGAAACCTGTTGAGCATCATAGTGACATACAAGCCTCCAGACACCTGCACGGAAGGTGAGAATTCTACCACTTTGGACCACCACTGCCCTTCAGGTGTTCAGGATACAAAGATGAAAAGAACTAGCTGCTGCCTCAAAATGTTCACAGGCTGGTGGGGAAGACAGTCACGGAAACATTTATCCTCTAAACAAATGTGCAGAGGTATGCAAAGGTTGTTAGAAGAGCACAATCTCTTACTCCAGGCGAGAGTTTGTTATACAACTCGACCTACTCTTTTAGTATCTACCAAAAAAAGATAAAGAAAAAGAATGTTTTGATGTCCTGGGAGATTGCTGGGTAAAGCTTTTATTCACCCCTCAAATCATTCCTCCTCATCTAATGTCTCTGCCTGCTAGGTGTTGCTGTATTTTGTCTGATTGCTATAGTTTTCCTTCCTTTCATCCTGCTTGAAAGACCAATTCTAATTTGGATATACTTATTTATTTCAGGAAGAAAGGAAAGTTATGTCTGTTTTGTTTTTATCTCTGTGATATAGGTGTTATTATCAGTGCATTTTATGGGTGAAAAAACCTGACTCAATGAGGAGGACTCGGCAGAGCAGAACTTTAAAATGTGGGAGAGTTCTTAACCAAAACTCAAATATTTCCCAGACTTTGGTCTTTTGGGTACCACTTTCCTGATTTTGCCATATCTATGTTAATGCCTATACTATTATTTACTTAATTAAAAAATTCACTCTCCTTTTTAAAAACCTTAATGTTAACCTAGGCAATAAAATTTGTGACATCACAGTTTTCCAGTGTTAGTCATTCTTGTGTGTGTGTGTGTATAACCATAAAACAAAAGAAGTATAAAACCGTTAACAAAAAAAAGTATTAGTCTAATTATTGCATAGGAACCTAAACTGCTGTGTAAACCTCCACTGAAAACACAATAAAATATTAGTAAAAATATTAGTTCATGTACTATGTAAAATCACCTCATTTATCACACATGGATGCATGCCATACTTTGGAAGCACTACCTTACTCTATACTAGTTGTATCATTCATTTATCTCAATTGCATGCAAATTAAGTTGTTACTGTATCTGATTAGGAGCCCTGGTTGCTCAGTGGTTAAAGCTCGTGGCTGCTAACTGAAATGTCAGCAGTTTGAACCCACAGGAGAAAGATGTGGCAGTCTGCCTCCTTAAAGATTATGATCTTGGAAACCCTGTGGGGTAGCTCTATCCTGTCCTATAGGGTTACTATGAGTTGGGATCGACTCGACAGCAATGGGTTTATATCTGATTAAGGATTCCCGGGGTGATGCAAATGATTAAGCGCTGGATTATGAACCAAAGGTTGAAAATTCAAATCCACCCAGAGGTGCCCTGGAAGAAAACAAACAAACCAAACCCGTTGCCATGGAATCGATTCCAACTTCTAGTGATCCTATTGGACAGAGCAGAACTGCCCCATAGGGTTTCCAAGGAGCAGCTGGTGGATTCGAACTGCCGACCTTTTAATTAGCAGGCGAGCTCTTAACCACTGCGCCATCAGGTTCCTCGAAAGAAAGGTCTAACAATCTGCTTATGAAAAATCACAGCCGTTGAAAACCCAGTGGAGCTCAGTACTACTCTGAAACACATGGAGTCACCATGAGTCGGGATCAACTCCATGGCAACTGCTTTGGTTTTTTCATTTTATATCTGAATAAAACTTGGGTAATTAGGTGTTGTCTCTTTTTATCTCTCCAGAAAAAAGCAAATTAATTTACAGAACAATGAAGACTCTCTGAAAGAGTGGCTAGGGCTCAGGTATAAGAGAAGGTGATAGGGAACTGGTAGAACATTAACCAGGAGAAAAATGTTTTAAGAAGAAAATTTGGACTAAGGAGAGAACAGTCTTCACCAGCAAACAGCTAAGGGGAGGAAACTTAAACCAAAACACTGAGAAAACAGGCAGTATTCAGGGAGTTGGAACTGAATAACTTGTAAATAGGCCCCCAAACCAAAGAAAACCCTTTGCCATCGAGTGTTACCCTTGTGCTCAATTGTAAAGCAATGTAAGGCTCTTTCACTCTAGTGTCATCATGACTTTGAGGAAATGTGTGTAAAATCAGGAGAAACAATGTTTCTGACACCATTGCTACTCTTACACTTGAGAGCCTCCCAGGACCTCAGGTGCTGGCAGCATAGACAGAGAAGTGGTCAGCTGGCTGACTGGATATTCCAATGGCCAACAGAACAGTTTACGTGCATGAGCAGGCTTGACTTGTTATCATCTCTGCCTCTCTGGGATAAAGCAATGATTATAGGTATTAATGAGGAGTGTTTACTTGAGCCCTGGTGGACTCTACTCAGCTTAAAAATGAGTTGTTGCTGTTGTCGTTTTCAATTTGTACTATTAACAGAAAACATTTGTGAGGAAACCATAAGATTAAGGATGAAACCAGAAGGCTTGTAGTGAAACCCAATAAGGTAGTATCTCCGTTTTGTGCTAATTGGTTCTAACTAGCAATCAAAGAGGCCAGATGGCCTCCCCTGGGAAAAACAGTACTACATTTTAGGGAAATGTATGCTTGTCCTTCTTCATGAATATTCGTGCTCTTGTTCTTGCCAACATCATCATTTTTCATTTTATCTCCTCAATAACAATCCAGCTTTCATTTGCATGTTTTAAAGAACACAACATAGGATTAAAATAGCTATCTGTGTAATTTTTTTCATTAGGGTACTAGTTTTGTTAGCCTGTGTTTTGGTATATTTTAATAAACTGGGAAAATGTCACTCTTTGAAACATATTCAACAACATTTAGAAACAAATTCCAGAAACTGACAATAAGGTAATAAGTTTGTTTTGAAATCTGGAGCCATTTCCAGCAATGTTTGCAAACTAGGACTGGATTAATTAAATGTTGTATGTGGAGATAGTTAACAGGATAGGATGGAGCGGGAGTCTGAGAAGGTTTGAGAATTGGGGGAGAAAGGTAGAGTAGTTTGTAGAATGAGACACCCAAACTGTCTGAATGAGTTGTAAATTTCAATATATAGTTCTGTTCTTAGGCTCAAAAAATGAGATTGATCTTTCCATCTTGTGAGATCTTGTCTATTTTCTTCCATTTGGTTTGTGTTAAAAGCTAATTTGGGGACTATGCCTTCATCCATTCTGTTTACACGTTCCTTCTATTTTATGCAATTTTTTTACTATTACATATATGTTCTGTGTGAAACAGCCCAGATGAGATTTACTAGTATTTTCAGGCCCAGATCATAAATACCAGACTCAAGAGGATATGCAGTCATATTGATTATCAACCTAAAACTTTCATTAAACAGCCAATCTTTGCAAGACACCAAATAGGACCACAGATAGGACTACTACAAAGAAGCCACAGTCCCTCTCTTAGCACTTACAGTTTACCTGGGCAGACAAGGAACTAATCCCTGAAAACCCAACTATTTGCACTCTAAAGTATAATGTTGTTAGGTGCAGTAGAGTCAGTTCCAACTCATAGCGAATCTATATACGACAGACTGAAACACAGCCCAGTTCTGTGCCATCCTCACAATTCTTGTTATGCTTCAGTCCGTTGTTCCCGCCACTCTGTCAATCCATCTCATTGAGGTTCTTCCTCTTTTTTGCTGACCCTCTACCAAGCATCATGTCCTTCTCCAGGGACAGTCCCTCCTGATAACATGTCCAAAGTACGTGAGATGAAGTCTTGCCATCCTCACTTCTAAGGAGCATTCTGGCTGTACTTTTTCCAAGACAGATTGTTTGTTCTATTGGCAGTCCATGGTACATTCAATATTCTTTGCCAACACCATAATTCAAAGGCATCAATTCTTCTTCAGTCTTCCTTATTCATTGTCCAGTTTTCACACACATATGAGGAAACTCAAAATACCATGACTTGGGTCAGGCCCACCTTAGCCCTCAAGGTGATATCTTGGCTTTTTAACACTTTTGCAGCAGATTTGCCTAATGCTATACATTGTTTGATTTCTTGACTGCTGTTTCCATGGGCGTTGATTGTGGATCCAAATAAAATGAAGTTCTTGACAACTTCAACCTTTTCTGTTTATCATGATGTTGCATATTGGTACAGTTCTGAGGACTTTTGTTTTCTTTATGTTGAGGTGCAGTCCATACTGAAGGCCATAATCTTTGATCTTCATGAGTAAGTGCTTCAAGTCCTCTTCACTTTCAGCAAGCAAGGTTGTGTCATCTGCATATCGCAGGTTGTTATTGAGTCTTCCTCCAATCCTGATGCCCTGTTCTTCTTCGTATAGTCCAGTTTCTTGGATTATTTGCTAAGCATACAGATTGAATAAGTATGGTGAAAGGATAGAACCCTGATGCACACCTTTCCTGTCTTTAAACCACACAGCATCCCTTTGTTCTGTTGGAACAACTTCTTCATGGTCTATGGACAGATTCCTCATGAACACAATTAAGTGTTCTGGAATTCCCATTCTTTGCAGTGTTATCCATAATTTGCTATGATCCACACAGGTAAACATCTTTCTGGTATTCTCTGCTTTCAGCCAAGATCCCATGTTCCATGTCTTTTTCTGAACCCGGCTTGAATTTCTGGCAGTTCCCTGTCAGTGCACAGCTGCAACCACTTTTGAATGATCTTCAGCAAAATTATACTTGTGTGAGATTTAAATGATATAGTTCAAAAAGTTCCGCATTCTGTTGGATCACCTTTCTTTGCAATGGGCACAAATATGAATCTCTTCCAGTCATTTGGCCAGGCAGCTGTTTTCCAAATTTCCTGGCATACAGGTGTGAGCACCTCCAGCACTGCATCTGTTTGTTGAAACTTCTCAATTGGTATTCCATCTATCCCTGGAGCCTTGTTTTTCACCAATGCCTTCAGTGCAGCTTGGACATTTTCCTTCAGTACCATCAGTTCTTGATCGTATGCTGCCTCCTGAAATGGTTGAACATCAACCAATTCTTTTTGGTACAGTGACTGTATTCCTTCCATCTTCCTTTGATGCTTCCTGTGTCGTTCAATATTTTCCTCGTAGAATCTTTCAATATTGCAATTCAAGGCTTGGATTTTTTTTTTCAGTTCCTTTAGTTTGAGAAATGCCAAGCATGTTCTTCCCTTTTGGAATTCTAA
This sequence comes from Elephas maximus indicus, assembly GCF_024166365.1. NCBI lineage: Eukaryota > Metazoa > Chordata > Mammalia > Proboscidea > Elephantidae > Elephas > Elephas maximus. The sequence goes on along the minus strand of NC_064846.1, from coordinate 48,686,195 downwards.
CACCAGGTCTTTGCACATTTCATTATAATACTTCACCTTGTCTTCTCCAGCCACCCTTTGAAATCTTCTGTTCAGTTCTTTTACTTCATCATTGCTGTCATTTCCTTTAGCAATTCTACCTTCAGAAGCAAGTTTCAGAGTCTCTCTTTACATCCATTTTGGTGTTTTCTTTCTTTCTTGTCTTTTTAATGACCTCTTACTTTCTTCATGTATGATGTCCTTGATGTCATTCCACAATTCCTCTGGTCTTTGTCATTAGTGTTCAATGTGTCAAATCTGTTCTTGAGATGATATCCAAATTCAGGTGGGATATAGTCAGGATTGTATGTTGACTCTCATGGACGTGTTCTAATTTTCTTCAACTTGAACTTGTGTATGAGCAATTGATGGTCTGTTCCGCAGTCAGCCACTGGCCTCATTCTGACTGATGATAGTGAGCTTTTCCATTGTTACTTTCCACAGATGTAGTCAATTTGATTCCTGTGTTTTCCATCTGGTTAGGTCCACATGTATAGTTACCATTTATGTTGTTGAAAAAAGGTATTTGGAACAAAGAAGTCGTTGGTCTTGCAAAATTCTGTCATGCAATCTCCGGTGTCATTTCTGTCACCAGGGTCATGTTTTTCAACTGCCAATTCTTCTTTTCCAACTTTCACATTCCAATCACCAGTAATTATCAATGCATCCTGATGGCATGTTTGATCGATTTCAGACTGCAGAAGTTGGTAAAAATCTTCAGTTTCCTCATCTGTGGCCTTAATGGTTGGTGCATAAATTTGAATAATAGTCATATTAATTGGTCCTCCTTGTAAGCATATGATATTATCCTATCACTGACAGCATTGTACTTCAGGATGGATCTTGAAATGTTCTTTTTGATGATGAATGCAACACCATTCCTCTTCAATTTATCATTCCTGGCATAGTAGACCATATGATTGTCCGATTCAAAATGGCCAATACCAGTCCACTTCAGCTCACTAATGCCTGGGATATGGATCTTTATGCATTCCATTTCATTTTTGATGACTTCCAATTTTCCTAGATTCATAGTTTGTACATTCCAGGTTCTGATTATTAATGGATGTTTGCAGCTGTTTCTTCTCATTTTGAGTCATGCCACATCAAATGATGGTCCCGAAAGCTTGACTCCATCTACACCATTAAGGTCGACTCTACTTTGAGGAGGTAGCTCTTCCCTAGTTGTATTTTGAGTGCCTTCCAGCCTGAGAGGCTCATTTTCCAACACTATATCAAACAGTGTTCTGCTGCTATTCATAATGTTTTAACTGGCTAGTTTTTTTCAGATAGACTGCCAAGTCCTTCTTCCTAGTCTGCCTTAGCCTGGAAGTTCAGCTGAAACCTGTCCACCATGGGTAACACTGCTGGTATTTGAAACACCAGTGGCATAGCTTCCAGCAGCTCTGCAACTCACAAGCCATCACAGTATGACAAACTGACAGACAAGTGGTGGTATATGCTTTAAAAAACTATTTCATACAAATATACCAGAAACTTATCAAAATGATTTCTCATACCTTCAAAGTGGTACCCTTGGAGTTTATAAATTTATTCCAACATGGGCTACTGGTGTGAAAAAGTATCTTTGGAAACTTTCTTTGAAATTGTCTTCAGAGCCTATGATCCATTATTTGGAATTTTCTTAGGGGCAGAAAACATTTCTACTTCAGTGGAGAAATTGAACTGGGGAACAGTTACAAGTTATTTGGAGCCAAACTGGTGAATCAGAAAGTCAAACAAGGTGACTAATTATAATTTTTGGTTAAAGTGAGATTGCCTACAATTCAATAAGGCTGGTTTTCTTGGGTGGTTAGGAAATTGACTTTGAAAGCATTTTCTCTATATGGGTTCCCAAGTATTTTTTTCCCCAATGGTGGTGTCACTGGAATAGTTAGACAGCCTCCCAATTAACAACAGGTGGTTCTCAGTCCAGATACTATGACTTTTAGAGAAGCCAGAGAGGGTCATCCTATAGAAACCAAGTCATAAATGGTGGTTTGATATCCAAATCAGATTAACTTGGATTAAAATGTCATTTTTCATATCACAGAAAGTCTTCTTCAAATAACTACTTACTGGAGTCCTTCTCTATTCCAAGGTCAAATTTGACTACTGCTTTCAATATTAATCATGGTTTCTGGTGTTGTTGTTGTTAGGTGCCATCAAGCCGCCTCCGACTCATAGCAACCCTATGCACAACAGAACGAAACACTGCCCGGTCCTGCGCCATCCTTAGAATCTTTGTTATGTTTGAGCCCATGTTGCAGCCACTGTGTCAATCCACCTCGTTGAGGGTCCTCCTCTTTTACACTGACCCTGTACTGTGCCAAGCATGGTGTCCTTCTCCAGAGACTAATCCCTCCTGACAACATGTCCAAAGTATGTAAGACGCAGTCTCGCCATCCTCGCTTCTAAGGAGCATTCTGGTTGTACTTCTTCCAAGACAGATTTATTCGTTCTTCTGGCAGTCCATAGTATATTCAATATTCTTTGCCAACACCACAATTCAAAGGCATCAATTCTTCTTCGGTCTTCCTTATTCATTGTCCAGCTTTCACATACATATGATGCGATTGAAAATACCATCGCTTGAGTCAGGCGCAACTTAGTCTTCAAGGTAACATCTTTGCTCTTCAAAACTTTAAAGAGGTCCTTTGCAGCAGATTTACCCAATGCAATGCGTCTTTTGATTTCTTGACAGCAGCTTCCATGGCTGTTGATTGTGGATCCAAGTAAAATGAAATCCTCGACAACTTCAATCTTTTCTCCATTTATCATGATGTTGCTCCTTGGTCCAGTTGTGAGGATTTTTGTTTTCTTTATGTTGAGGTGCAATCCATACTGAAGGCTGTGGTCTTTGATCTTCATTAGTAACTGCTTCAAGTCCTCTTCACTTTCAGCAAGCAAGGTTGTGTCATCTGCATAACACAGGATATTAATGAGTCTTCCTCCTGATGCCCCTTTCTTCTTCATATAGTCCAGCTTCTCTGATTATTTGCTCAACATACAGGTTGACTAGGTATGGTGAAAGAATACAACCCTGACGCACACCTTTCCTGACTTTAAACCAGTCAGTATCCCCTTGTTCTGTCAGAACAACTGCTTCTTCATCTATGTAAAGGTTCCTCATGAGCACAATTAAGTGTTCTGGAATTCCCATTCTTCGCAACGTTATTCATAATTTGTTATGATCCACACAGTCGAATGCCTTTGCATAGTCAATAAAACACAGGTGAACATCCTTCTGGTAGTCTCTGCTTTCAGCCAGGATCCATCTGACATCAGCAACGATATCCCTGGTTCCACGTCCTCTTCTGAAACCGGCCTGAATTTCTGACAGTCCCCTGTTGATATACTGCTGCAGCCATTTTTGAATGATCTTCAGCAAAATTTTGCTTGCATGTGATATTAATGATATTGTTCTATAATTTCCACATTGGGTTGGATCACCTTTCTTGGGAATAGGCATAAATATGGATCTCTTCCAGTCAGTTGGCCAGGAAGCTGTCTTCCATATTTCTTGGCATAGATGAGTGAGCACCTCCAGCGCTGCATCTGTTTGTTGAAACATCTCAATTGATATGCCATCAATTCCTGGTGCCTTGTTTTTCGCCAATGCCTTCAGAGCAGTTTGAATTTCTTCCTTCAGTACCATCAGCTCCTGATCATATGCTGCTTCTTGAAATGGCCGAACATTGACTAATTCTTTTTGGTATAATGACTCTGTGTATTCCTTCCATCTTCTTTTGATGCTTCCTGCGTCATTTAATCTTTTCCCCATAGAATCCTTCACTATTGCAACTCGAGGCTTGAATTTTTTCTTCAGTTCTTTCCGCTTGAGAAACACCGAGCGTGTTCTTCTCTTTTGGTTTTCCATTTCCAGCTTTTTGCACGTCATTATAATACTTTGTCTTCTTAAGCCGCCCTTTGAAATCTTCTGTTCAGCTCTTTTACTTCATCAGTTCTTCCTTTTGCTTTAGCTGCTCGACGTTCGTGAGCAAGTTTCAGAGTCTCCTCCAACATCCATCTTGGTCTGTTCTTTCTTTCCTGTCTTTTCAATGACCTCTTGCTTTCTTCATGTATGATGTCCTTGATGTCATTCCACAACTCATCCGGTCTTCAGTCACCAGTGTTCAATGCATCCAATCTGTTCTTCAGATGATCTGTAAATTCAGGTGGGATATACTCAAGGTCATATTTTGGCTCTCATGGACTTGCTCTGATTTTCTTCAGTTTCAGCTTGAACTTGCCTATGACCAATTGATGGTCCATTCCACAGTCGACTCCTGGCCTTGATCTGACTGATGATATTGAGTTTTTCCATCGTCTCTTTCCACAGATTTAGTCTGTTTGGTTTCTGCGTGCTCCATCTGGCGAGGTCCATGTGTATAGTCGCCGTTTATGTTGGTGAAAGAAGGTATTTGCAGTGAAAAAGTCGTTGGTCTTGCAAAATTCTGTCATTCAGTCTCCAGCATTGTTTCTATCACCAAGGCCATATTTTCCAACTCCTGACCCTTCTTCGTTTCCAACTTTCGCATTAAAATCACCAGTAATTATCAATGCATCTTGATTGCATGTTCGATCAATTTCAGACTGTAGCAGCTGATAAAAATCTATTTCTTCATCTTTGGCCCTAGTGGTTGGTGCGTTAATTTGAATAATAGTCACATTAACTGGTCTTCCTTGTAGGCGTGTGGATATTATCCTATCACTGACAGCGTTGTACTTCAGGATAGATCTTGAAACGTTCTTTTTGACAGTGAATGCAACACCATTCCTCTTCAAGTTGTCATTCCCAGCATTGTAGACTATGTGATTGTCTGATTCAAAATGGCCAATACCAGTCCATTTCAGCTCACTACTGCCTAGGAAATCGATGTTTATGTGTTCCATTTCATTTTTGATGATTTCTAATTTTTCTAGATTCATACTTTGTACAGTCCAGGTTCCGATTATTAACAGATGTTTGCAGCTGTTTCTTCTCTGTTTGAGTCGTGCCCCATCAGGAAATGAAGGTCCTGAAAGCTTTACTCCATCCACATCATTAAGGTCGACTCTACTTTGAGGAGGCAGCTCTTCCCCAGTCATCTTTTGAGTGCCTTCCAACTTGGGGGGCTCATCTTCCAGCACTATATCAGACAATGTTCCGCTGCTATTCATAAGGTTTTCACTGGCTAATGCTTTTCAGAAGTAGGCTGCCGGGTCCTTCTTCCTAGTCTGTCTTAGTCTGGAAGCTCAGCTGAAACCTGTCCTTCATGGGTGACTCTGATGGTATCTGAATACCAGTGGCATAGCTTCTAGCATCACAGCAACACGCAATCCCCCAGAATACGACAAACTGACAGACACGTTAGTGTCTGGGGGGATCATGGTTTCTGGTGTCAACCAATTCTATATATCGCTGAGATCATTCCTAGTTCATTGGATGACTACACATGGCATTCTCTAGCATAGTCTTATTGGGGGGTGTGTATGCATTTTAAAACTGTATTTCAAAAGCTATGATTTAATCATGTATGTAATTATTAGTAATGTGGAAGCATACAGCAAGTACAGTCTGCCCTTGAACTCAACCTATCGTGTTTTGAAGCAGTCACTATGGGCTGAATTGACAGGACAATTCCTTAACATCTTGTATAGTTCCTAGGCTAACACTCTGGCAAGTGTTGGAGAAGTGAGAGAGGCACTCCTGCAGGCAGAACAAGGGAGTCAGGAGGATTCTGTTCATATTCCCCCCAACCCCAGTCCAAAGAGGGAAGATTAATCTTAGCCTAAGGGATTCCTAATTCTCCAAATATTCCTTGCAAGTCCAGGATCAGGTGACTCTGGACACATAGAGAACATTTGTGAATGTCTTTGTTTATGTAATTGACAAAAGTATCTTTATTGATTTAACTTAAGTATTATAACTTATAAAACCTTCCAAAGCCCTTCATGGCTTGTCTTTAACTAGATGCAGGGTATCTTGGTCCTTAACTGGACCCGACTGTGGAACTTTTCATGGTTACTTGACCACGCACTTAAAGGTTCCCCATACCAAGATGGTATAGGCTGGACCAAGATGGGCCATGTGATCATCTTATTTTGAATCTACATATTAAACCAATTCTGTTTTCAATTTCCTTTCATGGCTAACATTTTGCATGATGTTTGTTACAAAAATGTCCAGCATGGATCCAAAAAATAACCAACACGTGAGTGAAGCTAGGACCACCAAAATATTTGGTCTGGGGTCTGCACTTCTTCATCAAAGCATATAGAGTAATCTGTATCCCATTATTATCATTTAGATTTGGATGTAAAGATCCCTAAGTGCTCCTACATACCATGTCTTCTGTGCTCTCCACAAAAGATACTCTTTGCAAACATCAAAGGCAGCAGTGATAAATGACACACACCTAATGCATAAAATCCCATTCCCACATCTATTTGAATGCAGCCTGCTTTTCTTTCGTAGACCCATGCTGTAACAATCCGGACAATTCAGGCTGAAAACAACCACATAACAATCCAAGGTAATTCACGTAAAAAGCAGAAGCTTTTTGCCTAAATTACCTAGTAATGGTAGATGTGTAAAGAGGGTGCAGGAGACATTTCTTTTGGGAGACTATTAGCTTATCCAATTTTATTGACTTTATTAGTACCATTAGAAATATGGTGTGCCTAATTCTCAAAGATGATCAAACATCCTTCCCTTTTATCTGTAAGAGGCCAGCCTTAAGATTTCAACTTCTTGAAAAGGTAGCTGAACTCTAGAGCTCAGAGGGAATGTTTAGATGAGGAAAGGAACAGAGATAATAATTGTTGCTTCTGGAAAATAGGGTGCAAAATGTAGTGCTTCTCACGATGTCATGATGTAGATGTAAGTGAACATTTTGTTGTGTAAATCAGGCTAAGGACCAAAAATATGCTATTTGGGGGCAAATGCTTCTAAAACTTATGTGTTTTTAAGGGCCAAAGACTGAGCCAAGGGCAATGCCCTAAATAAGAAAACAGCAATAAATTCACTAATTCATTTCTTTTCATTAATAGAAACATAGGAAAGTTGTCTAAGTAAAGCTTTCTACTCTGATCAGCACTATGAATATCTAAAAGTATGAGTCTGATATCTCAGGGTAAAATGTAAAACTTGTGAGCTACTAATATATGTGAATTTCTGACATCCTGCTGGACGTCTCCACAATATTCTGCCAGACTCTAAAACTTAATATGTCCAAAAAGAAACTGGCAGCCTGCCGCTCTTCCCCTCCCACCTTCCACGTACTGATTTTACCTCGTTATAACTGAGTTCAAAGGCTCTCCAACTAGTTTGTTAGAGCGGAATTTTTCTTCTTCTGAAGCTTATGCTAAGACTCCTATTCCTACCGTAGCTTGCAGATACTGGAGATAAAAGCTCTGTATATATTGTGTTAGCAAGTGAAAATAAATGTTTTGAAGCCAAAAGAGAAACGTGGGAAGTATCATGCACACATTGTCCACCTCAGGATTTGTTTTGTTTGATTTAAGTGGTTTGGGAGATTAGTCTTGGGGTATGTGTATGTATGTGTGTGTATGTGTGTGGGACTGTGATTTTTTGTGGTGGGTAACTGGGAAATATTTTAACAATGCCACAAGAAGAGTAATTGTAGGGAAATTTCTATTTGATGCCAGGACAAATGAGTAATTAAGAGCTTATCTGAAGGTCAGTTTACTTCTCTCCCCCCCTGAACATAGTACAAACAACACAGGATCAGGTATTTTATGTATAGGAAAAGACTGTCACGTGTACGAGTGGAGGTGGGAGAGAGTATCTTTGTGTGCAGATTCATCATTGTGGAGAAACAAATCAATATTACAGTGGGCCATTTACCTGGGCATGGAAATGGTTCTGTTATGCTGAATACTTCCTAATAGTTGCATATTACCTATGGACGCCTTTGGTTAAAAAAATTCAGGATAACCTTACTGGTTGAAGGCTAGACAGAATTGCTTATTGCTCTTTTCTCTCATCTCTTACCTATGCATATTATCTTTTCTATTAAAAGACAGCTCTGCTGTTGTATTGCTACAGAGCTTGGCTGAAGACTGAAAGTGCGTGGTTAAGAGATTAAGTGTAAGCAACTGGTCTTTTCTAAGCAATACATATATGCAGACTTCCCTTTGGCCTAAAGTTTTGTGACGGGAACCAGAGTAGGCTCCTACAGGTTGAAATTGCCTGTTGCACAGAGATGGACTAGAAAAATGTCATGGGGACAGATGCTGAGGGCTGAATTTATGAGTTTATCACTGATTTTCTCCAGAAGTGAAAGAAAGTGCAGGAAATAGTTTTTTTTTTTTTAAAGAAACATCTTAAGTGTTTGAAAAGGGGGAGAGAGGAAGTTCGTTAGATAAATGGAGGAAGGTTTAGCAAAGGATCAGGATAAGAGTCTCCCAAATGACAACAACATCCTAAAGTAACGAAGGAGAATGGCAGTGTGAGTTTGTCCAGGGTGACATCTCCTTGAGCCTGTGACAGAATCAGCTTCCCCTTGGATCCTAGTACAAGGACTTTCCACTGAAAAAAGTAGGGACTGAGTGCCTCCAGCTCACAGCCCTGGACTGCATATGTCACATTCTGAGCCAACCCTTGTGGGAGGAGAAGAAATGAGAGATGGAGGCAAAGTGATGTGACTGAGCTTTTCAGATAAGGATAATAAGGTTCCATCCTTCATAGCAAGCAATTTGGGATTCAGTGAAGAGGTCTGAAGAGGGATTGCAAAAGGTGACCATGGTAACAAGAATGGAGGAGAATTTTAACAGAAGCATTTTGAGCCATTGCAGAGAGAGAAGACAGGTTGGATATGAAGGACAAAAAAAAAAGCAAAGAAATGATTAAAATATAGATAATGGCTTCAGCTGTTTAGATGAAGAAGGAATGGAAGTTAGGGAAATTGTAAAGGAAGACATTTAGAATTTTGTGATGGCCTAAATCTTAGCTATGCCTTGTTCTTAGGTGTCCTCAAGCTCATTTTTGACTCATAGTGACTCCAGTGTGACAGAGTAGAACGGCCCCATAGGATTTTCTAGGCTGTAATTTAGGGTCGCAATGAGTCAGAATCAACTCGATGGCAACAGGTTTGGTTTTTGGTTTTTGGTAATCTTTACAGAAGCAGAGTGCTAGGCATTTCTCCCTCGGAGCTGCTGGGTGGGCTCAAACCATCAACATATCGGTTACCAGCAGAGCGCTTAATTGTTGTGCCACCAGGGCTCCATAGTTTTGCCTTACATGTGTTTTATTGATCATAGAACATGATGGAGTTCCTTAGAAATCTCATCCTTTTTCATCATCTCAGTGAGCATTTAAAGCAGGGGTTCTGAATCTGGGACCCGTGGACCCCCCAAAGAGTTCATGAATATAATTAAGGGGGCACATACATTTGTAAGGAAAAAAAATTTATCTTTCTTTTTGCTAAACTCTAATTGAAATTTAGCATTTTGTTAAATTATGAATGTAGGCAACAAACTGCACGGTACTATTAACCAAACCAAACCCACTGCCTTTGAGTTGATTCCGACTCATAGCAATCCTACAGGACAGAGTAGAGCTGCCCCAAAGGGATTCCAAGGCTGTAAATCTTTACAGAAGCAGACTGCCACATCTTTCTCCCACGGAGCGTCTGGTGGGTTTGAATCGCCAACCTTTCGGTTAGCAGCTGAGCACTTAACCACTGTACGACCAGGGCTCCTTGTACTACTAACAGTACCTATAGTTTGTCTCCAGCAATAATCACAGGTATTTGGATATCACATTACAGTTGTTACGGTATTTTGAAATACAGTTTATATTCATATTTTGAAATTATAGCTTTATTAGAGCAGCTGCTGTCTTATTATTTAATGCATTAGTAACAAAGCACATATGAACAAAACACATCACAAGTGTGTTTTTCAAAATCTTTTGAAAACTGTATTTAAATATAATTGGTTTCCTTTGGAACCCTAGTGACGCAGTGGTTAAGAGCTTGGCTGCTAACCAAAAGGTCAAGCAGTTTGAATCCACCAGCTGCTCCTTGGAAACCCTATGAGGCAGTTCTACTCTGTCCTATGGAGTCACTATGAGTCAGAATTGACTTGATGGCAAAAGGGGTTTTTTTTTTAATCCTAAGTATTTAATTTTATTCTTTTGAAAGGATTTTTAAGAAAGGGTCCAACAGCTTTCACCTGACTTCCCAATGGGCCCATGGCAAAAAAAAAAAAAGATAACCTCTAATTTAAAGCTACTTCAGAAAAGAAAACTTAGTCCCCTAAGGCTGTACTGACCCATAGGGTAGCCACCAGTCACATGTGGCTATTTAAATTTAAATTAACTAAACTTATATATGGAGGAGCCTCATGGCTCAATGGTTAAGTGCTAAGCTGCTAACCAAAAGGTCGGCAGTTTGAACCCATTAGCCGCTCCGACAGAGAAAGATGTGGCAGTCTGCTTCTGTAAAGATTACAGCCTTAGAGCCCTACGGGGCAGTTCTGCTCTGTCCTATAGGGTCACTATGAATCTGAATCAACTTTGACAGCAACGGGTTTGGGTTAAAACCTAAATACACTTTAAAAGTCAGTGTCCCAGTCATACTAGGCATATTTTAAGTGCTCAATAGCCACATGTTTCTAGTGGCTACTGAATCGTACAGTGCAGATACAGGACATTGCCATCGTTACAGAAAATTTTGTTGGATAGTGCTGCTATAAAACTACTTATATTTCACTCTAAAGACCAAAAATCAAACCCATTGCCATCGAGTTGATTCTGACTCATAGCGACTCTATGAGTCAGAGTAGAACTGCCCCATAGGGTTTCCAAGGAGCAGCTGGTGGATTCGAGCTGCTGACCTTTTGGTTAGCAGCAGTAGCCCTTAAGCATTCCACTCTATCTGGGCTTAACTTCCACCGAATTCAGTAGAGGAGCCAAATCAGATTCTTACAAAGCTGAAAACAGTGCTACTGCACTCCTGGAATTTTACATACATTATCTCATTTAAACCTCCAACAACCCCATGGTGGAACATTTTCCCAAGTAAAAACACAAATCTTTTATTTGCCAGGCTGGCTTCTAATTGGAGGTAAAACCACCCAAAGCTTCAAGAGGGGGATCAGTCAACAGAGTTCATGAAAAACGGAATTGGAGATGGACTGGAGAAGTCCTGCACCCCTAATGTAAACGCTGCTCGGTATTTCCACACAGGTGAAATTTGCTTGGTTGGAATACCTAAGGCTGAATGTGAATTAGGTGAGGAAAATAAAGTGTCATTAATAGGAGGAAAGAAGAGCTCAAAGTGATTAAGAAAATGGACCTGTTTTATCTTGCCACTCTATTTGGATCGCTCTCCTATTGTTTGGTTTACAACTGTAGCTGTAACAACAGCAGCAGCAGCAATAGCAGCAACAAAACTATACAATTTAGCCAAGATTTAATGAAAAAGCTGTCACTGACTTGTCTGACGGCCAGCCTGTGATTTTAAACTTGTATTCTGGCTTTCAGAAACAAATGCATTTCCTACCCTGAAGCCGTCTTGTCGATATATTGTATTTTCCAGCTCTCCCTTTCTTTTTACACTGAAATGTGCTCCTTCACATACATTATAATCTATAAACATTGGAAACAGCCAAAGTATGAAACTAAAGTTAGGACAAATTTGACAATGTAAGGAAATCGTATCATTACAAACTTCCAACAAGAAATGTTTATAGTGCATTTATCAGTCATTTGGCTTACCCTGGCCTCTTCTTAGGGACAAATATTTCTCTGTCACTGTATATTTCCTAAAGAGTATCATGAGGATTTTTTTTTAAAGCTATTCTTTGGTTAATAACACAAATGCCTGTTCAGGCAAGTCGTGATGACCTTTAACAGTGATTTAATACATGACTCAGAGGTGGACCACCAATGGGAATCAGATGTTCTGTTATTGCTAAAACAGTTTTTAATTTTACTGTTTTGCCCTTCTTTTTAAACAGTGAGTAGGAAATGACTTATTAATCACAGATTTTTCAGACTTCCAAGAAGTCATTCTGGATTTCATAATTTGAATGAACTTTTCCAATTGATTAATTTATATAAAAGTTGTTACTAGTATCGATTTACATAATACCTAGATTATAAAAGAAAAGGTGTATAAGGGAGTTATTCTCATCCATAAGAAGGAACGTGAATAAGGGACTGGATTCAACATTTCATTTCTCAATCTAATGTGCATCAAGCATTTGAGCGAGTGTCCTTATTAATCTTCCTTTCTCTATATCTTGAAAAATGTTTTTGAGGTATAATATGCAGTGAAGTGCATAAAGTACACTAATCTAAAATATACAGGTCAGTGAGTGTTTGCATGTGTCTACAACCACCTAGATCAGGGATCAGCGAACCTTTTTCTGTAAAGGGTCCAAAAAAAAAACAAACCAAACCCATTGCCGGCAAGTCGATTCTGACTTATAGCAACCCTATAGGATAGAATAGAACTGTCCCATAGGGTTTCCAAGGAGCGTCTGGTGGATTCGAACTGTTGACCTTTTGGTTAACAGCCAAGCTCTTAACCACTACACCACCAGGGCTCCTGTAAAGGGTCAAATAGTAAATATTTTAGGCTTTGTGGGCCATGTGGCCTGTGTCCCAACTAACTACTCTGCCACTGTAGCACAGAATCACCCATAAACAATACATAAACAAATGGTGTGGCTGTGTGCCAATAAATCTTTATTTTGAGACACTGAAATTTGAATTTCATATAATTTTCATGTTTCACCAACTATTTTCCTTTTTATTTTCTCCCCAAGTGTTTAAAATGTAAAAACCATCATTAGCTCATGGGCCATACAAAAACAAGTGGTGGGTCAGATGTGGCCGTGGTTTGCCGACCCCTGACCTAGATGGAGATTACAGAACATTTCCAGCACCAAAGAAAAACTCCCCACTGCCATCGAGTCAATTCCGACTCATAGCGACCCTATAGGACAGAGAAGTCTCCCTCAAATCGCTTTCCAGTTAAAAACCTCTCTCGAGAGGTAATTATCATTGTGACTTCTGTCACCATTGATTAGTCTGTTCTTGAACTTCATGTAAATGGAATCATATAGTGTCTACTCTTTTGTGTCTAGCTTTTTTCACTCATTATTCATGACTGTGAGGTTCATCCATGTTGTTGTGTGTATCAGTAATTCTTTTTTTTTTTTGCTGTGCAGTATTCTGCTGTATGAATATATAATAACTTATCCATAATTTATTCATTTGTCCTACTGGTGAACATTCGAGTTGTTTCCCGTTTGGGGCTATTTTCAATAAAGCTGCTATAAACATTCTCGTACACTTTTTTGCTGGATATAAGCATTAATTTCTCTTCTTTCTCCTCTGTTTTCTCTTTCATTGAAGAAAGTGGCTCCAAACTATTGTTGTTGTTGTTAGGTGCCGTCAAGTTGGTTCCGACTCATAGTGACCCTATGCACAACAGAACAAAACACTGCCCAGTCCTGCACCATCCTTACAATCGTTGTTATGCTTGAGCTTATTGCTGCAGCCACTGTGTCAATCCACCTCGTTGAGGGTCTTCCTCTTTTCTGCTGACCCTGTACTCTGCCAAGCATGGTGTCCTTCTCCAGGGACTCATCCCTCCTGACAACATGTCCAAAGTATGTAAGATGTAGTCTCGCCATCCTTGCTTCCAAGAAGCATTCTGGTTGTACTTCTAAGACAGATTTGTTTGTTCTTTTGGCAGTCCATGGTATATTCAATATTCTTCGCCAACACCACAATTCAAAGGCGTCATCTCTTCTTCAGTCTTCCTTATTCATTGTCCAGCTTTCACATGCATATGATGTGATTGAAAATACCATGGCTTGGGTCAGGGGCACCTTAGTCTTCAAGGTGACATCTTTGCTCTTCAACACTTTGAAGAGGTCCTTTGCAGCAGATTTACCCAGTGCAATGCGTCATTTGATTTCTTGACTGCTGCTTCCGTGGCTGTTGATTCCCCGATGTGTCTGTCAGTTTGTCGTACTGTGGGGGCTTGCGTGTTGCTGTGATACTGGAAGCTATGCCAAACTATTAGATCTGATCAGTGGTTGAAACCACATACAGTTCATGGATTTGTGAGATCATCCAAGCTTCTTTTTTTTGTACTGTTACATGGGAACTATTATAGAGTACAGTGTTAGATGGCAGTTGGAAGGTTCGTGGCAGAATAGGTAAGATGGAGAATTCCCTGCTGCAGTAGGCACCCCCCAAGAGCATAGAGAAGACCCTAAGACTGCAATGAGTGACAGGTACACAGACATACTGAAAAAGTGATACATTCAGCCCGTGTGTCTGCCTTACATTGGGGCATAAACCCAGAAAGCATATAGTAGGAAAGGGCTGGTGTGGGGTGTGCATCTCTAGCATCACAGAAAAACCAAACCCATTGCCCTCAAGTCGATTCCGATTCATAGCGACCCTGTAGGACAGAGTAGAACTGCGCCATGGGGTTTCCAAGGCTGTAATCTTTACAGAAGCAGACTACCACATCTTTCCCCAAGGAGCTGCTGGTGGGTTTGAACTGCCAATCTTTCGGTTAGCAGCTGAACATTTAACTACTGCACCACAAGGCTCCTATCTCTAGCATCAGAGGTCTGGAATTCTGGGTCAGTTCATTATGTCATTCCCCTGTCAGCCTCAGCCCCAGCTTTGGATTCCATACTTCCGTAATTGTGATTCCCAAATAATAAAATTTGGTAAATAATGGTGCCCAGCTACTACTACTGAAGGTTCTGATCAGGAACACAATAAATGAATCCTGATAAAAAGGAAGAAAATGTGTAACAGAACTTCAAATTCTTAAAGAATCCAGACTTACTGAACCTATTGAGTCTGGAAGAGTCCCGAGACTATGACCCTGAGTTGCTCTTCAGAACCTGAATTGAAACTGTCCGCTGAAGTCACCTGTAAACTAAAAAACAGTTTACCCAAAGAGTAAAGATTGTCACCTTTGAGTATTGTGTTAATTAAAAAAAAAAAATCTGTATAAGACCAAGGAATCAACAGCTATTTTAAAGCATAGATGAGAAAGTTGGCGGGTGGGGGCAGGGGCAGGAAGATTAAGTAAATGCAAGCGAAACAGCTAGAACAGAAATACCAAGAACGTTGACACATGTGAAGAATTTAACCAGCGTCTCTGATCATTATGTTTAGAAACCGTGGAATGGGAGCAGGTTTTGCTGCGCATATTTTCACCAAAAATAAAATTTAAAAATAAATAAAATTTGGTAAATAAAATGGAAAATGATACATGTTTTCTGTAGTCAGATTTGAATTTTTGCCTCCGAATCACAGATACTGCTCTAAGTAGTTTGCCTCTGAATAACAGTACTAAAATTTAATTTCCAAATTACATAAGACACAAAAGAAACAAACATCAAAGGCTTGCAATGAGGATGAAAAAAGAATGGGAGTGATTTTTCTCTTCCTCTATTACTATGATTTTCCTTTTTTTTTCTGTGTCAGTTTCTCTCCATCTATCAGTTTTTCTCTCTCTCTCTCTCTTTCTCTGTGTATTTGTCTCTCACTCTATTTCTTTGTATTCATCTCACTCCATCTCTCAGTCTCCCTCTGTCTAAATCTCATTCTCTCAGTTTCACTCTTATGTGTGTGAATGCTGTTTTTCTCTCTGTCATGCTCACTTACTGTCTGTCTTGTTTCTCTGTGTATGAATGTATGTATCTCTGTCTGTATGTGTGTGCGTTTCTCTCTGTGTCTCTGTATGCATAAGTGTATGTCTCTCTATGTGTCTGTGTTTGTGTCTTTGTGTGTGTCTCTTTCCATGAGTCTGAGTCTTTCTCTCACTACACACACACACGCACACTCATGCACGCACACAGGCCTGTTTCCTTGCCATTGAGGAAACAAAGCAAAGTATTCTGGAACATTGCACCTATTCAGAAAAGGAGTGCAGTGAAATGGAAGCCTGGTAAATAAGAGTGGGAACACCTTTCACCCTCATTCTGCTTGTTCAACTCTCAAAACCAAAATGTTCTAAATGCAAACTCCTATTGATGTCCTCCCCTCCCAGGCCACTCTTTTTAAATAAGCTAGCAGAGTTAGCCTTAAATATTGGGTAAATATGAGGATGCCTACAGAATGTGAGTTGAGGAATTTCACATACAACAAAATTTGCCTCAGCATCATCATGCCGTCTTTAGTGATTCATTTCATTAGTTCAACATTACCTTCTTCCCATTTTTCTCTTAGGAATGTAAATATTCTTTGGAGATACAATGTAATGAGATGTTAGTGGCTTGTGAGAATGTCTAAGGCTAGGTTCTCTAGAGAAGCAAAAGCAGTAAAGTGTATAAATATACATATAGTGAGAGATTTATATCAAGGAAATAGCGCACATGGTAGTAGAGACTGGAACGTCCCAGGTCTGTGGGTCAGGCTGGAGGCTTCTCCTGATTCACGTAGCCGCAGGGGCTGGTGAACCCAAGATCAGCAGGTCAGAGAGCAGGGTTGTTGCTCACAGGCTGCAAAGACTGACGAATCCCAAGAATGGCAAGCAAGACGGCAAGTAAGCTGCTAGCTCAAGTCTCCCAAGAACCAGAGGTCAGACGAACAAGAACTAGCTGCAGGATCCAGAGTGAGCAAAAGCCACAAACCTTGCCAGAATGTCCACTTATATTCCATGCAGGCCACATGCCCAAAGAAACTCTCTTTCAATTGATTGGCTACTCACAGCAGATCCATTCTTGGAAGCGATCACATTATATCAAATCTCAACATGGAAGTCATCACAACATCATAAGACTGCCAAACCACTGGGAATCATGGCCTAGCCAAGTTGTCACACAACCTTAGCCATCACAGAGAGGCAGGAAAAGTTTCTTACATGGATGGTTGTGTGTATGTGTGTGATTGGAGGTGGAAGGTGGTAGAAAATGAACATAAGATGAAAGAAAATTAGGTGACCCACTATCACTTGTTGGGAGAACCCAGCCAGTCACTTAGTTTCTGTAGACCTTAGCTTCCCCACCCAGAAAATGTGAGATGAGGAGTAGTTAGGGAGTGGACTAAGTTTCGGGCCTCTTGACCCCTACTTCAATTAGAGACTCTCCCCACTTTATCAGGTTCCTATAAAGGTCTTTTGGGAGTCCCTACATCGTGCAATTAGCATGCTGCGTTGCTAACCAAAGGTTAGAGGTTCAAGTTCACCCAGAGGCACCTCAAAAGAAAGGCTTGGCAATCTACTTCCAAAAAATCAACTACTGAAAACCCTATGGAGCACAGTTATACTTGACACAAATCACAAGTTGGATTCAAGTCAAGGGCAAATGGTGGTGATGGATAATGGCCTTTTAAACAAAATTTTGAAAAACCTTTCTATTCAGAATTTCTCTGATTTTAACTCTGAAGACTAAGGGTTCAGGACTCCTTCAGAAATTAGGTATGCCTCATTTGAGAAAAGGCATACTGAAAGAAATGTCTACTAATTTGACTCATCAGCAATTCTGCAATTTGGAGATTTGACTACTTTTAACGTACTCTTTTAGATATTTTCCTTAGTCATTTAACAGATTTATTCATGTAGAATTGTAAGTAGAAATTCGTAAACAAATTTTTATTTTCCTATTGAATTATATTCTAGTGTCAAAAGTGAATTATACCCATAGAAAAGATTAGAATCCTAATATGAACAAAAACATTTAGAATGCAGCCTAGCTTCTTTTTATAGTACAAAACATAAGCAAAAATATTTTTCTGAAAAATATTGGCTGTGTCAATATCACATTAAATTACACTGTGCCACCATTAAAATATCGTGTTAATTTGGCATTGGGAAGATAAAGGGGGAACATGAGCTTTTTTTTTTCCTAGAGTCCCAGATACCAGAAAACCAAACCCATTGCCGTCGAGTTGATTTCAACTCATAGCAACTCTATAGGACAGAGTAGAACTGCCCCATAGGGTTTCCAAGGAGTGCCTGGTGGATTCGAACTGCCAACCCTTTGGTTAGCAGTCGTAGCACTTAACCACTACGCCACCAGGGTTTCCAGAGTCCCAGATAGAAGTCATCATATTCTCACTTCCAGCAGTCTCTAGGACACTTCTCTTTGAAATTTGCAGTCAATGGCTTCCCTTCCAACTTTGCCTTGAAAGTTGCCAGGTAGGGGCCACTGTTCCTCAAGCCAGTATAACCTCACCCTGGTCAGTAAACTCTGCTTGTGAAGAACTCCTGGTACTCCTTTCCACGCATGGTGTTTGTGTAAACTCCGAAGTACCCCAAATCAGAAGAGTTCAAAGTAGCCCCGTGACCCTGTCCAGCATTTCTAGTGGCTTTCAAACAAAATTAATCCCTTTAAATGTATTTCTAATGGTTATCCACCTAGCTTTTTCCCTACTGAACAATTTCAAGGAACCCTTCCGTGAATCCTTTGGGATAAAGCTGAAGAATCATGTAATTGTAAGAAATAGTCCCTAATTTATGGTTTCTAGGCGAAGTAGTAGTTTGGCATCATTTGACTACCCTAGTAGCTGAAGAAAATACCCATAACTTTCACATGTTTCCATAGCGAGGCACATCTCTAGTGTGAGTGCCAGAGAAGCCCTCCTAGGCTGCAAGTATGATGGAATGTTCACTCATAGTGGTCACCTACATAGCTCTACTTTGTTAAGGGTAGAGGGCCAGGACTCATGGGAATTCAGGGATCTTGGTCTCCTAAGGATTGCTATGAGTCAACTATGAATCGGAATTGACTCGGCGGCACACAGCAAGGGTTCAGAGAGACTTTGGTAGAGCTCAGCCCAGGTATCTTCGCATTCTACTTGGTTGTACAAGGGAAAAATATTGCTGAGCTATGGCAAAGGTAGACTAGGAGAAGGCTAGTTTGAACTGGTGGGAGGCCTTAATTATAAGCTATTTGAAAATAAAATAAGTAGGGTTGTTTACTTTCATACACAATAAGGTGAAGTAGGCTAAGGAAGGGCTTCCTAGTAGGACTTCTTCTAGGTAACTCCTTCCCCAAATTGGTAGGAAGGGTAGCTAATAAGCTTAACAATTACAGGTAAACGATGGGGATGCTTTAAAAGTATTGGACAGTACATGGAAAGTTGGTGTTTTAAGAAATTTTATAAATCTGCCAAAAAATATTGTTTACAGTTGTAATTCGCTTCTTAGAGCATAAAAATAAAGTAGGCTGCTTCCTGCATTTTCACCAATTTCCAAACTAAGGCTATCTGACTGCATGCTGCTCAGCTGAGGCTTGGCTCTGCTTACATCCATTATGGTTCTCTCTCCTACAACTTTTCATCCCCACCCCCAAATAATGTGAACAGAACCCAGTATTTTTTTCATTGATAATAACTCTTGTGTAGAAGGCAACCGGAGAGATGAGCATTTTTGTTGTTGTATAGTGATTTACCACTACTCCTTTTGGAGAATTGATACAAAGCACTCTTCCTACAGGCCATGTAACATAAGAAAATTGGTCTGAAATGCTGGACCCTGCTAATGAGATTGTACCTGTATCTGTGATGAAAGAGCTCTCTTTGCAAACTAAATGTGTAAACAAGAGAAATATTAGCCTCCTTCAGTACGAAGACGACGAAGACCTCAGCAGCAGCATTTATATCCCCAAATTGAATGTCCTAATTATAAATGAGCCGTGCCTATTTGTCAAACCACTTACGGATCTCCGAGACGTATAGCTTTGCCTTTTATCCTCTTGTCTCAGTCATTTTGATTACTTTATGTACTTGAAAGTAATGAGATTGCACTTCCCCACCCCCCCAAAATATCCCTATCACTCATACTTTTCATTTAAGGCAGACTGACCTTTCCCCCCAATTAGAACAAATTAGTGACGTTTTACTTCATCTCAAAACCACTGAGCCATTGTGAGAGCAGAGGCAATGGTGGGGCCCTAATGGGGTCTTGAAAGCTGAGCAGGAGAGAAAAGAACAGAGGGAGCTGAAGGAGTAAAGGAAGTGGGGGTGGGGGTGCAGGGGATGGTGACAGAGGGAGGTGTGGCCGTGGCAGTGGTTAGGACTCAAAGGAAGGAAAGGGAAATGAGGGCCTGGAGACAAGGGAGAAAAGCCTAGGGATTGCAGAGGGGACAGGGTGTTGTGACTGAAATAGGAGTGAGAAAGAATGAGGAGGGGACAGGTGTGGGGTGCATTGAGCCACAGACTGGGTGAAAGCGGGATGGGGGGTGTGCTAAGGGGACCACTGCATCTACTTTTAACTAGTTCATTTGCTCCTGCTCTTTACAGGAGACAGCTCTCACTTGCTGGCTTGCTCCCTCACTTGAGGGCTCTCAATTTTTCTCTCTGTCTCAGGGCCCTTTCTCTTTCGTAATGATAAGAATACATTAGGATAAAAAGGTAGACAAGAGGATGCTCAAGGCACACTGCTGCTGTAAAAAGAGGGTGACATTGGAGTCAGATGATTTTATATTCAGTTCTGTGTGAGGTCTGGCAAGGTAAATAATTCCTCAAAACCTCACTTTCCTCATTCAAAAATAAGGATGAAAAATACTATTCTTTAAAGTTGTTCGTATCAAATGAAATCACGTGCAGGCAAGTGCCCAGCACAGGGTCTGGCATGTAATAAGGGCTCAATAAATGAGTTCTGGAACTTCACACCAACTTTTGCAAGAGCCCAGATACACAAAACCATGTGGAGTAGGCAACCCACTTTGTGGTATGATTTGAGAGATCCATCTGAGGAAGCTTTGCCTTTGCAAGGTTTCCCCTCCTTGCCAAAGTGTCTGAACTTGCATACTTAGAGGGTTATTCCTATACTTTAAAGTACTATTTGCAGACAGCTCTCTTTCAAATCTGACCATCCTACCTGGAACAACAAGGAGAACATTTATTTAGTGTACATCCAACTCCACGCTTCTTAAAAAGGGAATGCTTAACTCTTGGAAGAAAGCAACAAGATAGGCATGGAGCATCTTCTTGGAGGTTCGGTTTTATTTCAGGATTTAGGGGAAAGCAGCAAAGCAATTTAAGTAATGTGTAATGGAAAACATTATTATCACATTCAAACAAACACAAATACACTATGAAATAGAAAACTTGAGTAAATTTTAGAGATGTACCATGAAACATGAGATTTTAAAGTTATTTTCCACTGAGTCCACTTTGGCTGTGCCCTCAGATCCCCCAGGAACGCAAGATCTACTGTGTTACAGTTGAATGGGATAACCTGCCATAACAAATATACATAAAAGAGGAGTCAAACACAAGAGAAATTTATTCCTTGCTCACATTAGCATGTCAAGTGAGTGTTCCTGGTCAGCAGGTGGCTTTCCTTTATGTGGTGATTAAGGGACCCAAGCTTCTTCCATCTCATGGCTCCACTATCCCCTATGCCAGTGTTTCTCAAATTTTAATGTACATTTCAATTACCTGGGGATCTTGTTAAAATGCAGATTTAATTCAGTAGGTCTGGGGTAGGGCTGAGATTCTGCATTTCTAATGAACTCCCAGTGGATCCTATCCTGCTTGTCTGAGGAATGTACTTTGAGAAGCAAGGCCTTAGAACAATGGTTACCAAAACTGGCTGCATATTCAATGGCCTGATAAACTTTTTAAAAATCAACTTTATTGAGATATAATCTGTACAATAAACTGTACCCATACTGTTGGATTAATGGTATACCAGGCACTTTGTGTGTGTGTGCGCGCACGCGCGTGTGCTTTAGATAAAAGTTTACAGTGTAAATTACTTTCTCATTAAACAATTGATATACATGTTGTTTTGTGACATTGGTTGCCAACCCTGCGATGTGTCAACACTCTCCCTTACCATTTGTCCAGTTTTCCTGTCCCCTCCTGCCTTCTTGTCCTTGCCTTTTTATGCCTCTGGACATCAGAGGTAAGGCATTATTCTGGTTCTAATGCATTTAGCATCAAGGAGGGTCCCTTTTGAAATGCGTGAAGCTCAGCAGACCAGGGGTGGATTATCATTGTTGTGTAGGTTGAGCCTTCTATTAGGTTATGCTTCCTGGATATGCTTGTTTTGCAAACTTTTGCCTCCCCCCCCTTTTTTTTTTATAATTGTGCTTTAAGTGAAAGTTTATAATTCAAGCCAGTTTCTCATACAAAAACTTATACACACATTGTTATGTGACCCTAGTTGCTATCCCTATAATGTGACAGCACACTCCTCCTTTCCACACTGTATTTCCTGTGTCCATTCAACCAGCTCAGGTCCCCCTCTGCCTTCTCATCTCGCCTCCAGACAGGAGTTTCCCGCAAAGTCTCAGGTGTCTACTTGAGCTAAGAAGCACACTCCTCACCAGTATCATTTTCTGTCATATAGTCCAGTCTAATCTTTGTCTGAAGGGTTGGCTTTGGGAATGGTTTTAGTTTTGGGCTAACAGAGAGACTGGGGGCCATGTCCTCTGGGGTCCCTCCAGTCTCAATCAGACCATCAAGTCTGGTCTTTTTACTAGAATTTGAGGTCTGCACCCCACTTACCTCCTGCTCCATCAGGGACTCTCTTTTGTGTTCCCTGTCAGAGCAGCCGTTGGTGGTAGCCAGACAACATCTAGTTCTTCTGGTCTCAGGCTGATGGAGTCTCTGGTTTATGTGGCCCTTTCTGTCTCTTGGCCTCTTATTTTCCTTGTGTCTTTGGTGTTCTTCATTCTCCTTTGCTCCAAGTGGGTTGGGACCAAATGATGCACCTTAGATGGCCGCTTGATAGCTTTTAAGACCCCAGATGCCACTCACCAAAGTGGGATGCAGAACATTTTCTTAATAAACTTTGTTATGCCAATTGACCTAGATGTTCCCTCAAACCATGGTCCCCAGACCCCTGCCCCTGCTACCCTGTCAGTCAAAGTGTTTGGTTGTATTCAGGAAACTTCTTAGCTTTTGATTTAGTCCAGTTGTGCGGACTTCCCCTGTATTGTGTGTTGTCCTTCCCTTCACCTTAAATAACTCTTGTCTACTATCCAGTTAATGAATACCCCTTTCCTTCCCTCCCCACACTCAGAACCATCAAAAACTGTTTTCTTCTGTGTTTAAACCTTTTCTTGGGTTTTTATAATGGTGGTTTCTTACAGCATTTGTCCTTTTTCGGCTAACTAATTTCACTCAGCATAATGCCTCCCAGATTTATGCATGTTGTGAGATGTTTCAAGGATTCATAGTTGTTCTTTATCATTGCATAGTATTCCATTGTGTGAATATACCATAATTTGTTTATCCATTCATCCACTGATGGACACCTAGGTTGTTTCCATTTTTTTGCCTTTGTGAACTGTGCTGCAGTGAACATGGGTGTGCATATATCTATTTGTGTGAGGGCTCTTATTTCTCTAGGATATATTCCTAGGAGTGGGATTTCTGGATCATATGATAGTTCTATTTCTAGCTTTTTAAGGAAACACCAAATCGATTTCCAAAGTGATTGTATCATTTTACATTCCCACCAGCAGTGTGTAAGTGTTCCAGTCTCTCCACAGACTCTCCAACATTT
The DNA here is from genome assembly GCF_024166365.1 of Elephas maximus indicus. Taxonomy (NCBI): domain Eukaryota; kingdom Metazoa; phylum Chordata; class Mammalia; order Proboscidea; family Elephantidae; genus Elephas; species Elephas maximus. The sequence continues at coordinate 48,662,718 of NC_064846.1, read as the reverse complement.
ATTATTTTGTGTTTTTTGGATTAATGCTAGCCTTCTTGGGGTGAGATGATAACCCATTGTAGTTTTGATTTGTGTTTCTCTAACGGCTAATGATCTTGAGCATTTCCTCATGTACCTGTTAGCTACCTGAATGTCTTCTTTGGTGAAATGCCTGTTCACATCCTTTGCCCATTTTTTAATTGGGTTATTTGTCTTTTTGTTGTTAAGGTTTTGCAGTATCTTGTAGATTTTAAAGCTTAGACGCTGATCGGATTTGTCGTAGCCAAAAATTTTTGCCCAGTCTGTAGCTTGTCTTTTTACTCTTTTGGTAAAGTCTTTGGATGAGCATAAGTGTTTGATTTTTAGGAGTTCCCGGTTACCTAGTTTCTCTTCTGGTGTTTGTGCATTGTTAGTAATGTTTTGTACTGTTTATGCCATGTATTAAGGCTCCTAGCATTGTCCCTATTTTTTCTTCCATGATATTTACTGTTTCAGATTTTATGTTGAGGTCTTTGATCCATTTTCAGTTAGTTTTTGTGCATGGTGTGAGGTATGGGTCTTGTTTCATTTTTTTTTTTGCAGATGGATATCCGGTTATACCAGCACCATTTGTTAAACAGACTGTCTTTTCCCCAGTTGATGGACTTTGATCCGTTTTCAAATATCAACTGCTTATACATGGATGAATTTATGTCTGAATTCTTAATTCTGTTCCATTGGTCTATGTATCTGTTGTTGTACCAGTACCAGGCTTTTTTGACTACCATGGTGGTATAATAGCTTCTAAAATCAGATAGTATGAGCCCTCCCACTTTGTTTTTCTTCTTCAGTAATGCTTTACTTATCTGGGGCCTCTTCCCTTTCCATATGAAGTTGGTGAGTTGTTTCTCCGTCCCGTTAAAAAATACCATTGGACTTTGGATTGCGATTGCATTGTATCTATAGACTGCTTTGGGTTGAATAGACATTTTCACAATGTTGAGTCTTCCTATCTATGAGCAAGGTATGTTTTTCCACTTATGAAGGTCTCTTTTGGTTTCTTCTAGTAATGTTTTGTAATTTTCTTTGTATAAGTCTTTTACATCTCTGGTTAGATTTATTCCTAAGTATTTTATCTTCTTGGGGGCTATTGTGAATGGTATTGATTTGGTGACTACCTTTTCAACACTCTCTGTATTGGTGTAGAGAAATCCAGCTGATTTTTTAATGTTTATCTTGTATCCTGATAGTTTGCTGACCTCTTCTATTAGTTCCAGTAGTTTTCTTCTGGATTCTTTAGTGTTTTCTGTGTGTAAGATCATATGATATGCAAACAGAGATATTTTTACTTCTTCCTTACTGTCATGGATAGAACTATGCCCCCCTAAAAATGTGTGTATCAACTTGGTTAGGCCATGATTTCCAGTTTTCTGTGGTTGTCCTCCATTTTGTGATTGTAAATTTATGTTAAAGAAGATTAGGGTGGGATTGTAACACCCTTACCAGGTCACATCCCTGATCCAATGTAAAGGGAGTTTCCCTGGGGTGTGGCCTGCACCACCTTTTATATCCCCGACCAAAGGAAGTCTGATGACAAGGATCTTCCTTCAGATCTCACAGAGAGAGAAAGCCTTCCCCTGAAGCTGGTGCCCTGAATTTGGACTTCTAGCCTACTGGACTGTGAGAGAATAAACTTCTTTTAGTTAAAAGCCATCCACTTGTGGTATTTCTGTTATAGCAGCACTAGATGACTAAGATACTTACCAGTTTGGATGCCCTTTATTTCTCTTTCTAGCCTAATTGCTCTGGCTAGAACCTCCAGCACAATGTTGAATAGGAGCGGTGATAAAGGGCATCCTTGTCTGGTTCCCGTTGACAAGGGGAATGCTTTCAGACTCTCTCCATTTAGGATGATGTTGGATGTTGGCTTTGTATGTTGTTGTTGTTAGGTGCTGTCGATTTGGTTCTGATTCATTGCGACCCTGTGTACCACAGAACGGAACACTGCCCGGTCCTGGGCCAGGCTCACAACCATTGTATCCTTGAGCCCATTGTTGCAGCCACTGTGTCAATCTATCTCGTTGAGGGTGTTCTTCTTTTCCACTGATCCTATACTTTACCAAGCATGATGTTGTTCTCCAGGGACTGATCCCTCCTAACAACATGTCCAAAGTATGTAAGATGCAGTCTCTCCATCCTTGCTTCTAAGGAGCATTCTGATTGTACTTCTTCTAAGACAGATTTGTTCCTTCTTTCGGTAGTCCATGATGTATTCAGTATTCTTTGCCAACACCACAATTCAAAGGAGTCAGTTCTTTTGTCTTTCGCATGCACGTGGTGTGATTGAAAATACCATGGCTTGGATCAGGTGACCTTAGTCTTCAGGGTGACATCTTTGTTTTTCAACACTTTAAAGAGGTCCTTTGAAGCAGATTTGACCAATGCAATGCGTCTTTTGGTTTCTCGACTGACGTTTCCATGGGTGTTGATTGTGGATCCAAGTAAAATGAAGTCCATGACAACTTCAATCTTTTCTTCATTTATCATGATGTTGCTTATTGGTCCAGTTGTGAGGATTTTTGTTTTCTTTATGTTGAGGTGTAATCCATACTGAAGGCTGTGGTCTTTGATCTTCATCAGTAAGTGCTTCAAGTCCTCTTCACTTTCAGCAAGCAAGGTTCTGTCATCTGCATAACAAAAGTTGTTAATGAGTCTCCCTCCAATCCTGATACCCTGTTCTTCATATAGTTCAGCTTCTCCGATTATTTGGTCAGCATACAGATTGGTCAGCATACCATATAGTGAAAGGATACAACCCTGATACACACCTTTCCTGACTTTAAACCATGCCATATCCCCTTGTTCTCTCTGAACAACTGCCTCTTGATCTATGTACAGGTTCCTCAGGGGCACAGTTAAGTGTTCTGGAATTCCCATTCTTTGCAATGTTATCCATAACTTGTTATGATCCACACAGTCGAATGCCTTTGCATAGTCAATAAAACACAGGTAAACATCCTTCTGGTAGTCTCTGCTTTCAGCCAGGATATATCTGACATCGGCGATATCCCCTGTTTCACGACCCCCTCTAAATCCGGCCTGAATTTCTGGTGGTTACCTGTCGATATATTGCTGCATCTGGTTTTGAAAGATCTTCAGCAAAATTTTACTTGCGAGTGATATTAATGATCTTGTTCCATAATATCTGCATTCGGTTGGATCACTTTCTTGGGAATAGGCATAAATATGGATCTCTTCCACTTAGTTGGCCAGGTAGCTCTCTTCCAAATTTCCTTTGTTGAAATGTCTCAATTGGTACTCCGTCAGTTCCCAGAGACTTGTTTTTCATCAATGCCTTCAGTGCAGTTTGGACTTCTTCCTTCAGTACCGTCGGTTCCTGATCGTATGTTACCTTCTGAAATGGTTGAACATTGAGCAATTCTTTTTGGTATAGTGACTCTGTGTATTCCTTCCATCTTCTTTTGATGGTTCCTGTGTCATTTAATATTTTCCCCATAGAATCCTTCACTATTGCAACTTGAGGCTTGAATTTTTTCTTTAGTTCTTTCAGCTTGGGAAATGCTGATCACGTTTTTCCCTTTTGGTTTCCTATCTCCAGCTCTTTGCACATGTAGTTGTAGTACTTTATTTTGTCTTCTGGAGCTGCCCTTTGAAATCTTCTGTTCACTTCTTTTACTTCGTCATTTCTTTATTTTGTTTTAGCTGCACAATATTCAAGAGGAAGTTTCAGAGTCTCTTCTGACATCCATTTTCGTCTTTTCTTTTTTTCCTGCCTTTTTAATGACCTCTTGGTTTCTTCCTGTATGACGTCCTTGATGTCATTCCACAACTGGTCTGGTGTTCGGGCATTAGTGTTCAACGTGTCAAATCTATTCTTGAGATGGTCCCTAAATTTGGGTAGGATATACTCAAGGTCGTGCTTTGACTCTCATGGACTTGTTCTAATTTTCTTTGGTTTCACCTTGAACTTGCATATGAGCAATTAATGATCTGTTCCACAGTCGGCCCCTGGCCTTGTTCTGACTGATGATGTTGAGCTTTCCCATTGTCTCTTTCCACAGATGTAGTTGATTTGATTCCTGTGTATTCCATCTGAAGAGGTCCATGTGTATAGTTACTGTTTATGTTGGTGAAAAAGAGGTATTTGCAGTGAGGAAGTCGTTGGTCTTGTAAAATTCTATCATGCGATCTCTGGCATTGTTTCTATCACCAAGGCCATATTTTCCAACTACCGATCCTTCTTTGTTTCCAACTTTCGCATTCCAATCACCAGTAATTATCAATGCTTGCTGATTGCATGTTTGATCAATTTCAGGTTGCAGAAGTTGGTAAAATTCTTCCATTTCTTCATCTTTGGCCTTAGTGGTTGGTGTGTAAATTTGAATAATAGTCGTATTAACTGGTCTTCCTTGTAGGTGTATGGATATTATCCTATCACTGACAGCTTTGTATAAATGTCCTTTATTGTGCTGAGGAGTTTCCTTTCTATTCCTATTTTACTGAGAGTTTTTATCATGAACGGGTGTTGGACTTTGTCAAATGCCTTTCCTGCATCAATTCATAAGATCATGTGGCTATTGTCTTTTGTTTTAGTTATGCGATGGGTTACATTTAGTTTTTCTAATGTTGAACCATCCCTGCATACCTGGTATGAATTCCACTTGGTCATGGTGAATTATTTTTTAGATACGTTGTTGAATTCTATTGGCTAGAATTTTGTTGAGGATTCTTGCATCTAAGTTCATGAGGGACACAGGTCTGTAATTTTCTTTTTTGTGGTGTCTTTACCTGGTTTGGTATCAGGGTTATGCTGGCTTCATAGAATGAGTTTGGGAGTATTTCACCCTTTTCTATGCTCTGAAACACCTTTAGTAGTAGTGGTGTTAACTCTTCTCTGAAAGTTCGGTAGAACACTCCAGTGAAGCCTTCACGGCCAGGGCTTTTCTTGTTGGGAGTTTTTAAACTACCTTTTCAGTCTCTTCTTTTGTTATAGGTTTATTTAGTTGTACTACCTCTGTTTGTGTTAGTTTAGGTAGGTAGTGTGTTTCTAGAAATTCCTCCATTTTCTCTAGGTTTTCAGATTTGTTAGAGTACAATTTTTCATAGTATTCTGTTATGATTCTTTTTATTTCAGTTGAGTCTGTTGTGACATCGCCCGTCTTATTTCTTATTCGGGTTATTTGCTTTGTCTCCTGTTTTTCTTTTGTCAGTTTTGTCAGTGGTTTATTGATTTTGTTGATCTTTTCAAAGAACCAGCTTTTGGTCTTGTTAACTCTTTCAATTGTTTTTCTCTTCTCTATTTCATTTAATTTTGCTCTAATTTTTATTATTTGCATTCTTCTGGTGCCCAAGGGCTTCTTTTGCAGCTATCTTTCTATTTGTTTGAGTTGTAGGGTTAATTCTTTGATGTTGGCCCTTTCTTATTTTTGTATGTGTGCATTTATTGCTATAAATTGACATCTGAGCACTGATTTTTCTGTGTCCTAAAGGTTCTGGTAGTATATCTTTCATTCTCATTTGATTCTATGAATTTCTTTATTCTATCTTTAATTTCTTCTATAACCCAGTAGTTTTTGAGCAAGGTGTTGTTCAGTTTCCATACCTTTGTTTTTTTTTTCCTTGCTTTTTCTGTTATTGATTTCTACTTTTATGGCTTTATGGTCAGAAAAGATGCTTTGTAACATTTCGATGTTTTGGATTCTGTTAAGGCTTGCTTTATGGCCTAATATGTGGTCTATTCTGGAGAATGTTCCATGTGCACTAGAAAAGAAAGTATACTTCAACACACCACTTTCAGTGAAAGACAGGATATCCAGAAAGAAGCCCAATAAAGACACAGAAGATCTAAATGCCACAATCAACCAACTTGACCTCAGAGACATACAGAGAACACTCCACCCAACAGCAGCCAAGTATACTTTTTCTTCTGTGTCTTTATTGAACTTCTTTCTGGATGTTCTATTCTTCACCAAAAGTGGTGTAATGAAGTCTCCTACTATTATTGTGGAACTGTATATCTCTCTTTTCAATGCTGTTAGAGTTTGTTTTATGCATTTTGGAGACCTGTCTTTGGGTGTGTAAATCTTTATTATGTTTATGTCCTCCTGGTGTATTGTCCTTTTAATCATAATATAGTGTCCTTCCTTATCCTTTGTGGTGGATTTTGCTTTAAAGTCTATTTTGTGAGAAATTAATATTGCCACTCCTGCTCTTTTTTGATTGTTGTTTCCTTGATATATTTTTCCCGTCGTTTATGTTTAAGTGTGTTTTTGTGTTTAAGTTGTGTCTCTCATAGGCAGCATATAGATGGATGATGTTTTTTTAATCCATTCTGCCACTCTCTGTCTCTTTATTGGTGCATTTAGTCTATTTACATTCAGCTTAATTATCAATAGGTATGATTCCAGTGCTGTCATTTTGATGTCTTTTTTGTGTTGTTGACAGTTTCTTTGTTCCACTTAATTTTCTGTGCTGAGTCGTTCTTTCTTTATATGTTTTCTTTTCCTCTTTTTCATTGCAGTTGATTTTGTATTTGGTGAGTCTTTATGTTTATCTTGTATTTTATTTGATGTGTAGGATGGGTAGTTTCCTTTGTGGTTACCTTAATATTTACCGCTATATTTCTAAGTTTAAACCAATCTTCTTTTTCTTTATATCCCCTTGACTTCCTCTCCATATGAAAGATCTATGACTTCTTAAAAAAAAAATTTTTTTTTCTTAGTCCCTCTTTATTCTTTTAATGTTGTCTTCTTTTACATAATGACATTGCTCTTTCCCTGTTTTAAGCATTTTAGCTTCAATTTATTTTTGTGATTTCCCTATTTGGGTTGATATGTGGTTGCTCTGTCCTGTGTTCTAGTCTTGGGTTGTTATCTGATGTTACTGATTTTCTAACCAGGGATTCAATTTCGCCTTCATATTTGAGAGACAGTTTTGCTGGATTTATAATTCTTGTCTGGCAATTTTTTTCCCCCTCAAGGCTTTATATATGTCTTCCCATTGCCTTCTTGCCTTCACGGTTTTTGCTGAGTGGGTGGGTTTTAGTTCAAGCTTAGTCTTATTGACTCTCTTTTGTAGGTGACTTTTAATTCATCCCTAGCTGCTATTAAAATTCTCTATCTTTCGTTTTGGCAAGTTTGACTAAAATATATCTTGGCTACTTTCTTTTGGGATCTACCGTGTGTGGGGTTCAATGAGCATCTTGGATAGATATGTTTTCATCAGGGAAGTTTCCTGCCAACAAATCTTTAACAATTCTGTCTGTACCCTTTTGTTCTGGTACTCCAATCACTCGTAGGTTATTCGTCTTGTTAGAGTCCCACACAATTCTTAGAGTTCCTTCATTTTTTTTTAATTCTTTTATCTGATTTTTCCTCACGTATGTTGGTGTCAAGTGCTTTATCTCCAATCTCACTAATTCTGACTTCCATTGCCTCAGTTCTGCTCTTATGACTTTTTTATTGATTTGTTTAATTCTGAAATTTTATTTTTAATCTTTTGAATTTCTGTTTGCTGTCTGTGGATTCTTATGGCCTATAAAATTTGTCATTGTGCTCTTCTCTAATCTTCTTAAGCTCCTCTATTACTTTGTCTGTTTGCTCCTTGTCTTGTTCTTCATTTTGCCTGATTTTCTTCCTGATCTCTTTAAGAGTTCTATATATTAATCTTTTGTATTCTGCGTCTGGTAATTCCAGGAAATTCTCTTCATCTGGAAGATTTCTTTTATCTTTGTTTTGGGAGCATGTTGGAGCCATCATGGTCTGCCTCTTCATGTGATTTGGTATTGACTATTGTCTCTGAGCCATCAATAAGTTATTGTATTTATTTATTTTATGTTTGCTTACTGTGTCCTAGCTTTGCTTTGTTTTGTTTTGATATGCCCAAATAGGCTGATCGAGTGAGGTAGTTTGATTATTGGTGCCTGTGAATCTCTAACGTCCTGTCGCCACGTGGTTAGAGCTGTTACTAGGTATGTGAGCCCAGGAGTCCATTTAATTTTCTTGTATTCATTCACCTCAAGTGTCCAGGTAGTTGGTCACCAAGTGTGTGGTGCAGGCTCTCACCCACAGTCCTAGATGAGTGGGGGTGATTGGTGTAGGCACAGGTATCTGGCTGCAGTAGGGGGTCATGTGCTGAGGAAGGCAGGGGGTTGACAGCCGCCTGAGTGTATGTAAGGAAAGTATGTCCCTGTTTCCTAGAGTGCTTAGGTGGGTTTTGCAGCTGGACTATGGGCACCCAAGCTGTTGGCTGTAAAGACTGGGAGGCATCACTTATTCTTGGACCCCTGTAGTTGGTGGCTAGGCAGTGTGGGTGGAGCCACCAGTCTTTAGGCTCCTGATATTTGTAGGTGAGGGCCCTGTTTAATAGGCAGAGCAGTGTCAAATGTCACAAACATGCCTTTTCACTATATAGCTGAAACAGTTGATGTTAGCCTTCAGGTATATACCCTGTTGTACTGTGCTAATGAGGGCCTATGCTATTGAAATGGGCCCACATAGGTCTATGCAGGGGTGAAAGGCATTCAAAGTCCATGGACCCCTTATGCCTGTGCCTAGGCAAAGGAGTTGTTTCTGCCCTGAGTTCTGGCTTAAGGAAGCCGGCAGATTATTTTTTCCCTGTTTCTTAATTTGTTCCTTCTCCAAGACTGGGAGAATGGCTCAGGGTGTGTGAAGGGTCCTACTTCTCGCCCAGAGGATGAGGCAGTCTTTGAGGCTGGCTTGGACCCAGTGCAGAGCAGGAAGGGGCAGGTAGGTGGGAGAGAGGTTTTTCCCAAAGGGCTGTTTTTTGATCCGCACTGTAGGTTAGATGCATGTACTTATCTTTTGCTGATTGAGTGCTGCTTTTCACTGATTCTGGAAGCATGATTAGACTCTTTGCTGCTCTGTCTCTCCTGATGTGGAAAACGCATCCCAAATGCCACTGCTTGCCTCACCGCTGGCACTAGCTGATCCCAGCCTACATTGTGCTGGTTCCCACTGGGTCGGGTCTGGCAGCTCCTCACTGCTTCTGAACTATGTCCCTTCCCTTCCCACTCAGTCCAATTCCTCAACTTTGCCTTTGATGTTCAGGGCTCCTAGGTTGTCATATATAATCGATTCACTTGTTTTATCGGGTCTTTGTTGTAAGAGGGACCAGAGGATGTGTCTGACTACTCCGCTATCTTGGCCCTGCCTCCTTCCCCTTTATTTCTGTGAGATAAGGCCTGCAAGCATAATCATGGCTTTCCTGTGTGATAGTTAGGGAGCCCTGATGGGTTTGTTTTGGTTTTTCTTTGTTGTATTTGGAAAACCAGAGGTTTCCCATGTAACCTAATGGAAGGATGCCTGCAATAAGTTACATAGATCTCTATTGGTATATTGTCATACCACAGATTGGTGGCACCACAGTGCTACTCACCTCATTGGTGGCTTTTATTACCAGATCATATTTCTCAAAATCAATATTGTTGTTGTTGTTAGGTGCCATTGAGTCGGTTCTGACTCATAGCAACCCTGTGCACAACAGAACGAAACACTGCCCGGTCCTGAGCCGTCCTTACAGTCATTGTTATGCTTGAGCTCATTGTTGCAGGCACTGTGTCAATCCACCTCATTGAGGGTCTTCCTCTTTTCCACTGACCCTGTATTCTGCCAAGCATGGTGTCCTTCTCCAGGGACTGATCCCTCCTGACAAAATGTCCAAAGTATGTAAGACACACTCTCGCCATCCTTGCTTCTAAGGAGCATTCTGGTTGTACTTCTTCCAAGACAGATTTGTTCGTTCTTTTGGCAGTCCATGGCATATTCAATATTCTTCACCAACACCACAATTCAAGGGTGTCAATTCTTCGGTCTTCCTTATTCATTGTCCAGCTTTCACATGCATATGATGTGATCGAACATACCATGGCTTGGGTCAGGGGCATCTTAGTCTTCAAGGTGACATCTTTGCTCTTCAGCACTTTGAAGAGGTCCTTTGCAGCAGATTTACCCAATGCAATGCATCTTTTGATTTCTTGACTGCTGCTACAGGGGCATCAGGATTGGAGGAAGACTCATTAACAACCTGAGTTATGCAGATGACACAATCTTGCTTGCTGAAAGTGAAGAGGACTTGAAGCACTTACTAATGAAGATCAAAGACTACAGCCTTCAGCACAGATTGCACCTCAACATAAAGAAAACAAAAATCCTCACAACTGGACCAATGAGCAACATCATGATAAACGGAGAAAAGATTGAAGTTGTCAAGGATTTCGTTTTACTTGTATCCACAATCAAATCAATATTACCAACCAAAAATTTAAACAGACTCAGTTAGTAAGCATGTGTTCCAATAATGAAAACACATGCCATCCAAAAAAATATTAAGGAGAAAAAAATGTAGTAACCAACGGGTTAAAGTGTACATTTCCATGAGTTTTGAAAAATGTGTAACAACTACCATAATCAAGATACAGATCGTTTTCATCACCACAAAGAGTGTCCTTGTGTTTGTTTGCAATGAATCCCTCTCCTTCCAACCTTATCTCCAAGCAACAACTGAATTTTCTAGAATTATACATTAATGGAATTATACATTCCTGACTTCCTTCACACAGGACTTCCTTCACACAGTATGTTTTTGAGATTCATCTGTGTCACTGTATGCATCAATAGTCCTTTTACATTGCTGAGTAGTATTCCATTGCATGAATATGCCACAATTTATCTACTTACCTATTGGTGGACATTTCTATGTGTCCAGTTTTGTGTATTATGAACATTTGGGTACAATACTGTGGGTGAACATGTTTTCTTTTTTCTTGAGTAATTACCTAGAAGTGGAATTGCTAGGTGGAGCCCTGGTGGTGCAGTGGTTTAGAGCTCAGCTGCTAGCTAAAATGTCGACAGTTTGAATCTACCCGCTGCTCCTTGGAAACCCTATGGGGCAGCTGTATTCTATCCCATCGGGTTGCTATAATTTAGAATCTATTTGACGGCAACAGGTTTGGTTTTTGGTTTGAGTTTATGGCAGATGTATGTTTAACTTAAAAGAAACTGCCAGTTTTTTTTTTTTCCCAAAGTGATTGTACCATTCACATTCCCACCAGTAGTGTATGAGAGTTACGGTTTCTCCATGTCTCACAAACATTTGGAACTGTCAAGCTTTATAATTTTAGGCATTTTAATTATTTTATAGTAGTATCTCATTGTGGTTTAAATTTGCAATTCTCTGATGACTAATGATGTTGAGGATATGTTGATGTGTTTATCGATCATTTGTATATATATTGGCCATTTATTTATATTCCTTTATAAAATGTCTGTCTAAATATTTGCCTTTTTTAATGGATCGTTTATGTTTTATTGGGTTTTAAGGGTTCTTAATATAGTCTAGATATGGTTCCTTTGTCAGATATATGTCTTATGAATATTTTCTCTTGTAAATCATTTTCTTAATGGTGGCTTTTGATGAGCAGGATTTTTTAATTTTGAAGAAGTATAATTAATAAATATTTATTCTTTATGGTTATCGGTCTCTTTGTCTCAGAAACCTTTGCCTCTGCCCAGGTGGTAAAGATATTTGCCTATATTTTCTTCTAGGGTATTTATAATTTTAACTTTTATATTTAGGTCTGTGATCTACTTTGAGTTAATTTTTGGGTATGGCGTGAGGTAACGATTGAAGTTCTTTTTTTAACATATGGATATCCATATTTTCTAGCACCATATGTTGAAAAGGATTTCCTTTTCCCCCACTGAATTACCTGTCACCTCTGTCAAAAATCAGTTGGCCCACAGAGGCGTAACTAAGGTATGGCAGATAGGGTGTGTACCCTGGCTGCTGCTTGAGGAGGGGTGCTAATGAGCAGTTCCTAATTGGCCGTCATAGTTTCCACCACCAGCTGTGAGAGATCATTCAGCAATTTAAAACTAATTGCTGGAGGCACTATTTTCTGTAGATAGGCTCCTGATTTGCCACATATGTGTGGGCCTATTTATTTTCTATTCTATGCTATTCATCTGTATATCTATGTCAATACCATACTGTCTTGATTACAGTAGCTTATCACAAGTTTTTTAAAACAGGCAGTTCTAGTCCTCAAATTTTGTTCTCCTTCTTTAGAATTGCTTTGGCTATTTTAGTTGTTTGCATTGCCATAAAAATTTTAGAATCACTGTGCCATTTTCTTTTTTGTTTTTAAAAAAGCCTTTTGGAATGTTGATTTTGGTGATGTTTACTGTAAAGATCAATTTGTGTAGAATTGACATCTTGACAATATTGAGACTTGGTACATCACCTGGGCTCTATCTGATGCAATTGGTCTGGGATGTGGCCTGGCATTGGTATGTTTAAAAAGTCCCTCTGATGTTTCTGATTTATAGCAGTGTAGAGAACCTCTGTCCCAGGACCTCCTAGTCATCTACATACAGCTGGACAAAAGGAAGAAGAAAGTAGAAGAGGTACAAGTACTTCTTAAAAGTTTTGGTTCAGAAGTTGCCACATCACTTTTGCTCACATTCATTGACAATAAATACTCACATAGCCATGCACACTTAGCTTCAAAGCATTCTGGGAAACGTAGTTCCTGGATGAGCAGCTGCTTTCCAGGTACAACAACTGTATATTATGGAAGGCGAGAATAGATTTTGATGGAAAAGTAGCTATCCTTTCCACAACTCTCATCAGTCTCAGGGTGACTTAGAAGAAGCACTGCCATATTTTATATAATTTAATTCTCTCAACTATCCCTTAAGGCAATGTTCCCCAAAGTATAACACACATATATACTACATGCATTACTGTTGTTAAGGGAGATAGTTTTACGTGGTATACACGTGACATTGTCATATATGTGTGCATATATACATATATGTCCACACACATATATGGCTTAAGGACAGGCTATTTTAAAAAGTGAGTTGAGAATAAGAAAAATATATTGGGTAAATATTAAGTACTGGTGTTATGAAAAAATCAAGAAATGATCTGTGAATGACTGAAGTTTGGAAAACAATTTTGTAAGGGGAAGGTAGCACTTGGTGCCCTTAACTGTCATTTTTACCTTCGGAGGAATGAGTTAAACAGCAAGCAGAAATGGAAATCCAGAATCTAGGAATGTATGGGGAGTGTGGGGAAGTCTAGCACTGTGCCCAGTAAACGTTCTGTTGATTGACAATGGAATGTTAGCTAAACCACAGCAGTGGTGCCTTGGTGCTCAGTGGTTACTCCAACAAAATCTTCCCTAAATTTGACCGCAAGACATAATTCTTTATTGCCATGGCTCAGAGGACCTAAAGTATATCATTCACTGATAGGAAATTAAAGCTAATTGCTTCTTGAAAAGGAGTTTTTCTCCTGGCTTAGATCCCAAAACCAAAAAACCCATCTCTGTTGAGTTGATTCCGACTCATAGAGACCCTTTATGACAGAGAAGAACTGGCCCATAGGGCTCCCAAGGGTAGAACTGCCCCATAGGTTTTCCAAAGAGCATCTGGTTAGCAGTTGAGCTCTTAACCACTATACCACCAGGGATTCCTGGTTTAGATAGACAAAAATTTTATCCATTTTACTATCCCAATTCTTTTTTGGGGTTAATTTTTTGGTCGATTTGTTTTGGCTTTGGATTATGTTCATTTTATGTGTTTGTAAATTTTGTTGTCTGGTGGCTTGCTTTGTTTGTTTAAAGCAACATGTTCTGGAACTTAGCAAGAAGCCAGTAGCAGCAGATGGGGTATTAAATGGGAGACAGGAACATCTCCATTGTTTTTGGCACTTACTGCATCTGCCAAATCAAGATAGATGATGAGTATGGGTTTTCACCCCCCAAGCTAAAGCATCCATGATTCTGTTTCCTGGCCCTGTCATCCATCAACTTGATGGAAGTTCAGTAAGTCCCCAAACTAAACATGTCACAACTCTTCTGACTGCCTTTAAATGGGCTAGGGGTAAAGCAGACAGCATAGCACTGAAAGGAGAAAGAAGAAGAAAAGGGTGAGAAGATGAGATAGAGTGAGTAGGTAGTTGGCATCCAATTTTCCTAGATCACATCTGCATTGTAAACAGAGAACTTCTCTTGAATACTAATTTTAAGTCTTCATATAATGTCAGGAGTGACATTTTCAATCTCTTTTCACTTTTGTCATATTAGTGGGAAGTGACCTGGTGTGTTTGTGGACTCTCTGGAACCCCATAGGAATAAGATCCCTCAGTACAATGGCCACCTGCCAAGTACAACGTGTTCTAAAACTCCATGGCTTTGAGAAGTCTCATTATCAATCAAAGCACAATTTTAGCCTAGCAGGAGGCAAGTTAGACTGTTGATTAGCTACAGCATGCACCAGCCATGACACACCTTTCCTGTGAGCTTTGCTGCAACCCATCCAAGTTGTGGCCACTCAGACGTTCTGCGTCATGGCACATATCCTTTTTACCTGGACTTGTCCCATGGATCTTATAATGGTTTCAAACAGCGAAACAGCACAAGTCCAGCCATGGACTATCCACAGAAAAAGCTATCACCTACCTTTGCCTCATTTTATACCACTTCCAGAAAAGAGTTCCAATGTGGATTATAGTAGCCATACCACTTGGATCTGGTAAGGATACTAGAAACTAAGCCCTGAATATTCATCTGTTAAAGTTACCGATTAAAGCCAAGTGGGACAAATAGCATGAGACAAAAACAACAGAAAAACATTGTTCATATTGTAGCATCACTATTCTGAATCATTAGTATGCATATAGTACCTACAAGATGCGGAAAGAAAAATCTCTCTCTCTTTTCTCTCTCTCTTCACCTGTGTCTTCTCTAGATGAATACAGTCAACATAGTCTGCTTCTGACATATAGTGGAAGGCAGCAGTACTTGCATAGCAGAGATATGAATTCTGCCTATTTAAATCTTCTTTTATCTGGGAGAAAAGACTTTTGAAGATGCAGAGAACAAGTGTCTCAACCCTGCTTTTTAGACACAAAGTGATGGCAATTAAATGGCATGACCATATGACCTTGTTGCTAAGGCAGTCAGGTGACTGAACTATTAAAGAGACTTTCTTTCTCAAGGCTAGAGAAGAGGAAATTAGGAGGAGAAAGAAACATTTGTTTTCAGACATTGAACAACAGGAAGTAGAGTATTGTGGTCCCTCAGAGAAGTGAAGTGAGCCCTGGCTTTCTGCCTACAGGCACTTTTCGGGCCATGGTGCAGGGAAGGGGACTCCGAGCAGAGCATAGTGGTCTCACCAAGTTGAGGATATAGAGATCACTGTTCAGGGAGGCTGAGATTAGCATTCAGTTGGGTAGCTGAAGAGGAGAAAGCTACACAGAGAAAGAACTCTAGAAATCTACCTAGATGTCCTCTGGGATGTGTTGCTAAATACTAAGCCATGCATGGATTAGGTGAAACTCTATGAGGCCAGGCAATGAATGACCCAGGAATTGTGAGTTAAACAATTCTCAGAGTTCACATAGAGCTGGGAGACATTTGAGTTTCTACCAGTCAGAGTAGAGAGGCCTTATTGAGCTCCTGGGCATCCAGTGGGGAGAAGGGCTAAACTAGCCAAGAGTTAAGACTATTATAGGCCCACTTAACAAACTTAAAAAACTTCAAAAGAATCAAGCTGATAATGAAAATAAGTTAACTGTCTGCCAGAGCAAAGTCCAAAGGTCTTTAATGAAAGACAAGAAAATCCAGTATTCAACAGTGTTTAACATTCACAGTTCCAGTCTCCAGTATAAAATTATTAGACAAACAAAGTAGCTGGAAAATATAATCCGTAGGAAAAAAATTAATCCATAGAAGCAGACCCAGAAGTGACGGAATTAGCAGACAAGGAATTTTACACAGCTAAATATGCTCAAGGGTTTGAAGGAATACATGAATATAATGATAAAGAAAATCCCAAAATGAAACCTGTTGCTGTGAAGTCTATTCCAACTCACAGCAACCCTATAGGACAGAGTAGAACTGCTCCATAGGGATCCCAAGGAATGACTGGTGGATTGAAACTGCTGACCTTTTTTGGTTAACAGCCATAACTCTTAACTACTGCACCACTAGGGCTGCATAAAGAAAAAAGATGTATGATCATGTCAAGAACTCACCCACAAATCTTAGAGTGTTTTCCATTTTCATAGGATAATGTTTATTTAAAATATGTAGCATAGCATACAAGGTCCTTCTTGATCAGCCCTAATCTAATTTTATAATCTCATCTTCCTTCTCACTCCCTGCTCTAATCACATTGAACTACTGCCATTCCCCAAATACCTCATGCTCATAATCAAAGCCACTGTGCCATTTGCTTGTACTATGACCTCCTCCTTATTTATTCTATTTCAACCTTTAAACTTTCTGTGCTTCATTTTGAAGTTTCTATTGCTATCTTTTCAGGTTCACTATTTTTTTTTTACTCAATATATAGGAATACATTGAGTAAAATATATGTTACAGCAGATATAAACCCATTGCCGTCAAGTTGATTCTGACTCATAGCGGCCCTGTAGATAGCAGATATAAAAGCAGACACCATATTGCAGTGGGCTGAGTAATAAGTCAGAGACAAAGAAATAGAGACACTGAGTGCAAACTGCTCTATAAAGAAAATAGATATATTAAAAAAAGAAGGACATGAAAACTCTAGGGCTGAAAAATGCAATGTCTGAAAAATTCACTGGATGAGAGTAGCAACAGATTAGATATTACAGGAAAAAAAAGTGAATTTGAATTTTGTTCTATATTTTTCTCCCGTTCAGCGTGGGACCATCTCTTATCCCCGTCGGAGCGGTCAGTGGTGGTAGCTGGGTACCATCTAGTTCTTCTGGGCTCAGGCTGTTGATCCACTTTTAAGACCCAGATGCTACTCACCAAAATGGGATGTAAAACATTTTCTTTATGAACTATATTATGCCAGTTGAGCTAGATGTCCCCCAAGACTATGGTCCTCAGGCCCCAGCCCCAGCTACTTGGTCCCTCAAAGTGTTTGGATGTGTCTAGGAAGCTTCTGTGCTTTTGCTTTGGTCCAGTTGTGCAGACTTCCCCTGTATTGTGTGTTGTCCTTCCCTTCATTGAAGTTGAAGCTTGTTTAATATCCAGTTAGGGACTTCCTTTCCCCCTCCCTCCCCATCCACATAACCATCAAAGAATGCTTTTTTTTTCTGTGTGTAAACCTTTTCTTGAGTTCTTATAAGTGACTGACTTATTTCACTGAGCATAATGCCCTCCAGATACATCCATGTTGTGACATGTTTCACAGATTCATCATTGTTCTTTATCGTTGCATAGTATTCCATTGTGTGTATGTACCATAATTTTTTTATCCACACATCTGTTGATGAACACTTAGGTTGTTTCCATCTTTTTGCTGTTGTGAATAGTGCCGCAATGAACATGGGTGTGCATATGTCTATTCATGTGACGTCTCTTATTTCTCTATAGTATATTCCTAGGAGTGGGACTACTGGCTTGTATGCTATTTCTGTTTCTAGCTTTTTAAGGAAGTGCCATATCATTTTCCAAAGTGGTTGTACCATTTTACTTTCCCACCAGCAGTGCATAAGAGTTTGAATCTCCTAACAACCTCCCCATAATTTGTTATTTTGTGTTTTTTGGATTAGTGCCAATATTGTTGGGGTGAGAGGGTATCTCAATGTAGTTTTTTTTTTAATTGTGCTTTAGGTGAAAGTTTACAGCTCAAGTTAATTTCTCATACAAACGTTTATAGACATATTGTTTTGTGACGTTAATTGCAATCCCCACAATATGACAGCACACTCCCCCTTTCCACCCCAGGTTTCCTGCATCCATTCAATCAGTTCTTGTCCCTTCCTGCCTTCTCATCCTGCCTCCAGAGAAGAGCTGCCATTTGGTCTTGTGTATCTGATTGAACTAAGGAGCACACTCCTCACGTGTATTATTTTTGTTTTATAGTCCTATCTAATCTTTTTCTAAAGAGTGGGCTTCAGGAATGGTTTCAGTTCTGGGTTAACAGAGCGTCTGGGGGCCATAGTTTCAGGGGTTCCTCCAGTCTGTCAGACCATTAAGTCTGATCTTTGTACGTGAATTTGAGTTCTGCTCCACACATTTCTCCCACTCAGTCCAGGACTCTCTGTTGTGTTCCCTGTCAGGGCAGGCATTGGTGGTAGCCGGGCACCATCTAGTTCTTCTAGTCTCAGGTTGATGGAGTCTCTGGTTCATGTGGTCCTTTAGTCTCTTGGGCTAATATTTTCCTTGTGTCTTTGGTTTTCTTCATTCTCCTTTGCTCCAAGTGGGATGGGACTAAGTGATGCATCTGAGATGGCTGCTCACAAGATTTTAAGACTCCAGACACCACTCACCAAAGTGCGATACAGAATATTTTCTTAATAAACTTTGTTATGCAAATTGATCTAGATGTCCCCCAAAACTATGGTCCCCAAGCACCAGCCCCAGCTACTCTGCCCCTCAAAATGTTTGGATGTGTCCAGGAAACTTCTTAGCTTTTGCTTTGGTACAGTTGTGCTGACTTCCCATGTACTGTGTGTTATTATTCCCTTCTCCAAAGTTGATTTTTGTCTACTATCTAGTTAGCGAATTCCTCTCTCCCTCCCTCCCCATCCTCATAACCATCAAAGAATGCTTTTTTCTGTGTTTGAACTTTTTCTTCAGTTCTTATAATAGCGGTCTCCTACAACATTTGTCCTTTTGTGACTGGCTAATTTCACTCAGCGTAATGCCCTCCAGATTCATCCATGTGAGATGTTTCATGAATTCATCATTGTTCTTTATCGTTGCATAATATTCCATTGTGTGCATGTACTATAATTTGTTTATCCATTCATCCATTGATGGGCACCTAGGTTGTTTCCATCTTTTTGCTATTGTGAACTGTGCTGCAGTGAACATGGGTATGTATATGTCTATTCACGTGAAGGCTCTTATTTCTCTAGGATATATTCCTTAGGGGTGAGATTGCTGGGTCGCATGGTATTTCTGTTTCTAGCTTTTTAAGGAAGCGCAAAATTATTTTCCAAAGTGGTTGTACTATGTTACATTCCCACCTCCACAACAACTCCAAAATTTATTATTTTGTATTTTTGGGTTAATGCCAGCCTTGTTGGGGTGAGATGGTATCTCATTGTATTTTTTATTTGCTTTCCCCTAATGGCTAATGATCATGAGCATTTCCTCAAGTGTCCGCTAGCCACCTCGGTGTTTTCTTTGGTAAAGTGTCTGTTCATGTCCTTTGCCCATTTTTTAATTGGGTTATTTTTATTTGTCTTTTTCTTGTTGAGGTGTTGCATCGTCTTGCAGATTTTAGAGATTAGCCCCTGACCGGATATGTCATAGCCCAAAATTTTTTCCCAGTCTGTAGGTTCTCTTTTTACTCTTTTGGTGAAGTCAATTTTTTTAACAATTTTTTTTGTGCTTTAAGTGAAAGTTTACAAATCAAGTCAGTCTCTCACACAAAAACCCATATACACCTTGCTACACACTCCCAGTTACTCTCCCCCTAGTGAGATATCCTGCTCTCTCCCTCCACTCTCTCTTTTCCTGTCCATTTCTCCAGCTTCTAACCCCCTCCACCCTCTCATCTCCCCTCCAGGCAGGAGATGCCAACATAGTCTCAAGTGTCCACCTGATCCAAGAAGCTCACTCCTCACCAGCATCCCTCTCCAACCCATTTTCCAGTCCAATCCATGTCTGAAGAGTTGGCTTCGGGAATGGTTCCTGTCCTGGGCCAACAGAAGGTCTGGGGGCCATGACCACCAGGGTCCTTCTAGTCTCAGTCAGACCATTAAGTCTGGTCTTACGAGAATCTGGGGTCTGCATCCCACTACTCTCCTGCTCCCTCAGGGGTTCTCTGTTGTGTTCCCTGTCAGGGCAATCATCGGTTGTAGCCGGGCACCGTCTCGTTCTTCTGGTCTCAGGATGATGTAGTCGCTGGTTCACTTGGCTCTTTCTGTTTCTTGGGTTCGTAATCGCCTTGTGTCCTTGGTGTTCTTCATCCTCCTTTGGTCCAGGTGGGTTGAGACCAATTAATGCATCTTAGATGGCTGCTTGCTAGCGTTTAAGACCCCAGACACCACACTTCAAAGTGGGATGCAGAAGGTTTTCTTAATAGATTTTATTATGCCAATTGACTTAGATGTCCCCTGAAACCATGGTCCCCAGATCCCTGCCCCTGCTACGCTGGCCTTCGAAGCATTCAGTTTATTCAGGAAACTTCTTTGCTTTTGGTTTAGTCCAATCGTGCTGACCTCCCCTGTATTGTGTGCTGTCTTTCCCTTCACCTAAAGTAGTTCTTATCTACTATCTAATTAGTGAATGCCCCTCTCCCACCCTCCCTCCCTCCCCCCTCTCGTAACCACAAAAGAATATTTTCTTCTCAGTTTAAACTATTTCTCAAGTTCTCATAATAGTGGTCTTATACAATATTTGTCCTTTTGCAACTGACTAATTTCACTCAGCATAATGCCTTCCAGGTTCCTCCATGTTATGAAATGTTTCACAGATTCCTCAGTGTTCTTTATCGACGCGTAGTATTCCATTGTGTGAATATACCATAATTTATTTATCCATTCATCCGTTGATGGGCACCTTGGTTGCTTCCAACTTTTTGTTATTGTAAACAGTGCTGCAATAAACATGGGTGTGCATGTTATCTGTTCATGTAAAGGCTCTTATTTCTCTAGGATATATTCCAAGGAGTGGGATTGCTGGATCGTATGGTAGTTCTATTTCTAGCTTTTTAAGGAAGCGCCAAATCAATTTCCAAAGTGGTTGTACCATTTGACATTCCCACCAGCAGTGTATAAGTGTTCCAGTCTCTCCACAGCCTCTCCAACATTTATTATTTTGTGTTTTTTGGATTAATGCCAGCCTTGTTGGAGTGAGATGAAATCTCATTGTAGTTTTGATCTGCATTTCTCTAATGGCTAATGATTATGAACGTTTCCTCATATATCTGTTAGCTACCTGAATGTTTTCTTTAGTGAAGTGTCTATTCATATCCTTTGCCCATTTTTTAATTCAGTTATTTGTCTTTTTGCAGTTGAATTTTTGCAGTATCATGTAGATTTTAGAGATCAGGCGCTGATCAGAAATGTCATAGCTAAAAACTTTTTCCCAGTCTGTAGGTAGTCTTTTTACTCTTTTGGTGAGGTCTTTGGATGAGCATAGGTGTTTGACTTTTAGGAGCTCCCAGTTATCTAATTTTTCTTCTACATCCTTTATAATGTTTTATATATTGTTTATGCCATGTATTAGGGCTCCTAACGTTGTCCCTATTTTTTCTTCCATGGTCTTTATCGTTTTAGATTTTATATTTAGTTGTTTGATCCATTTTGAGTTAGTTTTTGTGCATGGAGTGAGGAATGGGTCTTGTTTCATTTTTTTGCAGATGGATATCCAGTTATGCCAGCACCATTTGTTAAAAAGACTATCTTTTCCCCATTTAACTGTTTTGGGGACTTTGTCAAATATCAGCTGCTCATATGTGGATGGATTTATGTCTGGATTCTCAATTCTGTTGCATTGGTCCATGTATCTATTCTTGTACAAGTACCAGGCTGTTTTGACTACTGTGGCATTATGATAGGTTCTAAAATCAGGTAAAGTAAGGCCTCCCACTTTGTTCTTCTTTTTCAGTAATGCCTTATTTATCCGGGGCCTCTTCCCCTTCCATATGAACTTGGTGATTTGTTTCTCCATCTCATTAAAGAATGTCCTTGGGATTTGGATCAGAATTGCATTAAATGTATAGATTGCTTTTGGTAGAATAGACATTTTTATAATGTTAAGTCTTCCTATCCATGAGCAAGGTACGTTCTTCCACTTCTGTAAGTCTCTTTTGGTTTCTTGCAGAAGTGTACTGTAGTTTTCTTTGTATAAGTCTTTTACATCACTGGTAAGATTTATTCCTAAGTGTTTATCTTCTTGGGGGCTACTGTAAATGGCATTGATTTGGTGATTTCCTCTTCGATGTTCCTTCTGTTGGTGTAGAGGAATCCAACTGATTTTTGTATGTTTATCTTGTATTCTGATATTCTGCTGAACTCTTCTATTAGTTTCAGTAGTTTTCTGGAGGATTCTTTAGGGTTTTCTGTGTATAAGATCATGCCATCTGCAAACAGAGATAATTTTACTTCTTCCTTGCCAATCTGGGTGCCCTTTATTTCTTTGTCTAGCCTAATTGCTCTGGCTAGGACTTCCAGCACAATGGTGAATAAGAGTGGTGATAAAGGGCATCCTTGTCTGGTTCCCAATCTCAATGGAAATGTTTTCAGGCTCTCTCCATTTAGGGTGATGTTGGCTGTTGGGTTTGTATAAATGTCCTTTATTATGTTGAGGAATTTTCCTTCTATTACTATTTTGCTGAGAGTTTTTATCATGAATGAATGTTGACTTTTGTCAAATGCCTTTTCTGCGTCAATTGATAAAATCATGTGATTCTTGTCTTTGGTTTTATTTATGTGGTGGATTACATTAATTGTTTTTCTAATGTTGAACCATCCCTGCGTACCTGGTATGAATCCCACTTGTTCATGGTGAATTATCTTTTTGATATGTTGTTGAATTCTGTTGGCTAGAATTTTGTAGAGGATTTTTGCATCTACGTTCATGAGGGATATAGGTCTATAATTTTCTTTTTTTGTGGTGTCTTTACCTGGTTTTGGTATCAGGGATATGGTGGCTTCATAGAATGAGTTTGGTAATATTCGTCCTTTTCTGTGCTCTGAAATACCTTTAGTAGTAGTGGTGTTAACTCTTCTCTCAAAGTTTGGTAGAACTCTGCAGTGAAGCCATCTGGACCAGCGTTTTTTTTTTTTTGTTGGGAGTTTTTTCATTACCTTTTCAATCTCTTCTTTTGTTATGGGTCTATTTATTTATTCTACCTCTGTTTGTGTTAGTTTAGGTAGGTAGTGTGTTTCTAGGAATTCATCCATTTCTTCTAGGTTTTCAAATTTGTTAGAGTACAATGTTTCATACTAATCAGATATGATTCTTTTAATTTCAGTTGGATCTGTTGTAATATCACCCATCTCATTTATAATTCCGGTTATTTGCTTCCTCTCCTGTTTTTCTTTTGTCAGTTTGGCCAGTGGTTTATGAATTTTGTTGATTTTTTTTTAAAAAACCAGCTTTTGGTCTTGTTAATTCTTTCAATTGTTTTTCTGTTTTCTATTTCATTTAGTTCAGCTCTAATTTTTATTATTTGTTTTTTTCTGGTGCCTGTAAGTTTCTTCTGTTGCTCTCTATTTGTTCAAGTTGTAGGGATAATTCTTTCATTTTGGCCCTTTCTTCTTTTTGGATGTGTGCATTTATTGATATAAATTGGCCTCTGAGCACCACTTTTGCTGTGTCCCAAAGGTTCTGATAGGAAGTTTTTTCATTCCCATTGGATTCTATGAATTTCTTTATTCCATCCTTAATGTCTTCTATAATCCAGTCTTTTTTGAGCAGGGTATTGTTCAGTTTCCAAGTGTTTGATTTCTTTTCCCTGCCTTTTCTGGGATTGATTTCCACTTTTATGGCCTTATGGTCAGAGAAGATGTTTTGTAATATTTCAATATTTTGGATTCTGCTAAGGCTTGCTTTATGACCTAATATGTGGTCTATTCTAGAGAATGTTCCATGTGCACTAGAAAAGAAAGTATAGTTGGTTGCTGTTGGTTGGAGTGTTCTGTTTATGTCTATGAGGTCAAGTTGGTTGATTGTGGCATTTAGATCTTCCGTGTCTTTATTGAGCTTCTTCCTGGATGTCCTGTCCTTCACCAAAAGTGGTGTGTTGAAGTCTCCTACTATTATTGTGGAGCTGTCTATCTCACTTTTCAATGCTGATAGAGTTTGTTTTATGTATCTTGCAGCCCTGTCATTGGGTGCATAAATATTTAATATGGTTATATCTTCTTGGTGTATTGTCCCTTTAATCATTATATAGTGTCTTTCATTATCCTTTCTGATGGATTTAACTTTAAAGTCTATTTTGTCAGAAATTAATATATCCACTTCTGCTCTTTTTTGATTGTTGTTTGCTTGATATACTTTTTTCCATCCTTTGAGTTTTAGTTTGTTTGTGTCTCTAAGTCTAAGGTGTGTCTCTTGTAGGCAGCATATAGATGGATCTTGTTTTTTAATCCATTTTGCCACTCTCTGTCTCTTTATTGGTGCATTTAGTCCATTTACATTCAGAGTAATTATGGATAGGTATGAATTTAGCGCTATCATTTTTATTTCTTTTTATGTGTGTTGATAGTTGCTTTTTCCCCCTTAATTTTATGTGCTGAGTAGATTTTCTTTATATAATGTCCTTTCTTCATATTTGTTGTTGTTGATTTTCTTTCTGCTGAGTCTCTGTTTTTCCCTTGTATTTTATTTTGATGAGTAGGAGAATTTGTCTCCGTTGTGGTTACCTTATTTTTTACCCCTATTTTTATTTTTCTAAATTTAAAACTAACTTTCATTTCTTTGTATTGCCATATCTTCCTCTCCATATGTAAGGTGTATGATTCCATTTATTAGTCCCTCTTTATTATTTGAATGTTGTCTTCTTTTATATAATAATATCGCTGCTACCTGTTTTGGGCTTTTTTTTTATAATCTTGCTTTTTTTTTTTTTTTTTTGGATTTCCCTGTCTGGGTTGACTTCTGGTTGCTCTGCCCAGTGTTCTAGTCTTGGGTTGATACCTGATATTGATTTTCTAAACAAAGAACTCCCTTTAGTATTTCTTGTAGTTTTGGTTTGATTTTTACAAATTCCCTAAACTTGTGTTTTTCTGGAAATGGCTTTATTTCACCTTCATATTTAAGAGACAGTTTTGCTGGATATATGATTCTTGGCAGGCAATTTTTTCCTTCAATTTTTTAAATATGTCATCCCATTGCCTTCTTGCCTGCATGGTTTCTGCCGAGTAGTCCAAGCTTATTCTTATTGGCTCTCCTTTGTAGATGACTTTTCATTTATCCCTCGCTGCTTTTATAATTCTCTCTTTATCTTTGGTTTGGCAAGTTTGATTACAATATATCTTGGTTACTTTCTTTTAACATCTACCTTATGTGGAGTTCGATGAGCATCTTGGATAGATATCGTCTCGTCTTTCACAATATCAGGGAAGCTTTCTGCCAACAAATCTTCAACAATTTTCTCTGTATTTTCTGTTATCCCTCCCTGTTCTGGTACTCCAATCACTCATAGGTTATTTCTCTTGATAGATTCCCACATGATTCTTAAGGTTTCTTCATTTTTTTTAATTCTTTTACCTGATTTTTCTTCAAATATATTAGTGCCAAGTGATTTATCTTCGAGCTCAGAAATTCTAGCTTCTACTTGCTCAATTCTGCTCCTCTGACTTTCTATTGAGTTTTCTAATTCTGTAATTTTATTGTTAATCTTCTGAATTTGATTGCTGTCTGTCTATGGATTTTTCCATCTTATTAAACTTTTCATTATGTTCCTGAATAATCTTTCTGAGTTCTTCAGTTGCTTTCTCTGTGTGTTTCTTGGCTTGTTCTGTGTATTGCCTCATTTCCTTCCTGATGTCTTGAAGGGTTCTGTATATTAAACTTTTGTATTCTGCATCTGGTAATTCCAGGAATGCACTTTCATCTAGAAGATCCCTGGATTCTTTGTTTTGAGAGCCTGTTGAGGTGATCATGGTCTGTTCCTTTATGTGACTTGATATTAACTGTTGTCTTTGAGCCATCTATAAGTTATTGTATTAGTTTATGCTTGCTTACTGTGTTGTAGCTGCTTGCTTTGCTTTGTTTTGGTATACCCCTATGGGTTGCTTGAGTGAGCTAGCTTGATTATTTTTGCCTTTGGAGCTCTCGTGTCCTGTCCCCAGCTGGCTAGAGCTGTTATTGGGTATATAAGTCTAGGAGTCCGTTCAGTTCTCTTGTATGAATTCAGCTTAGGTTTCCAGGTAGCTGATCATCAAGTGTGTGGTACAGGCTCTGTCCTACAGTCTTAGAGGGGCAGGGGTAATTGGCATATATACTGGTATCTGATTGCAACAGGAGGTCATGCTCTGAACAAGACAGGGGGCTGAGAACCGATGCCCACATGTCTCTGAGAAAAACGTGTCTCTGTTCCCTAGAGCATGCTGGTGGGTGGGTTCTGCAGAGGGACCATGGGCACCCAAAGTTTTTGGTTGTAAGGACTGGGAGGTACCAGTTATCTTTGGACACTTGTTGCAGGTGGCTGGGTGACCTGAGTGGAGCTAGCAGTCCTTAGGTCCCTGATGTGGGTAGGTGAGAACCTTGTTTAACAGGCCAAGCAACGTCAAACATCAAACACCAACCTCTCCACCGCACAGCTGAAATGGTTAGAGTTTGCCAACAAGGGCCTATTCTCCCAAAATAGGCCCACACAGGTCCATGCAGAAAGGAAAGTTGCTCAAGGTCCACGGACGGTTTATGCCTGGACAGGAGCCCCTTCTGTCCTGATCTCCCCTGGTTAATGGAGCTTGGAAATTATCTTTTCCCCCCAATTGCAAATTTTTCGCTTCCCCAAGGCCAGGAGGATGGCTCTAGGTGTTCACCATGGTCTATCTCAGGCCCAGGGATTCAGCCGCTGAAGCCGGCTTGGGGGCTTGGGTGTGGCGGTAAAATATAAGCAAGTGCTGAGCTTTTGCCAAGAGCGCCGTTCTCCACAGGTTCCGGAGGCGTGAGTAGGCTGTATGGCTGGCTGCTTCTCCCTGAGGAAACTGCAGCTGAACGCTAGTACCAGCCTACCACCGCCGCTGCCGCTTTGGGAATGGTGCCTGAGGGCTCTCCGCGATTCAGGTCCGGTAACTCCTCTCCATTTCTGAATGATCTCTTCCTCCCCCTGCCCCTCAGTTGTTGTCTAAGGTTGCCTTTGATGCTCAGGGCTCCCAGCTTGTCACAAGTATACTCGTTTCACTTGTTTTTTTGGGTCTTTGTTGTAAAGAGGGCTCACCGGAAGCGTCTGTCTATTGCACCATCTTGGCTCCGCCCTGGTGAAGTCTTTTGATGAGCGTAAGTTCAGTTTTTAAGAGCTCCCAGTTATCTAGTTTTTCCTCTGGTGTTTGTGCATTGTTAGTTATGGTTTTTACCCTATTTATGCCTTATATTAGGGCCCCGATCATTGTACATGTTTTTCTTTCTTGATCTTTAGAGTTTTAGATTTTATATTTAGATCTTTGATCCATTTTGAGTTAATTTTTGTGTATGGTGTGAGGTATGGATCTTGTTTCTTTTTTTGCTGATGGACATCAGTTATACCAGCATCATTTGTTAAAGAGATTGTCTTTTCCCTGTTTAATGGACTTTGTCCCTTTGTAAAATATCAGCTGCTCATAGGTGGATGAATTTATGTCTGGGTTCTCAATTCTGTTCCATTGGTCTACATGTCTGTTGTTGTACCTGTACCAGGCTGTTTTGACTACTGTGGCTGTATAATAGGTTCTAAAATCAGGTAGTGTGAAGTCTCCCATTTTGTTTTTCTTCTTCAGTAATGCTTTACTTATCTGGGGCCTCTTCCTTTTCCATGAAAAGAAATTGGTGATTTGCTTCTCCATCTCATTAAAAAATGTCATTGAATTTGGATTGGGATTGCATTGTATTTGTAGATCACTTTGGGTAGAATTGACATTTTCACAATGTTGAGTCTTCCTATCCACGAGCATGGTATGTTTTTACATTTGTGTAGGTCTCTTTTGGTTTCTTGCAGTAGCTTTTTTTTTTTTTTTGTATAGTGTCTTGTAGTTTTCTTTGTATAAGTCCTTTATGTCTCTGGTTAGATTTATTCCCAACTATTTTATCTTGGGGGCTATTGTACATTGTATTGATTTGGTGATTTCCTTTTCAAAGTTCTCTTTGTTGGTGTAGAGGAATCCAAATGATTATCTTCGTACCGTGATACTTTGCTTAACTCTTCAATTAGTTTCAGTAGTTTTCTTGTGGATTCTTTAGTGTTTTCTGTGTATAAGATCGTATAATCTGCAAATAGGGATAGTTTTACCTCTTCCTTACCAATTTGGATGCCCTTTTTTTCTTTTTCTTGCCTTATTGCTCTAGCTAGGACTTCCACCGCAATGTTGAATAAGAGTGGTCAGAAAGGGCATCCTTGTCTGGTACTGGGTTCTCAAGGGGAATGCTTTCAGTCTCTCTCCATTTAGAATGACGTTGGCTATTGGCTTTGAATAAATGTCCTTTATTATGTCAAGAAATTTCCCTTCTATTCCTATTTTGCTGAGAGATTTTTTTTTCTTATGTGAGAAATTGGTGTTGGACTTTGTCAAATGTCTTTTCTGCATTGATTGATAAGATCATGTGGTTCTTTTATTTATATGATGGATTATGTTGATTGATTTTTCTAATAGTAAACCATCCCTGCATATCTGGTATGAATTCCACTCAGTCATGATGTATTATTTTTTTGATTTGCTGTTGAATTCTATTGGCTAGAATTTTGTTGGGAATTTTTGCAACTGTGTTCATGAAGGGTATTGATCTGTAGTTTTCTTGTGGTGTCTTTTTCTGGCTTTGGTGTCAGGGTTATGCTGGCTTCATAGAATGAGGTTGGGAGTATTCCTTCCTTTTTATGCTCTGAAATGCCTTCAGGAGTATTGATGTTAGCTCCTCTCTGAAAGTTTGGTAGAATTCTGCAGTGAAGCCGTCCAGGCCAAGACTTTTTTTTGTTGGGAGTTTTTTTTTTAACTACCTCTTCAATCTCTTTTTTTGTTATGGGTTTGCTTAGTTTTTCTACCTCAGTTTGTGTTAGTTTAGTTTGGTAGTGTGTTTCTATAAATTTTTCCATATTCTCTACGATTTCAGATTTGTTGGAATACTATCATAGTATTCTGTTACGATCCTTTTTATTTCAGTTAGTTCTGTTGTGGTATCACCTGTCTCATTTCTTATTCCGTTTATTTGCTTCCTCTCCTGTTTTCCATTAGTCAGTTTGGTCAGTGGTTTATTGATTTTGTTGATCTTTTCAAAGAACCAACTTTTGGTCTTGTCAATTCTTTCAATTGTTTTTCTATTCTCTATTTCATTTATTTCTGCTGTACCCAAAAAACCCAGTGCCCTCGATTATTATTTCCTTTCTTCTGGTTCCTGAGGGCTTTTTTGTTGTTGTTATTGCTCTCTTTCTATTTGTTCGAGTTGGAGGGTTAATGTTTTGATTCTGGCCCTTGTTGTCTTTTTTGATGCGTGTGTTTATTGCTATAAATTGACCTCTAAGCACTACTTTTGCTGTGTTCCAAAGGTTTTAGTAATATGTGTTTTCTTCTATTACCCAGTAGTTTTTAAGCAAGTTGTTGTTCAATTTCCATGTATTTGATATTTTTCCTTGCTTTTTTGTAATTGATTTCTACTTTTATGGCATTATGATCAGTGAAGATGGTTTGTATCATTTTGATTTTTTTTGTATTTTGTTAAGTCTTGCTTTATGGCCTAAAATGTGGTCTCTTCTGGATAATGTTTCATGTGCATTGGAAACGAATGTATACTTTGCTGCTGTTGGGTAGAATGTTCTATATATGTCCATGAGGTCAAGTTGGTTGATTGCAGCATTTAAGTTTTCTGTATCTTTAATGAGTTTCTTTCTAGATGTTTTGTCCTTCACCGAAAGTGGTGTGTTGAAATCACCTACTATTATTGTGGAACTATTTCTCTTTTCAGTGCTGTTACAATTTGTTTTATATATTTTGGGGCCCTGTCATTAGGTGTGTATGTATTTATTATGATTATGTCCTCCTGGTGTGTTGACCATTTAATCATTACATAGTGTCCTTCCTTTTTTTTTTTTTATGTCCTCCTGGTGTGTTGACCATTTAATCATTACATAGTGTCCTTCCTTATCCTTTATGGTGGATTTTGCTTTAAAGTCTATATTTTTTTTAGATTAATATTGCTACTTCTGCCCTTTTTTGGTTATTGTTTGCTCGATATATTTTTTTCCATCCTTTGAGTTTTAGTTTATGTCTTTGTGTCTAAGGCATGTCTCTCATAGAGAGCATAAAGATGAATCATGTTTTCTTATCCATTCTGCCACTCTCTGTCTCTTTACTGTTGCATTTGGACAATTTACATTCAGTATAATTATTGATAGGTATGAGTTTACTGCTGTCATTTTGATGTGTGGTTTTTTGTTTGTTTCTTTTGAGGTGTTGATGGTTTTTTTTCACTTAATTTTCTGTGCTGAGTTCTTTTTATGTGTTTTCTTTTCATCTCTTTCATTATTGTTGGTTTTGTGTTTGCTGAGTCTTTATGTATTTCTTCTTTTTTATTTTGATGGGTAGGCTTGTTAGCTTCATTTGTGGTAACCTGGAAACTTACGTTTATTTTTCTAAGTTTGAACTCAAGTTTCTTGATATCCTCTTACTTCTTCTCCATGTGGAAGTTCTATGACTACACCATTTATTCCCTTTTTTGTTTTGACATTGTCGTCATTTACATATTGGCTTCTCTGATTTCCTATTTTCAGTCTTTTAGCTTTGATTTGTTTCTGTGAATTTCATATCTGGATTGATGTTTGGTTAATCTATACTGTGTCCTGGTCTTGAATTTTTGTCTGATACTGTCAGTTCTCTCAACAGAGGATTCTCTTTAATATTTCTTTAATTTTAGTCTGGTTTTTACAAATTCCCTTAACTTGTATTTATCTGGAAATGACCTAATTTCAACATCGTATTTGAGAGACGGTTTTGGTGGATGTATAATTCTTGATTGGGATTTTTTTTTCCTTTAAGGTTTATATATGTCATCCCATTGCCTTCTTGCCTGCATGGTTTCTGCTGAGTAATCTGAGCTTAGTCTTACTGGTTCTCCTTTGTAGGTGATTTTTCATTTATCCCTAGCCACTCTCAGGATCCTTTCCTTGTCTTTGGTTTTGGCAAGTCTGATTATGATATGTCTTGGTGACTTTCTTTTCTGTACTATATGGGGTTCATTGAGCTTCTTGGATAGATATCTTCTTGTCTTTCATAATATTAGAGAAGTTTCTGCCAGGAAACCTTCAACAATTCTTTCTGTGTTTTCTGTTATTCCCCCCTCCTCTGGTACTCTGATCATTTGTAGGTTTTTCCTCTTGACAGTGTCCCATATAATTCTTAGGCTTTCTTCATTTTTTTTTTCATTCTTTTTTCTGATTTTTCCTTAAACAAGTTGGTGTAAAGGGCATTATCTTCAATCTCACTAATTCTGACTTCCATTGTTTCAATTCTGCTTATATGACCTATTGAGTTCTCTAATACTGAAATTTTATTTTTAATCTTTTGGGTTTCTAGTTGCTGTCTCTGTATGGTTTCTAGCAGCATGTTTATTCTGGTTTTTTTTTTCCTGATTTCTTCTATTGTTTTGTCTGTTTGTTCTTTGGTTTGGTCTGTCTTTTGTCTGATCTCCTTCCTGATCTCTTGGATAGCTCTGTATATTAGTCTTTTGAATTCTTTATCAGGTAGTTCCATTGCCTTATCTTCCTCTGGAAGGCCTCCTGGTTCTTTATTTTAGTTGCTTGCTGGAGCCATCTTGTCCTGCTTCTTTATGTGATTTGATATTGACTGTTATTCTCTGAGGCATAAATAAGTTATTATATTTATTTATGTTTTTTATTTATAGTATCTTTGTTTACTGCATCTTGTGTTTTTGCTTTGTTTCCATATGTCCAAGTAGACTGGGTGTGTGTGCTACTCTGATGGTTGGCATCATTGAAGCTCTCACCTCCTGTGAGATGGTCAGAGCAGCTAGTAGGTATGTGAGTCCAGGAGTCTGTTTTCTGTTCTTGTGGAGGTGCAGTTGTTCAGGTCACAGGTGCCCAGGTCACTAGTCTCCAAGGTTGTGTGGTATGAAGACTCTCACCTGCTGTCCTAGGTGGGCAGGTCTGTGTGTGGGGGGGGGGTGTTTGGAGCAGGCACAGGTCTCTGGTTGCAATGGGGGGCAATGTGGGGAGCAAGGCAGAGGGCTTTTGGCTTCCCGCAGGTGCCCAGATAGAGGGCATGCTTCTCTCTGCTAGAGCACATAGTGGGGTGGGGTAGCACAGTTGGTCCTTGGGCAGTGCTGTTGGCTGGAGGGACTGGGAGGCACCACTAATTCTCCGGCCCCTGTCGTGGGTGGCTAAATGGAGAGGGTGGTACTGCTGGCCCTCAGGCCCCCAGTGTGGGTTGGTGAGGCCCCTTCTTAGGGGGCAGGACAGTGTCAAATGTCACAAATCTGCAGCTCCCACTTGGCTGCTGTAGGAGAATATGGGCTTCAGGTGGATTCCCTGCCCATGTTGCCCTAATGAGGGCATGCAATGTTTGGATCTGCCTGCAAGGCACTGGGGCAGGGGTGAAGGGCAGGAGTGAAGGGCACTGCAAATCCGTGGACCCCCTATGCCAAAGTCTAGGTAAAGGAGCTGGTGCCTCTGGACCCAGCTATGAGTTCCTAGCTTAGGGGACGTGGCATTGTTGAATGCCACAAGTCTGGTGTCAGAGCGGGAAAGGTAATGTGAGG
Source organism: Elephas maximus indicus (assembly GCF_024166365.1). Lineage (NCBI taxonomy): Eukaryota > Metazoa > Chordata > Mammalia > Proboscidea > Elephantidae > Elephas > Elephas maximus. Next base: position 48,630,344 of record NC_064846.1, on the reverse strand, counting down.
GGGGGGGAAGGGAGTGCTCCTTGGCCGTGGAGTTCTGGTAGGGAAAGGGTGCACAGTGGGTTGGGAGCTTGCACTTAACTTTCACAGGTCTGGTGTCACTCCTGTTAGATTGTGGAGGTGCATGCAGATTCACTGCTGCTCGACTGCAACAGATGGAGTGGGTTTCAACTTGGAATGTTGCTACTTGCCTCAGCCTGTGTGTGCTGTGCAGATTCAGCTCTTGGGGCAGCAACAATCCTGTGATCAGTAATTCCCCGTTTCCTCTGTTTTTGAATTGTCTCTCCTTCCACCTGCCACCCAGTCTTATTCTTCAGCATTGTCTTTGATGATTAGGGCTCCTAGGTTGTCATATATACCCAGTTCACTTGTTTTTCAGGTCATTGTTGTAAGAGAAAAGACACAAAGTGTCTGACTATTCTGCAATCTTGGTTTCACCTTGTGAATATAAATTTTGTTCTACATTTTTCTCCCATGCAGTCCGGGACCATCTATTGTGATCCCTGTCAGAGTGGTCAGCGGTGGTAGCCAGGCACCATCGTCCCCAGCCCTCAGCCCCAGTAACTTGGTCCCTCAAGGTATTTGAATGTGCCTAGGAAGTTTCTATGACTTTGCCTTGGCCAACTTTTGCTGACTTCCCCTATATTGTGTGTTGTCTTTCTCTTCACCAAATTTGACACTTGTCTACTATCTATTTAGTGATTTCCCCTCCCCAACTCTCTCCTACTTCATAACCATTGAAGATTTTTTTTCTCTTTGTAAACCTTTTCTTGAATTTTTATAATAGTGGTCTCATACAATATTTGTCCTTTTGTGATTGACTTATTTCACTGAGCATAATGCCCTCCAGATTCATCCATGTGAGATGTTTCGTGCATTCGTCATTGTTCTTTATCATTGCGTGTATACCCCATTGCCGTCGAGTCGATTTCAACTCATATTTGTGTATGCATTCATCTGTTGATGGGCACTTAGGTTGTTTCCATCTTTTTGCTATTGTGAATAAAACTGCAATGAACATGGGTGTGCGTGGATCTATTTGCGTGACGGCTCTTATTTCTCTAGGATATATTCCTAGGAGTGGGATTGCTGGTTGGTATGGTATTTCAATTTCTAGCTTTCTAAGGTGGCACCATATCATTTTCCATAGTGGTTGTACGATTTTACATTCCCACCAGCAGTGCAAAAGAGTTCCGATCTGCATTCAACCTCTCCAACATTTATTATCTTCGAGGTGAAATGGTATCTCATTTTAGGTTTGATTTGTATTTCTCTGTCAGTTTGTTGTACTGTGGGGGCTTGTGTGTTGCTGTGATGCTGGAAGCTATGCCACCGGTATTCAGATACCAGCAGGGTCACCCATGGAGGACAGGTTTCAGCTGAGCTTCCAGATTAAGACAGACTAGGAAGAAGGAACTGGCAGTCTACTTCTGAAAAGCATTAGCCAGTGAAAACCTTATGAATAGCAGTGGAACATTATCTGATATACTGCTGGAAGATGAACCCCCAGGTTGGAAGACACTCAAAAGATGACTGGGGAAGAGCTGCCTCCTCAAAGTAGAGTCGACCTTAATGACGTGGATGGAGTAAAGCTTTTGGGACCTTCATTTGCTGATGTGGCACGACTGGAAATGAGAAGAAACAGCTGCAAACATCCATTAATAATCGGAACCTGGAATGTACGAAGTATGAATCTAGGAAAATTGGAAATCGTCAACAATGAAACGGAACACATAAACATCGATATCCTAGGCATTAGTGAGCTGAAATGGACTGGTATTGGCCATTTTCAATCGGACAAACATATAGTCTCCTGTGCTGGGAATGATAACTCGAAGAGGAATGGTGTTGCATTCATTGTCAAAAAGAATGTTTCAAGATCTATCCTGAAGTACAACACTGTCAGTGATAGGATAACATCCATACACCTACAAGGAAGACCAGTTAATAGGACTGTTATTCAAATTTACGCACCAACCACTAGGGCCAAAGATGAAGAAATAGAAGATTTTTATCAGCTTCTGCAGTCTGAAATTGATCAAGCATGCAATCAAGATGCATTGATAATTACTGGCGATTGGAACGCGAAAGTTGGAAACGAAGAAGGATCAGTAGTTGGAAAATATGGCCTTGGTGATAGAAACAATGCCGGATATTGAATGATAGAATTTTGCAAGACCAACGACTTCTTCATTGCAAATACCTTCCTTCACTAACATAAATGGTGACTATACACATGGACCTTGCCAGATGGAACACCCAGGAATCAAATTGACTACATCTGTGGAAAAGAGACGATGGAAAAGCTCAATATCATCAGTTCAGAACAAGTCCAGGGGCTGACTGTGGAACAGACCATCAATTGCTCATATGCAAGTTCAAGCTGAAACTGAAGAAAATCAGGGCAAGTCCACGAGAGCCAAAATATGACCTTGAGTATATCCCACCTGAATTTAGAGACCATCTGAAGAATAGAGTTGACACATTGAACACTAGTGACTGCAGACCAGACGAGTTGTGGAATGACATCAACGACATGAGGGGTATAGGTCTGTAATTTTCTTTTTTTGTGGTGTCTTTACCTGGTTGTGGTATCAGGGATATGCTAGCTTTACAGAATGAGTTTGGGAGTATGCCAACCTTTTCTATGCCCTGAAACACCTTTAGTAGTAGTGGTGTTAACTCTTCTTTGAATGTTTGGTAGAATTCTCCAGTGAAACCACTGGGCCAGGGTTTTTTTTTCCCTTGGGAGTTTTTAAATTACCTTTTCAATCTCTTCTTTTGTAATGGGTCTATTTAGTTGTTCTGCCTCTGTTTGTGTTAGTTTAGGTAGATAGTGTGTTTCTAGAAATTCATCCATTCTAGGTTTTCAAATTTGTTAGAGTACGATTTTTCGTAGTAATCTTATATGATTATTTTAATTTCATTCGAGTCTGTTCTGATGCTCACAAGCTTTTAAGAACCCAGATGCTACTCACCAAAGTAGGATGTGGAATATTTTCTTTATAAACTATGTTATAACAGTTGAGCTAGATGTCCCCTGAGACTATGGTTCCCAGCCTTCAGCCCAGTAATTAAGTCCCTCAAGGAGTTTGGATGTGTCTATGAAGCTTCCATGACCTTTCCTTAGTCATGTTGTGCTGACTTTCCCAGTATTGTATACTGTTTTACCCTTCACCAACGGTACCAGTTATCTATTTTTTCCCTTTCCATCCCTCCCCTCCCTCATAACCATCAAAGATTGTCTTAAAAGAGAAAGTTTTGAGTAAAAGTTGAAGAGAAAAAAATCTATATGCTTATGTGAGGAAGTTAAGAAAATGCCATACTATGTCCAAGTCTCATGCTCTCAGTAGGGAAATAGTTTGGGATATGGTTTGAAGAATGAATTGGGACCAGATTATGGTAGGAATTGGAACCAGATTAAGAATGTTGGCCTTTATCCTGGAGGTAAAAGGATAAAATGGCATGATAAAAAGAGAGATGTAGGAGGATGATTTTGGCAGTAGCATTCAGAATGCATTGATGGTGGTAGATACTAGAAGCAAGGAAGGCAATTAGGAGGCATGAGCTAATGGTGCTTGACCTACAGTGGTCACAGTGGGAATCCAGTGTCACATGTAGGAGACACTAAAGGAAAAAATCAGCAAGCTTTGATGAAAAACAATTGCCACATATTTTATCTGGCTCCAGCATGGGTCCAAAGAAGGACCAGACTGACCTTGGAAGGGGAGCGGAGAGAAAAGAGAGATGGATGTGATATTTATAAAAGGGCTAACAAGGGTAGGCTAGTGGGCAGAAAGATTAAAGGTGAGGGAAAGAAGTGGAGAAAGAACCTGAAGAAAAGGACCAGTGGGCTCTAGATACACATGACCTGTAAGTTGGGAGGCAGAAGGAAATGGTGATTAGCAGCAGCTGAAGGCCACACAATGGGTCTTCTGGCATTTAAGCCAGGGATTGGCAGCCTTTCAGAATTGGCTTGCCAAATCAGCATTTATTTACTCTCAATTTCAGGCTTTGTGTGCCAATAATATATTTCTCCACTTAGTCTCTTTCTATATAACTAAACTGTTGTGGCATGTGAAGTTATTTTTAGAAAAGTTTAAAGATTAAGAAGCTGCATTTAAAATGAAATTATAAAGCAAATTTAATGAGGTTCCTTTTATACTTTCTCTTGCTTTTACCCCTTTGAGTTCCCCAAGGTGCAATGCGTATCTGTATACTCAAAGCTGTGATCAAACATATTGTAAACTATTTGTCTCCCATCCCCAGCTTTACTAGCTCCAGAATTGCCATTACCACCACTGCTGATTATGGCCCAAGATGCCTGAGGTAGGGCAACAAGAGAGGAGAGATGCCCTCTGCTGGGTCTGATGAGGACAGGGGCACAAATGATAGAGACAGTGCTGCGTACTCTAGGACCACAAAACAGGGACAATTAAACTGGTCTGTGACTCAGGAAAGGATCTCCTCAACATCTGAAGATTGAATAGGATATAGCAGTATCTGCAGAGGCCCAAAGATTAAAGAGAACATGGGATGTTTAAGAAACTAAACAAAATCCAGGGCAATTGGAACATAGAGAACTGGGGGAGAATGGTGTGAGGTGAGGCTGGAGAGGTGGGCAAGGCTCAGAGCTTGGTAGGGAAGGCATAGAGAAGACATCCTTCCCAGTGGTGTGAAAGGCAAGCACGACACTTTATATATTATTTTGGCCAATAATTAACACTTAAAACACATTTGTGCCAGATACTGCTCTGAGTATTCTACAGATATTAGCTCTTTAATTCTTATCACCAACCTATGAGATATATTTGATGACTTTCACTTCTAAGATGTAGGAGAACATGTTTTTCCCTATTCCTTCCACTAAATACAAGTAAAAATAGTGAACATTATATATAGAAAAAGAAGAAGAAGAAGAAGGCAGTCTAGCTAGGGACTTTGGGACCCAAGAAGTGATATGTTGGTGAATTCCCTGGGTTTTCATTTTGTGTCATATATCCCAGGCATGGAACTGAAGAAGTCTTCAGCTGAGAAACACCAACAGGTGGAAAATAAATAAATAAATAAGCCCCAACAAAAGCCTACTTTCTCTATCCAAAGGACCAGGAAAGGAGAAACCTAGCAAGACAGAAAACTTCTAAATAATAACTGCTCTACTCCAACCATCTGCCAGGCGCTCCTTGGAAACTCTATGCGGCAGTTCTACTCTGTCTTATAGGGTCGCTATGAGTCAGAATTGACTCAACGGCAATGGGTTTGGTTTTGTTGGGTTTGCTACTCCAACCAAACATCATGGCGGTGGGGGGGGGACTATAGCCCCATTCCCACCAATGCCAACAAAGGTCAGATAGGGAGACCATCACCCTCACAAGGTGCCCAGCACCCTCATTGGAATGGTGTCAGAGAAAACCAAGTAGGAAGCTGGGACTTTCATCCCTGCCAGCTAATAAGGGGTCATCCCCTCTCCCTTGCAGTGCCCATGGAGACTACGTAGGGAACCTATACTTCCACTTCCACCCAGCAGTAATGAGGCACCCCGCCCCCTCCCTGCTGCAGTGATGTCAGAGGAGGCTTACTCACTGCCCACTGCCGTTGAGTCGATTCCAACTCATAGGGATGCTATAGGGCATAGTAGAACTGTCCCATAGGGTTTCCAAGGCTGTAATCTTTATAGAAGCAGACTGCCACATCTTCCTCCCATGGAGTGGCTGGTGGGTTTAAACTGCTGACCTTTTAGTTAGCAGCTGAGCACTTTAACCACTGTGTCACCAGGGCTCCTTATAGGAGGCCTAGTGGAGCATAAAAATTTTCATCATTGCCCATAAGTAACAAGGCCACCCCACCCCACAGTATCAGTAGAGGTCACATGGGAGGCAGTAACAAGGCACTCTTACTCCTCCCAGCCAGGGAAGTATCAGTGTAGGGAGGCCTCCCACCCCAATGCAGCAGTAATGAGGAAGTCACCCCACTCAGGTATTAAGGGAGGCTGAGTGCGGAACTGACCTCTGTATCCATCTGGCAGTAACAAGGTCCCCCCTTCTTTGTCAGAGCAGAGTCAGAAGAAGCCAGTTAAAACAAGGTATAATAAGATCCAGAGTCTCATATAGTAATACCAAAAATGTCCAGTTTTCAATTAAAAAAAATCACTCATCATACCAAGAACCAAGAAGATCTCAAACTGAATGAAAAAAGACAATTTGATACCAAAACCAAAATGAAAGAGGTATTAGAATTATCTGCCAAATATTTTAACGCAAGCAATTATGAACATGCTCAAAACAAATGAAAAAAATAGAATCTTAGGAAAGAAATAGAAGATATAAAGATGAACCAAATGGAAATTTGAGAACTAAAAAATATAATAACTGAAAGTAAAAAAAAAAAAACCTCAATGGATGGGCTCAATAGTAGAATGGAGCGGGCAGAGGGAAGAATCAATGAACTTGAAGAGAGAACAATAGAAATTACTGAATATGAACAACAGAGAGAAAATAGTCTGAAAAAAAAAATTGAACAGAGCCTCAGGGATCTGTTGGACTATAAAAAAAAAAGATCTAACATTCATGTCATTGGAATTCCAGAAGAAAGGAAGAAAAAGGGCAGAGTGGAAAAAGTACTTAAAGAAATAATGGCTGTCTGAAAGCATTTCCCTTGAGAATGGGAACTAGACAAGGATGTCCTTTATCACCACTCTTATTCAACATTGTGCTGGAGGTCCTAGCCAGAGCAATTAGGCTAGACAAAGAAATAAAGGGCATCCAGATTAGCAAGAAAGAAGTAAAATTATCTCTATTTGCAGACAACATGATCTTATACACAGAAAACCCTAAAGAATCCTCCCGAAAACTACTGAAACTAATACAAGAGTTCAGCAGAGTATCAGGTTACAAGATAAACATACAAAAATTACTTGGATTCCTCTACATCAACAAAAAGAACATCGAAGAGGAAATCACCAAATCAATAGCATTCACAGTAGCCCCCAAGGGGATAAAATACTTAGGAATAAATCTTACCAAAGATGTAAAAGACCTATACAATGAAAATTACAATGTACTACTGCAGGAAACCAAAAGGGACCTACATAAGTGGAAAAACATACCTTGTTCATGGATAGGAAGACTTAACATTGTAAACATTCCTATTCTACCAAAAGCCATCTATATATACAATGTACTTCCAATCCAAATTCCAAAGACATTTTTTAATGAGATGGAGAAACAAATCACTAACTTCATATGGAAGGGAAAGAAGCCCCGGATAAGGAAAGCATTACAAAAAAGAAGAACAAAGTGGGAGGACTCACTCTGCCTGATTTTAGAACCTATTATACCACCACAGTAGTCAAAACAGCCTGGTACTGGTACCAGAAGAGACACATTGACCAATGGAACAGAATTGAGAATCCAGATATAAATCCATCCACATGTGAGCAGCTGATATTTGACAAAGGCCCAGTGTCAGTTAATTGGGGAAAAGATAGTCTTTTTAACAAATGGTGCTGGCATAACTGGATATCCATCTGCAAAAAAATCAAACAGCACCCATACCTCACACCATGCACAAAAACTAACTCCAAATGGATCAAAGACCTAAACATAAAAGCTAAAATGATAAAGATCATGAAAGAAAAAATAGGGACAACATTAGGAGCCCCGATACATGGCATAAATACAAAACATTACTAAAAATGCCAAAGAGAAACCAGATAACTGGGAGTGCCTAAAAATCAAACACCTATGCTCATCTGAAGACTTCACCAAAAGAGAAAAAAGACCACCTACAGATTGGGAAAAATTTTTCAGCTACGACATCTCCGACCAGCGCCTGATCTCTAAAATCTACTTGACTCTGCTAAAACTCAACCACAAAAAGACAAACAACCCAATTAAAAAAATGGGTAAAGGATATGAACAGACGCTTCACTAAAGAAGACATTCAGGCAGCTAACAGATAAATGAGGAAATGCTCTAGGTCATTAGCCATTAGAGAAATGCAAATTAAAACTACAATGAGATTCCATCTCACTCGCTGGCACTAATCCGAAAAACACAAAATAATAAATGTTGGAGAGGCTGTGGAGAGATTGGAACACTTCTACACTGGTGGTGGGAATGTAAAATGGTACAGCCACTTTGGAAATCGATTTGGCGCTTCCTTAAAAAGCTAGAAATAGAACTACCATAGGACCCAGCAATCCCACTCCTCAGAATATATCCTAGAGAAATAAGAGCCTTTACACGATCAGATACATGCACACCCATGTTTTATTGCAGCACTGTGTACAATAGCAAAAAAATGGAACCAACCAAGGTGCCCATCAACGGATGAATGGATAAATAAATTATGGTATATCCACACAATGGAATACTACGCACCGATAAAGAACAGTGATGAATCGGTGAAACATTTCACAACATGGAGAAACCTGGAAGGCATTATGCTAAGTGAAATTAGTCAGTTGCAAAAGGACATATATTGTATAAGACCACTATTATAAGAACTTCAGAAATAGTTTAAACTGAGAACACACTCTTTTGTGGTTATGAGAGGGGGGAGGAAGGGAGGGTGGGAGGGGAGTATTTACTAAATAGAGAGTAGACAACAACTACTTTGGGTGAAGGGAAGACAACACTCAACAGAGTGGAGGTCAGCACAAGTGGACTAAACCAAAGCAAATAAGCTTCCTGAATAAACTGAATGCTTCGAAGGTCAGCGAAGTAGGGGCAGGGGTTTGGGGACCATGGTTCCAGGGGACATCTAAGTCAATTGGCATAATAAAATCTGTTAAGAAAACATTCTGCATCCCACTTTGAAGAGTGGTGTCTGGGTTCTTAAATGCTAGCAAGCGGCCATCTAAGATGCATCAATGAGTCTCAACCCACCTGGATCAAAGGAGAATGAAGAACACCAAGAACACAGGATAATAATGAGCCCAAGAGACAGAAAGGGCTACATGAACCAGAGACTACATCCTGAAACCAGAATAACTAGATGGTGCCCGGCCACAACCGATGGCTGCGCTGACAGGGAACACAACAGAGAACCCCTGAGCAGAAGAACAGTGGGATGCAGACCCCAAATTCTCATAAAAAGACCAGACTTAATGGTTTCACTGAGACTGGAAGGACCCTGGCGATCATGGCCCCCAGACCTTCTGTTGGCCCACTACAGGAACCATCCCCGAAGCCAGCTCGTCAGACATGGATTGGACTGGACGAAGTGTTGGAGAGGGATGCTGGTGAGGCGTGAGCTACTTGGTTCAGGGGGACACTTGAGACAATGTTGGCATCTCCTGCCTGGAGGGGAGATGGGAGGGTGGAGGGGCTTAGAAGCTGGCAAAATGGTCACGAAAAGAGAGAGTGGAAGGAGGGAGCAGGCTGTCTCATGGGGGGAAAGTAATTGGGAGTATGTTGTGTATGGGTTTTTGTGTGAGAGACTGACTTGATTTGTAAACTTTCACTTAAAGCACAATAAAATTATTAAAATAAAAAAATGAAAGAATGGGTGAAAAGTTTCCAAATTTGTCAAAAGACTTTTATGTCTATCTACAGACTTGAGAGCCTGAGTGAACCCTAAGCAAGAACCCAAATAAATCCACACCAAGATGTATCATAGTCAAACTTCTTAAAATTAAAGACAAAGAAAATATCTTTAAAGCAATGAGAGACAAATGACACCTTACTTCTAGGGGACAAACAATTTCAGTGATAGCAGATTTTTTATAAGAAACCATGGAGGTCAAAAGGAACTGACAGATTTTTCAAGTGCAGAAAGAGCTATCAATCTAAAATCTTATATCCTGTGAAAATATCCTCCAGGATTGAAAGGGAAATAAAGACATTCTCAAATGAAGGGAAACTAAGAGAATTTGTTGCCAGCAGGCCTACCCTAATAGAATGGCTAAAGAAAGTTATCTAAACAGAAAAAAAATAAAAAAGAAGGAATATTGGAACCTCTGAAAGGAAGAAAGAAGAAATGAAAGAGCAAAAATATAGGTAAATACAATAGGCTTTGCTTCTTGAGTTTTCTAAATTATGTTTGATGGTTGAAGCAAAACTTATAACAGTGTCTGATGTGGTACTAAATGTACGTTCAAGTAACTCACAGTAAGGCAGGTAAAAGAAAACAGAGAAGAAAAAAAACAAAGCTAAAAAGTAAATAGGCAGACATAAACCCTGACATATCAATAATTACCTTAAATGTAAACAATCTAAGTACATCAGTTAAAAGACAGAGATTGGCAGAGTGGATTGAAAAAACATGCCCCAACTATATGTTGTCTACAAAAAAAAAAAAAATCTCACTATAGGCAGGCTGAAAGAAAATGAATGGAAAAAGATATATCATGATAATATTAATAAAGGCAAGCAAGAGTGGCTATACTAATATCGGATTGAGTAGACTTCAGAGCAAATAAAATTACCAGGGACAGAGAAGGGCGTTACATCATTTTTAAAGGGTCAATCCACCAGGAATACACAGCAATCTTAAATGCACCAAATAACAGAGCTGCAAAATATGTGAAAGAAAAACTTATGGAACTGAAAGGAGAAATAGACAAATCTACAGTTATAGTTAGAAACTTTGACACTCCTCTCTCAACAATTGGTAAAATAACTAGACTGAATTTCAGCAAGAATAAGAGGAATTAAACCATCAAGACCTTATCCACATTTATAAAACACTCCACCCAACAGTAGCAGAATACATATTTCTAATGCATATTCTTTTCAAGAGTGCATTGGATATTTGCCAACCTAGACTATATCCTGAGCTATAAAACAAATCTCAACAAATTTAGAGGAATTGAAATCATATGTGTGTTTTCTCTGACCATAGTGGAATCAAACTGGAAATCAGTAACAGGAAATTTTCCAAACTCTTGGAAACTAAACAACACATGTCTAAATAATCCACAAGTCAAAGAGGAAATCTCAGGGGAAATTAAAAAAAAAATTGACCTAAATGAAAATGAAAACACAATACATGAAAAGTTGTGGGACGTAGCTCAAGCAGTCCTGAGAGGAAAATTTATAAGACCAAATACTTACATTTGAACAGAGGCATAGTCTCAAATCAATAATCTAAGCTTCACCTCAAGAACCTAGCAAAAGAAGAGAAAAATAAGTGCAAAGCAAACAGAAAAAGGAAATAATCAACATAAGAGCAGAAATTGAAGCAGAAAAGCAATAGAGAAAATCAACGCAACAAAGCTAATTTTTGAAAAGATGGCAAACCTCTAGCGAGACTGACAAAAAGTGAAGACGCAAATTGCCAATATCAGTAATAAATCAGGAAATAGCATTACAGATCCTGCAGACATCGAAGGGATAATAAGGGAATACTATGAACAACCGTACACACATACATTTGGCAACTTAGATAAAATGGACCAATTCCTCAAAAAACGGAAGCTGCCACAACTCACCCAATATGAAATCGATCATTTGACTATCCCTATAACTATTTTTTTTATAACTATTAAGTAAATTGGATTCTTAATTTTAAAGCCCCCAAAAGAAATCTCCAGGTCCAAATTGTTTCACTACAAAATTCTACCAAATACTTAGAGAAGAATTAACACCAATTCTATACAATCTCTTCCAGAATACACAAATTAGCACTATGAAGCTAGTATTACCCTGATACCAAAACCAGACAAAGACAGTACAAAAAGGAAACTACAAACCAACATTACTCGTGAATATAATGCAAAAATCCTTAACAAAATATTAAGAATATAATTGAGCAATGTAAGAATTATACACCATGACCAAGTGGGGTTTATTCCAGGAATGCAAGTCTGGTTCATATTATAAAACTAATCAACGTAATCCACCATATTAGCAAGTTAAAGAAAAGATTGAAATTGTCAAGGATTTAATTTTACTTGCATCGACAATCAACACCCATGGAAGCAGCAGTCAAGAAATCAAAGGATGCATTGCATTAGGTAAATCTGCTGCAAAAGACCTCTTTGAAGCATTAAAAAGCAAAGGTGTCACCTTGAAGACTAAGGTGCGCCTGACCCAAGCCATGATGTTTTCAGTCACCTCATATGCATGTGAAAGCTGGACGATGAATAAGGAAGATCGCAGAAGAACTGATGCCTTTGAATTGTGGTGTTGGCAAAGAATATTGAATATACGATGGCCTGCCAAAAGAATGCACAAATCTGTCTTGGAAGAAGTACAACCAGAATGCTCCTTAGAAGCAGGGATGGTCAGACTAAAGTCTCACATAGTTTGGACGTGTTATCAGGAGGGATCAGTCCCTGGAGAAGAACATCATGCTTGGTAGAGGGTCAGTGAAAAAGAAGAAGACCCTCAATGGGATGGATTGACACAGTGGCTGCAACAATGGGCTCAAGCATAATGATTGTAAAGATGGTGCAGGACCAGGCAATGTTTCATTCCATTGTACATAGTGTGACTATGAGTCGGAACTGACTTGATGGCACCTGACAACAACGATAACAATAGGTTAAAGAAGAAAAATCACATGATCATGTCAATCTATTCCGAAAAGGCATTTGTCCAAATTCAGAACCTATTCATGACTCAACTTTTCAGAAAAATAGGAAAAAAGGGAACTTCCTCAACACAAAGAGCATCTACAAAAAAATAGAGTTAACATTATATTAAATGATGAAAGACCGAATCCTTTCCCCTTAAGATCAAATCAAGGATGTTCATTCTCACAACTCTTATTCAACACAGTGCTGAAAGTTCTAGCCAGTGCAATAAGAAAAGTCATACAGATCAGAAAGGAAGAAATAAAAATTTTCTTCCTTGAAGATGATATAATCGTCTATATAGAAATTCCCAAGGAATCTAAAAAAAATCTCCTAGAAGTGACAAGTGAGTTCAACAAAGTCACGGGATACAAGATAAACATACTAAAGTCAATTATAGTATTTCTATAGAGTAGCAATTAACATGTGGACACCAAAATTAAAAATACAATATTATTTGCAATTGCTCAAAAGAACTTGAAAGATTAGATAGGAACCTTAGGGGGCAGTGAGTTTATGTTAATGGGGAGAAACAACTCAGAAAAGGAGGGTGAAAATGGTTGCACAACTCAAAGAATGTAATCAAGGTCACTGAATTATGCACATAGGAACTGTTCAATTGGTGTATGTTTTGCTGTGTATAGTCTCAACGACAATAACAAAATAAATAAAATTTTTTAAAAATGAAATGCTTAAGTGTAAATCTAATAAAATATGTACCAAGTTTGTATGCTGAACGCTACAGAAAGCTAATAAAAGAAATCAAAGAAGACCTGAATAAATGCAGAGGCATATCATGTTGATGTACTGAAAGATTCTACATAGTGAAAATGTCAATTCTCCTCAAAGTGATATACAGGTTAAATGCCATTCCTATGAAAATTTTGTAAGTATATACAAGATTATTCTAAAATTTGTATGGGAAAGCAAAGAACTAGAATAGTTAAACTAAACTTCTATAAAAAATAATAAAGTGGGAGGAGTCACTTTACTCAGTTTCAACAGTTATATAGCTCGATTACCATATGAGAGAAAAATAAATGCAAATCAAGACTGTGTGATGTTGAGAGAGTATAGACACATAGAACCTTGGAAAAGAATTGAAAACCCAAAAATGGATCCACACAAATATGCCCAACTGATTATTGACAAAAAACGCAAAAGCAATTCCTAGAGCAAGTGGACATCCATAGGAGCAAACAGACAAAACAAACAAAAACCCTACTGAGCTAAGTCTTAACACCTTATACAAAAATTAACTCAAAATGGTTCAGGGACTTAAATGTACAACATAAAACTCAAAAAAAAAAAAGTAGAAAATCTTCAGGATCTAGGGATAGGCAAAGAGTTTTTTAGACTTGACATCAGAAGCATGATTCAAAAAAGAAGGAAATTAATAAACTGGACTTCATCAAAATTAAAAATATCTTCCCCTTGTGAAGAGGATGAAAAGTTACCAAGTGGGAGAATATGTTTGCAACTCAAATATTGGACAAAGGACTCATATTCAGAATACATAATGAATTCTCTAAAATCAACAGTTTAAAAAAAAAAAACCCAGTTAGAAAACGGACAAAAGACATGAAGAGGTATTTCACCTAAGCACATAAAAACATGTTCAACATTATTAGACGTTGTTGATATTGTTGCTGTTAGATGCTGTCAAGTCAATTCCGATTCATAGCAGCCCTTTAGGACAGGGTAGAGCTGCCCCATAGGGTTTCCAAGGAGCAGCTGGTGGATTTGAACTGCTGACCTTTTGGTTAGCAGCTGAGCTCTTAACCACTATGCCACTCAAACCACAATGAGATATTACTACAAACCTTCAAGAATGACTAAAATAGAAAATAGTGACAACACCAAATGCTAGTAAAGATGCAGAGGGAGTTGATCATTGCTAGTGGGGATATAAAATGGTATAGCCACTCTTGAAAACAATTTGGCAATTTCTTAAAAAATATTAAACATGCAACCCCAACATGACTCAGTAGTTGCACACCTGGACTTCTGTCCCAGGGAAATGAAAACTTACATTCACACAAATCATGAACACAGATGTTCATAGCAGTTTTATTCATAATCACCCCAAGCTGGTGAAAGAACCTAGATGTCCCTCAACAGGTGAATGATTAAACAACCGTGGTATAGCCATACCATAGAATACTAAACTACTGAGCAATAAAAAGGAACAAAGTATTGATACGTGCAACAACTTGGATGAATCTCCAGAGAAATATGCTGAGTGAAAATATCCAGTCCCAAAATGTTACTGAATGATTCCATTTACAAAACATTCTTGAAAGGAAAAAATCATGTAAATAGAAAATAGATTAGTGGTTGCCAGGGGTTAAGAGGGGACAGGAGCAGAGAGAAGTGGGTGTGGCTATAAAAGGACATGAGGGATCCTTGTGGTGATAGAAATGTTCTGTATCTTGACCCTATCAGTATCAATATTCTGTAATATTGTACTATAGTTTTGCAAGATGCTACCATTGGGGAAAACTGGTTGAAGGGTATAGGAGATCTCTCTATATTATTTCTTACAGCTGTATGTGAATCTACAACTATTTCAAAACGAAAAGCATAACTTAAAAAGTAAGATATTTGAATGTTAAATGACACATTAAAAAGAAACAAATAAAAAATGAGCATTAGGAATATCAAAATGTATTCCATAAATACAATAAATATTTTAAAATATTTTATTATCATGGCTCTTATGCTCTTGGACACTCTGTGATCTTCAAGGTGTTACCTCTTATTACTTTCTTTTGAAATTCTAAGCAGCTGATTAATCACTCTTATAGGTCTGTGAATCTTCCTTATCTTTAGATGTTCAATTTCCTGAACAATGGCCACAGGAGAACAAAATCTTCTCTGTGGTACAGCAACAGGGATCACAACAATATTGACTTGAGAGCTAAATATAATGAAAAGATGGCAGACCTGAGAATTAAGAAATAGCCTCCAGTCCCAGTTCTACAACTAATGAGCAGGGTAATCTACTTACTCTCTCTGAGTCTCAGTCTCCTCTTCCATTATAGAATGATCTGTAAGGATCCCTTTAGCTCTGACATTCTAGGAAATAAAAGGGAGGCTGCCCTGAGGAAGAGAGTTTTTCCCAACCTGAGCTAATTGGACTGTCTGTGTGAATGCCACTCAAATTCCTAGATGCCTGTAATGACTACCTCCTCTCCAGAAGTTGCTGTGGTTTCAGAACCTGCTGAGGATGGAGGAACTAAAGTTGCAGATGTGCTATTTTGTGTAAATTATTAGGGAAAAAGTATCAGACATCAAGACAGACAGTGGACTGAGATGAGAATTTCATGCCAGGCATATGTGTGGTTGACTCTGAGTTCAGTGCCAATCACAATGGGAAGCTCAATTCAGCGGCACTAAAGAAAAGGCTGTGTACCTGGAACCAGTACCAAAAGAAAGGTTTTCTGTATGCCAAGATGAAGAGATGCCTACTGAGTGGTGACTTCAACCTGAGGCTGCTGTAAGTGGACATACCTAGGACCCAGACAGATAAATATCCTGATTCCCCAGTGACCCAGAAATAGAAGTGATGTGTGTATGTGTGCGTGCACGCGTGTGCGCACATGTGCACATGCACATAAGCATGTGCATGCATAGGAAGGAAAAGCAGTAGGACAGAATGATCATAAATAATAGGCTGCAGCAGCCTTCTAACAGACCTCTCCAATTTCTCCTTATTTCAGCCCACCTTCCACACTGCCATCAAATTATTTTCCTAAAACCCATATCAGATTGTATCTTTTTGCTAAAATTTTCAACAGTTCCCCACTGCACTGAGGTTCAATTGATTACTTTTGTGTGGCCTTTCTAGCCATGGTCTTGTAGCTCCCACTTAGGCGATTGGGTAGGACTAAGTGATAGGGTACTTGTAGACCACCAAGGGGATTTGTCAGTTTTGCCTTAAAAGAGAGCCAATTCCAGAGCAGAGGGGAGGATCCTACCACCACCAAGGAAGAACAGCCAGGAGCGGAGAGCATGCATCCTTTGGACCCGGGATCCCTGTGCTGAGAAGCTCCTGGAGGCAGGAGACCGAGAGAGAGAGGGAGACCGAGAGAGAGAGAGAGAGAGAGAGTGAACTGTAACCTTGAAGACGGTGAGAAGCAGTGGCAGCAGAGACCCGACAGCAGATACCCAGCAGCAGGAGACAGCCTGGTGGGCTTCCCCGCCCATGGAGAGAGAAAGCTGAGTGCCTTTGGACAAAGGCCAAGGGCAAGGGAGAGGCGTGCCTGCAAGCATGGCTAAGGAGAGGTTGTCCTGATGGAAGAACTATATCCTGAGTGTTCCTGAGCCTGAATTGTAACTGTTACTTCCCTAATAAACCCCATAATCGTGAGTGTCATGGATTGAATTGTGTCCCCCAAAAATATCTGTCAACGTGGCTAGGTCATGATTCCCAGTATTGTGTGATTGTCTACCATTTTGTCACCTGATGTGATTTCCCTGTGTGTTGTAAATCCTATCACTATGATGTAATGAGATGGATTAGTGGTAGTTATATTGATGAGATCTACAAGATTAGATAGTGTCTTAAGCCAATCTCTTTTGAGATATAAAAGAGAGAAGTGAGCAGAGAGACATGGGGACTTCATACCACCAAGAAAGCAGAGCCGGGAGCAGAGCGTGTCCTTTGGACCTGAGGTTCCTATGCTGAGACCAAGGGAAGATTGATGATGGGGACTTGCCACCAGAGCTGACAGAGAAAGCCTTCCCCTGGAGCTGATGCCCTGAGTTTGGACTTCTGGCCTACTAGACTGTGAGAAAATAAATTTCTCTTTGTTGAAGCCATCCACTTGTGGCATTTCTGTTATAGTGACACTAGATGACTAAGACACTGAGTATGATCTGCGAGTTCTGTGTGGCCCTTGCAGTGAATCACCGAACCCAGCAGAGAAGTAGAGAGTGCTGTGGGAGGGACGGTCGGTGTCAGAATTAGTAAAGATGGTAGAGAAAGGAGACTTGACTGGCCTCCCCCTCATGGGAGTCAGCCTTGCACTGTTGATCTTTGTTCTCCTTCCCCCTTGTGGGGTTGGAGGAGCTCAGACACCGCCCCCATGCTGTTTTTATAAGCACCTTCCCAGATTTGACTCCAAACTTTTTAATCCAATTTTATCTTCAACTATAACCATGTATTTACACTATGATCTCCAGCCCAACCATGTGCTATTCCACAAATAAACCATCTGGCACTCCCAATCTATGCCTTCTTCCCTTCACATATCTCTTCTCCTACTGCAGACCTCCCAATCTCTTTCTCCACGAAGTCTTACTTGACTGCTCCAGTTGGTGCGGATTTCCTCCCTTCCCTGAACTCCTATAATATTTAACATTGACCTTGGAAGAAGGAGAATTAATCAACACAATTGGCTTCTAATACCTTCCCATCTTACACACTATTACTCCCAACTTCATTACTCCACAGTGAAATATTTCATTGTTTTTCTTGACTTTTTTCAAGGGAGTAATGTACTGGCTCCTCAAACTCTAAAGGTAGGGGTGGACCTTCACACTATTTTGTGTGTTTCACACTGGTAACAGCACCAAAGACTTAAACAGGCCTCAATTTTTGGTCATTTGGTGATTTTACATTGCTAAATAGCTCTTGGAAACCCTGGTGGTGTAGTGGCTAAAAGCTATGGCTGCTAACCAAAAGGTCAGCAGTTGGAATCCACCAGGTGCTCCTTGGAAACCCTATGGGGCAGCTCTACTCTGTCCTGTAGGGTTGCTATGGGTCAGAATTAACTCGATGGCAATGGGTTTAGTTTTTTTTTTTTTTTTAATATCTCTTGAATAGGTCCTTTCCTTGCTGTTCTCCTTATCTTAAGCCTGCCTCACCTCTGTCAGGAACCACTGCAACAGTCTCTTCAGTCATTTCCACTGGGATGATTTAGTTTTCTAAATTCAAATAATTTATCATCTCTCCTCCCAAATAAACCTCTTAATGGCTCCTCATCCCCTAGAGAAAAAGTTCAAGGCCTTTACCGTGGATGAAAAGAAAACCCACTAGGGTTTATCAAGGGCTTACAACCATGTCTTATTCACTCCTGTGTCTGCAATGTCTGGCTCATGGTGGATTCTCAGTAAATTCAATGACTGAATATATAAAAGAAGCGAAAAACCATTGAATGTCAGAAACAGAAGGAACTTTAGAGATTGTACTATTGGAGATGTAGTTCAACCTCCTCGATTTACAGATGAGGAAAATGAGGCCTAGGAAGTTTAACTGTAAGCCAGTGTTCATCCCAACACTCTGTAGTACAGTGAACTTTGGTATATAATAGAATAGGTCTCCTAATGTGGAATGTGATGCTCATCCTCTGAACAACTTTAAATATAGAAAGCATGAAGAGGCCAGGAATGGAACTCATTGGTCTTGGTTAGTTCCAGAAAATATTACAGGCTGGCGCAGCACAGTGTAAGAAAACAGTGGCATTTCCCCTCCCCCTTCTCAGTAGAGATTTTTAAAGGCCCAGAATCATCTTTCCTAAGTGTACTTACAGAATTTAATGTGGGGGAGGGGGAGGAAACTAGACAAAAAGGAGCAAAAAATGGCTCAAAATGATTCTGCAGCCTAGCTTGCACTCAAAGAGCATTTTATCCTAGCACCTCCAAGTTAGGATGCACATCACAGGCTGCATCAGAAGTTAGCTCTTTACTGTAGCCTATGATACAGTAGCCTGCTACCTGCATGGATTTTCTAGAATGCCTAGCTTTGTAAAAGCCCCACCCCAAACACAATGATAAAGTTGACCTCCTCTTTTCAGTAAGACGTAGCTATGCAAAAGCCAGGTAGACTTCAGATGCAACTCCCAGAAGAACCAGGAATGTTTAGAATGTAGCCTACATCTTCTAAGAGGCTCAGGAGATGGGAAGAGCTTTGGAGGAAAGGGATATCCTTTTGCCTAGATGCACTTATGCCTCAGTAGCTACTCTTATCCCTAGGGATACCACACAGATCACTGTGTGTGCCTTGACATGATTATCCTGAAGACTCTACTCAAGGTGGAAGTAACTAGTGATTTAACAATTTAGAAAGGTGTACATCTATAGAGAAGAGGTAGAGACCCTGATCATGGGAAGGTGAGAGGTCTTCACATGTTAAGAAAACATTTAATAAACAATTTTCTGTGTCCCCAAACTCATCTTTTATGATATCAAAAGAGGGTAGTTTAATGAAGTCCAGAAAAGGACTCTCTGGACTTCCCATGCCTTTACAGTTTATTAACCTTCAAAAATGGTGAGAGTTCCAACATAAACGGGCAACTGATTTTTGACAAGGGTGCTAAGTCCATACAATGGGGAAAGAGGAATCTCTTCAATAAATGCTGTTGGGGAAATTGGATTTTCACATGCAGAAAAAATGAAACAGGATCCATGCTTCCCACGACCCACAAAAACAAATTCAAAATGGATTAAGGACCTAAATGTGCAAACTGAAGCCATAAAATTCTTAAAAGGAAATGCAGGGGCAAGGCTGTCAGGCCTAGCTTTTAACAATGGATTATCTAATATAATAACAAAAGCTCAAACAGAGAAAGACAAACAGGACTGCATAAAAAATAAAAACTTTTGTTCATCAAAAGACTTTACCGAAAAAGTGAAAAGACAAGCTACTGACTGGAAGAGTATCTTCAGAAACCATATATCTGATAAGAATCTAATAACCAAAATATATGTAAAACTTTGACAACAAGAGACAAATAATCCAATCATAAAATGGGCAAAGGACTCGAATAGGCAACTCACCAAGGAGGATTTCCAAATGGCCAACAAACACATGATAAGATGCTCAACATTGTTAGCCACCAAAAAGATGCAAATCAAAACCACAGTAAGAAACAATTTCACTCCTACTAGGATGGCTAACCCTCATGCATCTGCCAGTTTGTCGTACTGTGGGGGCTTTTGTGTTGCTGTGATGTTGGAAGCTATGACACCAGTGTTCAAATACCAGCAGAGTCACCCGTGGTGGACAGGTTTCAGCCAAGCTTCCAGACTAAGACAGGCTAAGAAGAAGGACCTGGTGGTCTACTTTTGAAAAAAACTAGCCAGCAAAAACCTAATGAATAGCAGCAGAACACCGTCTGATATAGTGCCAGAGGATGAGACCCTCAGGTTGGAAGACAGTCAAATTGCGACTGGGGAAGAGCTGCCTCCTCAAAGTAGAGTCGACCTTAATGATGTGGAATCAAGCTTTCGGACCCGATGTGGCACAACCCAAAATAAGAAGAAATAGTTGCAAACATCCATTAATAATTGGAATGTGGACTGTACGAAGTATGAATCTAGGAAAAAAGTATGAAGTCGTCAAAAATGAAATGGAAAGCATAAAGATTGATACCCTAAGTATTAGTGAGCTGAAATGGACTGGTATTGGCCATTTTGAATCCTACAAACATATAGTCTACTATGCCGGGAATGACAGATTGAAGAGGAATGGCATCACATTCATTGTCAAAAAGAATACTTCAAGATTTATCCTGAAGTACAACACTGTCAGTGATAGGATAATATCCATACGCCTACAAGGAGTTAATACAACTATTATCCAAATTTACACACCAACCACTAATGCCAAAGATGAAGAAATTGAATATTTTTACCAACTTCTTAGTCTGAAATTGATCAAAAATGCTATCAAGATGCACTGATAATTACTGGGGACTAGAACTCCAAGGTAGAACTCCAAAGTTGCAAACAAAGAACGACTAGTAGTTGGAAAATATGGCCTTGGTGATAGAAACAGTGGTGGAAATTGCATGACAGAATTTTGCAAGACCGAAGACTTCTTCATTCCAAATACCTTTTTTCAGCAACATAAAGGGTGACTATACATGTGGACCTCGCCAGGTGGAATACACTGGACTCATATTGACTACATTTGCAGAAAACTCAATATCACCAGTCAGAACAAGGCCAGGGGCTGACTGCAGAACAGACCATCAATTGCTCATATGCAAGTTGAAGTTGGTCTTTGATCTTGTGTATCAGTTGTTCATTTGAAGTTGAAGAAAATTAGAACAAGCCCACGAGAGCCAAAGTGACCTTGAGTATATCACACCTGGGTTTGGAGACCATTAGAGACCATCTCCAGAATAGATTTGACTCATTGAACACTAATGGCCAAAGACCAGAGGAACTGTGGAATGACATCAAGGATACCATACGTGAAGAAAGCAAGAGGCCATTAAAAAGAAAGAAAGGACCAAAATGGATATCAGACGAGACTCTGAAAGCTACTTTTGAATGTAGAGTAGCTAAAGCAAAAGGAAGAAATGATGAAGTAAAAGGGAAGAACAGACAATTTCAAAGGGCAGCTTGAGAAGACAAAGTGAAGTATTAGAATGATATTTGCAAAGACCTGGAGTTAGAAAACCAGAAGGGAAGAACACACTTGGCATTTCTCAAGCTGAAAGAACTAAAGAAAAAAGTCAAACCTCCAGCTGCAATAGTGAAGGATTCCATGGGCAAAATATTGAATGATGCAGTAAGCATCAAAGGAAGATGGAAGGAATACACAGAGTCCATGTACCGAAAAGAATTGGTCAACGTTCAACCATTTCAAG
This sequence comes from Elephas maximus indicus, assembly GCF_024166365.1. Lineage (NCBI taxonomy): Eukaryota > Metazoa > Chordata > Mammalia > Proboscidea > Elephantidae > Elephas > Elephas maximus. The sequence goes on along the minus strand of NC_064846.1, from coordinate 48,608,225 downwards.
AAGTAGAGTATGATCAAGAACTGATGGTAATGACGGAAGAAGTCCAAGCTGCACTGAAGTCACTGGTGAAAAACAAGGCTCCAGGAATTGATGGAATACGAACTGAGATATTTCAACAAACGGATGCAGTGCTGGAGGTGCTCACTTGTCTATTCCAAGAAATTTGGAAGACAGCTACCTGAGGAGCCTACAAGAAGAGATCCATATTCCAAAGAAAGGCAATCCAACAGACTGAGGAAATTATAGAACAATATCATTAATATCACACACAAGTACAATTTTCCTGAAGAACATTCAAAAGTGTTTGCAGCAGTATATCAACAGGGAACTACCAGAAATTCAAGCTGGATTCAGAAGAGGACTTGGAACAAGGGATATCATTGCTGATGCCAGATGGATCTTGGCTGAAAGAAAACAGACAATAAAAGAAAGATGTTTACCTGTGTTTTATTGACTCTGCAAAGGCATTTAACTGTGTGGATCATAACAAATTATGGATAAAATTGTGAAGAATGGGAATTCCAGAACAATTAATTGTGCTCACGAGGAACCTTTACTTAGACGAAGAGGCCATTGTTCAAACAGAACAAGGGCATACTGCATGGTTTAAAGTCAGGAAGGGTGTGTATCAGGGTTGTATCCTTTCACCATACCTATTCAATCTGTATGCTGAGCAAATAATACGAGAAGCTGGGCTATATGAAGAAGAATATGGCATCAGGATTGGAAGAACAATCATTAACAACCTGTGATATGCAGATGACACAAACCTTGCTTGCTGAAAGTGAAGAGGACTTGAAGCACTTACTGATGAAGATCAAAGGCCACAACCTTCAGTATGGATTACCCCTCAACATAAAGAAAACAAAAGCCCTCACAACTGGACCAATAAGACACATCATGATAAAGAGAGAAAAGATTGAAGTTGTAAAGGATTTCATTTTACTTAGATCTGCAATCAACACCCATGGAAGCAGCAATCAAGAAATCAAACTATGCGTTGCATTGGGCAAATCTGCTGCAAAGATCTCTTTAAAGTTTTAAAAAGCAAAGATGTCACTTTAAGGACTAAGGTATGCCTGACCCCAATCCATGGTGTTTTCAATCACTCATGTGCATGTGAAAGCTGGATAATGAATAAGGAAGACCGAAGAAGAATTGATGCCTTTGAGTTATGGCGTTGGCGAGGAATATTGAATATACCATGGACTGCTGGAAGAACAAACATATCTGTCTTGTGAGAAGTACAGCCAGAATGTTCCTTAGAAGGGAGGATGGCAAAACTTCGTCTCACATACTTTGGGCATGTATCAGGAGGGACCAGTCCCTGGAGAAGGACATCATGCTTGGTAGAGTAGATGGTCAGTAAAAAAAAGGAAGATCCTCAATGAGGTGGACTGACACAGTGGCTGCAATAACATAACATAGCATAACAATGATTGTGGAGATGTCACAGGACCAGGCAGTGTTTCGTTCTGTTGTACATAAGGTCTCTATATGAGTCAGAACCAACTTGATGGCACCTAACAACAACAGGATGGCTAAAATTAAAAACAACAACAACAACAAAAACAGAAAATAACAAATGTTGGTGAGGATGTGGGGACACTGGAACCCTTATCCGTTGTTGGTGGAAATGCAAAATGGTACAGCCATTGTGGAAAACAGTGTGGCAGTTCCTCAAAAAACTACCCCCAGGTATACACCCAAAAGACTTGAAGGCAGAGACTCAAATAGATACTTGTATACCAAAAAGGTGGAAATGACCTAAATGCCCATCAATGGATGAATGGATAAACAAAACATGGTACATATATACAATGGAATACTACTCAGCCAGTAAGTGAAACCAAGTCTTGATACATGCTACAATATGGATAGAGCTTGAAGACATTACGCTGAGTGAAATAAGCCAATCACAAAAGGACAAACATTGTACAACCTCACTTATATAAAAAGACAAGAACAGACAAATGTATCGAGACCAAAGTTTATTAGTGGTTACCAGGGCAGGAGAGGGGGGAATGAGGGTGTTTATTGCTTATGGAGTACTGAGTTTTGGTTTACGATAGTTGAAAAATCACATTGATTGAGGGTACGGTTACACAGCTGAATGTAATTGCTGTCAGTATGTTGTACATCTGTAAAAAGTTGAATTTGCAAGTGTGATAGATATATTTACAACAATGACAAAAAAAAGAAAAACGTTCCTGAGGATGCTAATGTACAGCCAAACACCTCATGGGATTTGGTTCCTTGGTTTGGAGGTTTAGGGTCATGGTTTCATGGGACATCCCAGTTAATTGGCCTAGTAACGTGTTTAGTGCTTCTATTCAACCTCCTTGTTCTTTACATAGTTCCTGGAGACTTAAAAGCTTGCAAGCAGCCATCTAAGGCACAACAATTGATCTCTGTTCACCCAGTCCAACAGAGGAAGGAGAGTTAGGGATAGGCGGAGTAAATGGATGTGTGGCTAATTGCCTGTGTGAACAACTGGCTCCTTTGCCATGAGACCAAAAGAACTGGATGCTGCCCGGCTATCATTACTGAACGTTTTGATCAAAGATTCTGCAGAAGAATCACAATCAAAAAGGGGAGAATGTAGAACAGAATTTCAAATTCTCCTGGACTTCAGACTTTCTGGAGCCATGGAGGCTGGATGAACCCCTGAAACTATTGCCGTGAGATTATCTTCAAACCTTAAACCAAAAATGTCCGCTGAAGTCTTCTTAAAACAAAACAATAGTTTAGCTTAACTAGCAAAGAATGTCTCCCTTGACTAGTAAAGAATGTTTACTCTTTCAAGATCTATCTATATGAGATCAAATTGACAACAGCAGCTTGAAAGATTAGATAGTAACTTTGGGGCAGTGAGTTTATGTTAACGCGACAGGAACAACTCAGAAAAGAAGGGTGAGAATGGTTGCACAATTCAAAGAATGTATTCGATGTCACTGAATTGTACATGTAGAAACTGTTGAATTGGAGTATCTTTTGCTGTGTATATTCTCAACAACAACAACGATAAAATAAATTATAAAAAAACAACGGCAAGTGTTTCTTTCTTGCTTCAACATCACCATAGTGTGACACTACTTCCTTGTGTCCTAAAGGAACATGTGTCCTACACAGCAGAAACCACTTAAGAGCCTGAGTACTTATGAACAGTTTGGTGTTGTGATCAGATGCAGCTCACAACTAATCTATTCTGACATATATATTGAATTGTCTGCATAAAAATAAATTGTTATTGGGGGACATAAAATGGGAAATTAATGTAAAAGACTTTAATTCCTCAAATTTGCCGTATAAGCAAATAAAACAGTTTTTCTTTCTGTCCTCAGACTCTGGCATTTCTAAACCCATCTTCATATTCTCTCATAATCTTAGGCCTTCCCACTTGATGATTTTCTGAACATTCAGCTTCTTCTTTTTCCTCATTTTGAAAGACAAGTCCTTAGTAACCAAGGGACTCAGACAGCATAAATTCTGGGCCATCTGGTTTACCCAGATTGTTGGGGGTAGGAGGGTGGTGGTCTCTGTTGTGCATGTATGGAGCAGAAGGAGCCAGACAGCTGTGGAGGAGAAAACCCACGTGAAGTTTTCAATGGCCTCTGGATCCCCTGGGTATTCATTTTTCTGAGCAGTTTGAGAACCAGGATTCTGATAAAGGCAGTGAGCTCAGGCAAGAGCCAAAGAAGCAGAAAAGACTCCAGGTTCCCAGGCACCTTGACTCCCAGCAAATCTAGGGAGTAAATAGGTAACATTGCCTTAGCTGTGGCCAGAGGCTTATTTTCACTTAAGGATAGCAAACCGAAATCTTATCAACCTTAGCTCTGATAGAAGGAGGAAGAGAGCAGAAAAGTACTGAAGCATGGAAAACAAACATTGCTGGCTTTACACTTGGATGTTTTTGGAAGTTTTTCTGCCCTGTTCACCACTAGAGCTTTTTAAGGGCTGGGATTCATGTCTTATTCACTTCTGTCTCTGATATACACATCCCTACCCCTGCCTAGTACAGTGTCTGGCACATGGTAGATGCTCAATAAATATTAGCAGATAAACAAATGTTCAGGATGTATGAAACTGGGAAGTGAAATGGAGATGGAGGAAGTGTGTGAGGTTCTGTCTAGCTGAGTCATGACCTTTACTTGTTATATTTTCCCATAGGGAAAGAGGAGCAGTGGTGTGAGACCTTAAAATGCTTGTTATGTTGTCATCTTTAGGCGCCGTCAAATTGGTTGCGACTCATAGTGACCTGATGTACAACAGAACAAAACACTGCCAGGTCCTGCAAGATCCTCATAATTGTTTTTTGCCAATGCCTTCAGTGCAGCTTGGACTTCTTTCCTCTTTCTTGCTACCTACTAACAAATACTTGAACTGTATGGGTAAGTACTTGAATTGCACTAAGAAGGTAGTATGGTTCTGGCTATCCATACCAGCAATTTAACTGCTTTCGTCTGTTGTTCTTTCTTATTTGGTTTTATCTTTTTAACAATTTTATTGAGGTGTAATTGACACTCAATAAACAATACGTATTTAAAGTGTAAAAACTTTGATAAGATATATAGATATATATGAGACATACACATACCCATGAAAGCATCACAACTATAAGGGTAATGAACGTAGCTATCACCCCCAGAAGTTTCCTCCTGACTCTGAATTCCCTCTTCCTGACCCTCTGTGCAGACAACCATAGATCTGTTTACTTTCACTATAGTTTGCATATTCTAAAGTTTTATATAAGTAGAATCATACAGTATGCACTTTTTTTCATCTGGCTTCTTTTGCTTGCCATGATTATTTTGAGATACAGACATGATGTGGCATGTATCAAAAATGCATTCCCTTTTATTGCCAAGTAATATCCCATCGTACGGACGTGCTAGAATTTGTTTTTCCATTCACTTATTGATGGACACTTGGGTTGGTTCCGTTTTTTGCTATTCACAATAATGATGCTCCACCACACATCTGTCAGTTTGTTGTACTGTTGGGGCTTGTATGTTGCTATGATACTGGAAGCTTTGCTACTATTTCAAATACCAGCAGGATCACCGTTGATGGACAGGTTTCAGAGAAGCTCCCAGACAAAGACAAACTAGAAAGAAGGACCTGGTGGTCTAATTCTGAAAAAATTAGCCAGTGAAAACCTTATGAATAGCAGCAGAACATTGTCTCATATAGGGCTGGAAGATGAGCCCCTCAGGTTGGAAGGTACTCAAAACATGAATGAGGAAGAGCTGCCTTCTCAAAGTAGGGTCAACCTTAATGATGTGGATACATACAGTAAAGCTTTCAGGACCTTCATTTGCTGAGGTGGCACAGCTCAAAACGAGAAGAAACGGCTGCAAACATCCATTAATAATTGTAATGTGGAAGGTACAAAGTATGAGTCTAGGAAAACTGGAAGTCATCAGAAATAAACGGAACACATAAAGATTGATATCCTAGGCATTAGTGAGCTGAAATGGACTGGTATTGGCCATTTAGAATTGGACAATCATATGGTCTACTATGCAGGGAATGACAAATTGAAGATGAATGGCGTTGTGTTCATTGTCAAACAGAACATTTCAAGGTCTATCCTGAAGTACAATGCTGTCAGTCCATATGCCTACAAGGAAGACCAGTTAATACAACTATTATTCAAATTTACACACCAACCACGAATGCCAAAGATGAGGAAATCGAAGATTTTTACCAACTTCTGCAGTCTGAAATTGATCAAACATGCAATCAAGATGCATTGATAATTACTGCTGATTGGAATGTGAAAGTTGTAAACAAAGTGGAAGGATTGGTAGTTGGAAAATATGGCCTTGGTGACAGAAACAATGCTGGAGATCGCATGATAGAATTTCAGAAGACCAATGACTTATTCATTGCAAATACCTTTTTTCAACAACATAAACATTGACTGTACACATGGACCTAACTGGATGGAAAACAGAGTCAAATCGACTACATCTGTGAAAACAGATGATGAAAAACCACAATATCAACTGTTGGAACAAGGCCAGGGGCCAACTGCGGAACAGACCATCAATGGCTCATGTGCAAGTTCAAGTTGGAGCTTAAGAAAATTAGAACAAGTCCACAAGAGCCAAAATACAACCTTGAGTATATACCACCTAAATTTGGAGACCATCTCTAGAATAGATTTCACACATTGGACACTAATGACTGAAGACGAGATGAGTTGTGGAATGACATCAAGGACATCATATGTGAAGAAAGCAAGAGGTCATGAAAAAACAGGAAAGAAATAAAAGACCAAGGTGGATGTCAGAGGAGACTCTGAAACTTGCTCTCGAACGTCGAGCAACTAAAGCAAAAGGAAGAAATGATGAAGTAAAAGAACTGAACAGAAGATTTCAAAGAGTGGCTCCTGAAGACAAAGTAAAGTATTATAATGACGTGTGCAAAATGCTGGGAATCGAAAACCAAAAGGGAAGAACACGCTCTGCTTTTCTTGAGCTGCAAGAACTGAAGAAAAAATTCAAGCCTCCAGTTGCAATAGTGAAGGATTCCATGGGCAAAATATTGAATGATGCAGGAAGCATCAAAAGAAAATGGAAGAATACACAGAGTCCGTGTGCCAAAAAGAACTGGTCAACGTTCAACCATTTCAGGAAGCAGAGTATGATCAAGAATTGATGATAATGACAGGAGAAGTCCAAGCTGCACTCAAGTCATTGGCGAAAAACAAGGCTCCAGGAATTGATGGAATACCAACTGAGATGTTTCAACAAATGGATGTGGTGGTGGAGGTGCTCACTTGTCTATTCCAAGAAATTTGGAAGACAGCTACCTGAGGAGCCTACAAGAAGAGATCCATATTCCAAAGAAAGGTGATCCGACACACTGAGGAAATTATGGAACAATATCATTAATTTTTTTTTTATCATTAATATCACACACAAGTAAGATTTTGCTGAAGAACATTCAAAAGTGGTTGCAACAGTACACCAACAGGGAACTACCAGAAATTCAAGCTGGATCCAGAAGAGGACCTGGAACGAGGGATATCATTGCTGATGCCAGATGGATCTTGGCTGAAAGCAGAGAATACCAGAAAGATATTTACCTGTGTTTTATTGACTATGCAAAAGCATTCAAATTATGGCTAACATTGCTAAGAATGGGAATTTCAGAACACTTAATTGTGCTCATGAGGAACCTGTACATAGAACAAGAGGCAGTTGCTCAAACAGCAAGAGGATAATGCATGGTTACGGCGTCAGGGTTGTATCCTTTCACCATACCTATTCAACCTGTATGCTGAGCAAATAATCCGTGAAGCTGGACTGTATGAAGAAGAATGTGGACACCAAAACATAAAGAAAACAAAATTCCTCACAACTGGACTAATAATCATGATAAAATTGTCAAGGACTTCATTTTACTTGGATCCACCATCAATGCCCATGGAAGCAATAGTCAGGAAATTAAACGACATATTGCATTGGGCAAAATTGCTGCAAAAGGCTTCTTTAAAGTGTTAAAAAGCAAAGATGTCACTAAGGTGCATCTGACCCAAGCCATGATATTTTCAATTCCGTCATATGCATATGAAATCTGTACAATGTATAAAGAAGACTGAGGAAGAGTTGATGCCTTTGAATGACATAGAAGATGTTGGCGAAGAATATTTAATATAACCCGGACTGCCAGAAGAATGAACAAGTCTGTCTTGGAAGAAATACAACCAGAGTGCTCCTTGGAAGCAAGGATGGTGAGACTTTGTCTTGCATACTTTGGACATGTCATCGGGAGGGACCAGTCCCTGGAGAAGGACATCACACTTGGTAAAGTAGAGGGTCAGTGAAAAAGAGAAAGACCCGCGACGAGATGGATTGACACAGTGGATGCCAACAACGGGCTCAAACATGGCAATGATTATGAGGATGGTGCAGGACCGGGCAGTGTTTCGCCCTGTTGTACATAGTGTCGCTAAGTCGGAACCAACTCGACAGCACCGAACAGCAACAACAATAATGCTGCTGTGAACATTCATGTAGAAGCCTTTGCACAGACACAGAATTATAAGGTACCTTTAACATTTTTTTTTAACTTTTAGAAAAAAAATTATTATGGTAAAATATATATAACAGAACATTTGTGATTCTAGCTATTTTAAGTGTACAATTCAGTGACATTGATTACTTTCACCAGGTTGTGCAACCATCACCACCTCCATTTCCAAATGTTTGTCATCACCCCAAACAGAAACTCAACACCGCTTAAGCAATAACTACCCAGTCCTCCCCAAGTCCCTGGTGACCACTAATAAACTTTTGTCTCTATGTGTTTGCCTAGTCTAGATATTTCATGTAAGTGAGATCATATAATATTTGTCCTCTTGTTACTAATTTGTTTCGCTTAGCATAATATTTTCAAGGTTCATCAGTGTTGTAGCATGTACCAAGACTTCATTTCTCCTTATGGCAGAGTAGTATTCCATTGTATTTGATGTACCGCATTTTGTTTAACCATTCATCTGTTGATGGATAGTTGTTTCCACCTTTTGACTATCATGAATTAGTGCTGCAGTGAACATTGATGTACAAGTATCTGTTTGAGTCCCTGCTTTCATTTCTTAGGAACGGAATTGTAGAATCACATGGTAAAATTCTATGTTTAACTTTTGGAGAAAAGTTTAAACTGTTTTCCATAGTGGCTATACCATCTTTCAATCCCATCAGCAATGAATGGAGGGTTCCAATTTCTCTACATCTTTGCCAACATCTGTTGTTTTCTGTTTGTTTTTAATCATAGCCATCTTAGTGGTGGTTAATCAATATCTCATTGTGGTTTTCATTTGTATTTCTGTAATGACTAATGACGTTGAGCATCTTTTCATGTGCTTATTTACCATTTGTATTTCTTTTTTGGTGAAATGTCTCTTTCTTATTAAGCTTTGGTAGGTTGAGTCTTTCAAAGAATTTGTCCATTTCATCTAAGTTGTCAAATACGTTTGGCATAAAGTTATTAACAATATTCCCTTAAAAACCAAAAACCCACTGCCGTTGAGTCGATTCCGACTCATAGCGACCCTATAGGACAGAGTAGAACTGCCCTATAGAGTTTCCAAGGAGCCCCTGGCGGATTTGAACTGCTGACCTCTTGGTTAACAGCCGTAGCGCTTAACCACTACACCACCAGGGTTTCCAAATATTCCCTTAACATCTTTTTAATACTTGTATAATCTGTATTGATGTCATTTCTGATATTGGAAATTTCTTTCTTTTTTCTTTTTTTCCTAATCATACTGTTTAGAGGTTTCTTAGTTTTATTGGTCTTATCAAAGAATCAGTTTTTGGTACCGTTGATTTTTCTGTATTGTTTCTTGGTTTTCTATGTCATCGATTTCTACGTTGATACTTATTATTTCCTTTCTTCTGTTTATTTTGGTTTACTTTGCTCTTTTCTAAAGTGGAATCTGTGTCATTTATTTGAGAATTTGCTTCTTTTCTAACAGAAGCATTTGGTGCTGTAAATTTCCTCATAAGTACTGCTTTAATAGCATCTCACACTTTCTGATAGGTTATGTTTTCATTTTTATTTAGTTCGAAATATTTTCTAATTTCCCTTTTGATCTCTTTTTTGACTCGTTGGTTATTTGGAAGTGTGTTATTTAGTTTTCATTTATTTTAGAGATTTCCCAAAGATTCATCTGTTACTGTTTTCTAATTTCATTCCACTATTCTAAGAAAATACTTTGAAAGATTTTAATCATTTTAAATTTTTTGAGGTTTGTTCTGTGGTATAAAATCTGATCTAGCCTTGGAAAAGTTTTATGTGTGCTTGAGACGAATGTGTATTCTGCTGCTATTGGTGGAATATTCTTTAAATGTCAGTTAGGTCAATTTGATTGGTAATGTTGTACATACGTCCTTCTGATTCTCTGCCTATTTATTCCATCAATTACTGAGAGCTATATTGAAATCTTAGACTATAGCTGTGGATTTGTCTATTTCTTCTTGCTCTATCATTTTTTGCTTCATGCAATTTGATGCTCCGTTATTAGGATTGGTATGTGCTTTTGATGAATTGACTTCTTTATTATTATGAAATAACCTTGGTTATTTTGGGTCCTTTCCACCCACTGTTTCTTGAAACATTTTCTCTCCCTCCCCCAACCACCTCCCTCCTGCAATTACATATATATTAAAAAAAAAGGCCACTTTAAATTGTCCCATCACTCACTGATACTTTTTTCATTTTGTTTTTAGATAATCTTTTCTCTCTGAGTTTTATTTTGGCTAATGTCTTAATTTCTTAGTGCTGCTGTAACAAAAAATACCACAAGTGGGTGGCTTTAAATAACAGAAATTTATTTTCTCACAGTTCTATAGGACAAATGCCCAAATTCAGTGTGTTAGCTTTAGGGGAAGGTCCTTCTTTGTCTCTTTCAGCTTCTAATAGCTGCCAGCAATCCTTGGCATTCACTGGGCCTGTAGATGCATCTGTCTCCATCATCACATGGCATCTGTCTCCCCGCTATGTGTGTGTCTGTGTCTATTCTGCTGTATTTATAAGACACCATTCAGAAGAGATTAGGTTTAGGACTTACCCTACTCCAGTATGACCTCATTAATTTGAATTGTGGTGTTGGCGAAGAAGATTGAACATGCTGCCGGAAGAATGAACAAATCTGTCTTGGAAGAAGTGCAATCAGAATGCTCATTAGAAGCAAAGATGGCGAGACTTCATCTCACACACTTTGGACATGTTATCAGGAGGGACTAGTCCCTGGAGGAGGACATCATGCTTGGTAAAGTAGAAGGTCAGCAAAAAAGAGGAAAATCTTCAACAAAATGGATTGACACATTGGCTACAACAATGGGCTCAAGCACAGCGGTGATTGTGAGGATGGTGCAGGACCAGGCAGTGTTTCATTCTGTTGTACATAGGGTCGCTATGAGTCAGAACCGACTTGATGGCACCTAACAACAACAACAACATAACAAAAGAAAACCCCTATTTATAAACTTGTCATGTTTATAGGTACAGGGGTTAGGACTTCAACATAATGCTTTGGAGGACACAGTTCAGTCTATGACAGTATCTATGGCTGTCTTCAAATTCACTAATTTTTCTTCTACAATGTTTAAGTTGCCATTAGTTATATCCAGTGCATTTTACTCCTCAAACATGGTAGTTTTCATTTCTAGAAATTTGATTTTGGATTTTTCTATACCATCCATGTCTTTCCTTATGTTTTTGAATATCTGAGATACAGTTATAATAACTATTTTAATGCCCTTGTCTGTTAATTCTAACATTGGTGTCAGTTCTGGATTGCTGTGATTAGTTGATTTTTCCCTTATTATAGGCTGTATTTTCTAGCTTCTTTTTATGCCTGGTAATCATTTTATTATATCCCATACATTTTAAATTTTACCTTGTTTTGTGTGAGATATTTTTGTATTTCAATAAATATTCTTGATCTTTGTTCTGGGATGCAGTTAACTTACTTGGAAATAGTTTGATCCTTCCAGGTCTTGCTTTTAAGATTTGTTAGGCTGGTCCATAGCAGTGTTCAGTCTAGGACCTATTATTTCTCACTATTGAGGAAAGACCTTTCTGAGAACTTCTAAACAATGCCCCATGAATTTTTAGGTTTTCTAGCCTAGCTAGAAATAGGCATTATTCCCGGCCTTATGTGAGTGCTGGGTACTGTTCCTTCTTATCTTTTATTTCTGGTAGTTTTTCACAAGCATGTGCTGATTCATACTCTGCTGTATACTAGTGAGGGACTCTCCAAAGATCTCTGGATTTCTCTTTCTGTGCAGCAATCCCCTCTCTGGTACTCTGTCCTGAAAACTCTAGCCACCTTTGTCTCCCTGGACTCTAAGCTCCATTTCCTCAATTCAAAAAGTCTGATGAGTCCTCTTGTGTTCCCTCTTCTTGCACTGCCACCTGGAATCTATCCGAAGGCGGTAAGCTGAGGCTGTCTTAGTGCTCACCTCCTTTGTTTCCCATCTCTTAGGGATCACTACCCTTCACTGAGTGATGTCCAATGTCTTGAAAAATGTTGTTGTATGTATTTTGTCTAGTCTTCTGGTTGTTTCAGGGAAGAGGTATGATAAATCCTGTTCCTGTTATTCAGTCATGACTGGAAGCAAAAGTTTAACCGCTGTCTTATAGCCAAGATTCTTTATGTAATGGAAGCAAAAAAAAAAAAGACTCATTTTTTAAAAACATGTATTTGTTTATATTTTGCTCTTAGTGTAATGTAGAAGTTAAGAGCATGGGCTCTACAGATAAACTGCCTGGGTTCAAATTCCTTTTTGGCGTTTCTACCTGTGTTACCTTATACAACTTACTTATCTTCTTTGTGTCTTTGTTTCCTCATCTGTGAAATGGAAATGATAATGGTGCATACCCACAGAGTTGCTGTGAGGATTAAATGAGTTATTAATGTGGGTAAAGTGCCTACAATAGTCAGTACTTGGCCTAGGTTAAGTATTCAATAAATGTTAGCTGTTGTTGTTTTTCTTCTCGTTATTGTTGTGTGAAAATTGCAAAATCGATACCTGCTCTCAAAACACAGTCCTTAGTTTCCAGGAGTTCACAATTTAGCTAGTAAGACAGAGCTAACAATTATAATGCTTCTAGAATAATAAGGTTCTAAATTGAGTTGAACTTACTCTGTGCAGTGGTTGCTTAGGGAAAATAGAAATCCATGTGGGTTAGAACGGACAGGGAAGAGGATATAGGTCTGTATTAGTTTCTTGTGGCTGATGTAACAAATTACCACAAACTTAGTGGATTTAAACAGCACAAACATATTATCTTACAGTTATGACAGTCAGAAGTCTAAAATGGGTCTCACTGGACTGAGGTCAAGATGTTGGCAAGGGTTGGGTTTCTTTCTGGAGGTTCTAGGGGAGAATCCATTTTCTTGCCTTTTCCAGTGTCTGGAGACCACCCAGCATTCCTTGGCTTGTGGCCCCCTTCATCCCATCTTTAAACCCAGCAATGGTCAGTCAAGTCATTCTCACATCACTATGATTTCTGTCTTTTCTGCCTCCCTTTTCCACGTTAAAGACTTTGTAATTACAGGTAGTCCCCAACTTACGATATACTTGAGTTATGAAGAACTGCACTTAATGACTGTCCTTTTTATTTTTTGGCATGTCTTATATTAGTAATATGTACTACCTATAATGTTGCAGCACATAATTTGTTGATGTCATTATATCTGTAAGTTTATATTTAATGTTTCCAACCTCCAAAGACAAATAAAGATCAGATTTATAAAGATACTAATACTAAAAGGCAGTAATAATGAAAAACTTAAAAAAAAAAAAAAGAAGTATTTGACTTACGTCAAAACCAATTACAACAGAGTTGTCGGAATAGAACCCTGTCATGAGTCAGGGACTACTTGTACATTGGACCCACCCAAATTAGTCAGGATAATCTCCGATTAAAAACCCAGTGCCCTCGATTAGCAACCTTAATTCCATCTGCTACCTTAATTTCCCTTTGCCATGTAAAATAACTTATTCATAGGCTCCAGGGATTAGGACATAAAACATCTTTGGGAGGCCATTATTATGCCTACCATGAGGTCCATCTGGACCTAGGCTTGAAAGAGGACTAATAGACTGAAAACTCACATCTGGGCCTTTCATAAATTGTGGGTATTTCTCTTCACCACCTGCCCCCATCACCGCTCAACCAAGACTCCATTTTGGACTCTTTTCTCCTACACACTTATGAATCAACTCGGTAACTCACATGATTTCAACTACCCCTCTGTGCTAGTGATACCAGGTTTCATTTTCTCTGGTAGCCTCTAAGACAGCTTCACATAAAACATCCCATTAATTTCCAAGCTCATTGTAGCCGGAATCAGGTGGAGCATCTGTCTTAGGTTATTTCTTAATTTCCTTGGACTGTAGTAGGCTTTCAAAAACATTTGGTGAAAGAAAGAAAGGAGGGAAGAAAAGGAGGGAGGGAAACAGGGAAGGAGGGAGAGAGGAAGGGAGGGAGGGAGGGAGGAAGGAAGGAAGAAAAAACAGAGATGGATATTGTCCTCAAGGAGCTCTAAAAATAGTAAAGAAAACAGATACACAAACAAATCATTTTTAAGACCAGGAAAACCTTTGTGAGAGATGGGTTAAGTCTAAAATGATGAGTATTAGTCAAAGGAAGGTAGGAAGTGGGTTCCAGGCAGAGGACCAATCTTGAGTAAAGACATGATAAAATTAAGCACTGGGCTTCCTTGGTGTCGACCACTTCTTTTCCTATCCCTTTCTGCCATTTCTCTTCCTGTGGTTTCTACCCCCTTTCCATGCAGCCTCACTAGCAGTGCCCTGGTCAAGGTCTTCCCTTCAGGTTAGGCTATTGCATAGTCTCTCAGAGAGCTTCCTATCTTCTCACATCACATCACATCTCCTCCTTGAGCTTCTGTCTCACCTCCCTCCAATGCAGTGTATGTAGGTCAGCAAGAATATTCCTGGAGTGTTTTGATGTCATTCTTCTGCTCAGATACTCAGTTGCCTGTCATAGGAAGTCCAAACTTCTTTATGTATCAAAGCCCTCTATAGTCAACCCCTCCTTACTGAACTTCCTTCATTACTTGCTTCTGTCCAACTTGAACTCTTTGTTCTGGTCAAAAAGACTTGTTTCCTGAGACAGTAAATATGCCTTGCTCGCTCCTGTTTCTGAATCATCATACATGCCAGGAACCCTCTCTCTGCCTCTCCTCCTCCTCCATGAACACAGCTCTGGCGGGAGATCAAATTGATGACTGAAATAATGCTCACCACCGTAAACCAAAACACAAGTTAGCTCCCTACAGACCTGGAACAGACAGAACAATTTTGTGTGGATACTTGGGTCTCTAACCATTAGTTCTGGGCCAGCCCTAGGCCTGAGGCCCCCTAAGGACTCCTGAAAGAGAGAATGCAGGCTGTTCTGACCTTTTGAAATTAGGCACAGTGTACTGAGGCTGACCCAAAGCAAAATTGTGAGGTGATAAAATTTGTCTTTAGAGGTCCCACTGGCCCTACTGTCTTTTTTTTTTTCCTCTTTTAAATCCTGTACTTCCAACTCAATATTCACTGTCAGCCCTCTTCATCCCTTCATCCTGGCAAGAATCAAAAGAAAGCCAATAAGCTTATTTATATTATAGGGTTAGGGACTAAATCTTCTCTGTCTCATAGAAAGATATCAAATAGTTGAGGGATTGCAAGACCTCTGCCACTTGCTGCCTATGTGGTCTTGGGTATAGGACTTGACTGCTCTGTACCTCAGTTTCCTCATATGTAAAACGAGGATAATAAGATTGCCTATATTACCTATATGCGTTAGCTGTATCAGGTTTGTTGTTGTTAGGTGCTGTCGCTTTCAAGGAGCATTCTGGTTGTACTTCTTCCAAGACAGGTTTGTTTGTTCTTCTGGCAGTCCATGGTATATTCAATATTCTTCACCAACACCATAACTCAAAGGCATCAATTCTTCTTCAGCCTTTCTTATTCATTGTCCAGCTTTCACATACATGTGAGGTGATTGAAAATACTGTGGCTTGGGTCAGGCACACCTTAGTCCTCAAAGTGACATCTTTGCTTTTTAATACTTTAAAGAGGTCTTTTGCCACAGATTTGCTTAATGCAATACATCATTTGATTTCTTGACTGCTGTTGCCACGGGTGTCGATTGTGGATCCAAGTCAAACGAAACCCTGAATTTCAATCCTTTCTCCGTTTATCATGATGTTGCTTATTGGTCCAGTTGTGAGGATTTTTGTTTTCTTTATGTTGAGGTGTAATCCATACAGAAGGCTGAGTCTTGGATCTTCATCAGTAGGGGCTTCATGTCCTCTTCATTTTCAGCAAGCAAGGTTGTGTCATCTGCATAACGCAGGTTGTTAATGAGTCTTCCTCCAATCCTGATGCCCCGTTCTTCTTCATATAGTCCAGCTTCTTGGATGATTTGCTCAGCATACAGATTGAATAAATACGGTGAAAGGATACAACCTGACACACACCATTCCTGATTTTAAACCACACAGTATTCCCTTGTTCTGTTGAAATGACTGCCTGTTGCTCTCTGTACAGGCTGGTTCCTCACAAGCATAATTAAGTGTTCTAGAATTCCCATTCTTCACAATGTTATCCATAATTTGTTATGATCCACACAGTTGAAAGCCTTTCCATAGCCAGTAAAACACAGGTAAACATCTTTCTGGTATTCTCTGCTTTCAGCCAAGATCCACCTGACATCAGCAATGATATCCTCTTCTAAATCCAGTTTGAATTTCTGGCAGTTCCCTGCCGATGTACGGCTGCAACCTATATTAACTATTATTATTATCTACCAGTCCCCTATATAGCAACCCTGCCCTAGCAGTTAGCCAACCTATGCTTCAGTGCCTGCAATAGCTGGAGTAACCTCCTCCTAGGACAGCCCATTTCTTTTGCAATTAAACAGGTAAATCAGAGGGAGGGGGAGGTAATTTCAGGAGAGAAATGGGCATTTCTCAGATTTCTAGCATAAAGCTAGTCTCCACCATGGGTTGTGTGGGACTGATTTATTCCTTCTGAGGTCAATACTTACATAATCTCAATTGTTCTAGAGTATTTATAGTAATAACAATAATTAACTTACTGAGCACATACTATATGTCAGGCATTGTGCAAAGTGTTTTATATGCATTATCTAAATTAATCCTTACAATAACCTTAATTATTTTTATCATCATCATCATTATTAATCTTAATAGCTAACATTTTGCTGTTGTTATTTGCCATCAAGTCGACTCTGATTCTTATACACTGGAATGAAACGTTGCCTGACCCTGTACCATCTTCACAATTGTTGGTTTGCTCAAGTCCGCTGTTGTAGCCACTGTGTATTTTGAGTGCCTTCCAACCTAGGGAGCTCATTTTCCAGGACTATATTGGACAATATTCTCTTGTGATCCATGGGGTTTTCACTGGCTAATTTTTGGAAGGAGATCACCAAGCCTTTTTTCCTAGTCTGTCTTAGTCTGGAAGCTCTGTTGAAACCTGTCCACCATAGGGACCTTGCTGGTATTTTCAAAGAAAGGTGATCCAATAAAAACCTAGAAAATAGATTGAGGAAATTATAGAACAATATCATTAATATCACACACAAGTAAAATTTTGCTGAAGAACATTCAAAAGAGGTTGCAGCAGTACATCAAGGAACTACCAGAAATTCAGGCAGGATTCAGAAGATGATGTGGAACTAGGGATATCATTCTTGATGTCAGATGGATCCTGGCTGAAAGCAGAGAATACCAGAAGGATGTTTACCTGTGTTTTATTGACTATGCAAAGGCATTCAACTGTGTGGATCATAACAAATTATGAATAACATTGTGAAGACTGGAAATTCCAGAACACTTAAGTGTGCTCATGAGGAACCTGTACAGAGAACAAGGGGATACTGCATGGTTTAAAGTCAGGAAAAGTGTGCATCAGGCTTGTATCCTTTCACCATATTTATTCAACCTGTATACTGAGCAAATAGTCCAAGAAGCTGGACTATAAGAAGAACACAGCATCAGGATTGGAGGAAGACTCATTAACAACCTGTGTTACTCAGATGACACAACCTTGCTCACTAAGCACTTACTGATGAAGAATGAAGACTCAGCCTTCTGTATGGATTACACTTCAACATAAAGAAAACAAAAATCCTCACAACTGGACCAATAAATAACATCATCATAAATGGAGAAAAGGTTGAAGTTCTCAAGGATTTCATTTTACTTGGATCCACGATCAACACCCATGGAAGTAGCAGTCAAATCAAAAGATGTATTGCATCGGGTAAATCTGCTTCAAGAGACCTCCATAAAATGTTAAAAAGCAAAGATGTCAGTTTGAGGACTAAGGTGCGCCTGACACAAGCCATGGTGTTTTCAACGCCTCATATACGTGCAAAAGCTGGACAATGAATAAGGAAGACCGAAGAAGAATCAACTCCTTTGAGTTGTGGTGTTGGCGAAGAATATTGAATGTGCTATGGACTGCCAGAAGAACAAAGAAACCTGTCTTGGAAGAAGTACAGCCAGAATGCTCCTTAGAAGCGAGGATGACAAGACTTTGTCTCGCATATTTTGCACATGTTATCAGGGGGACCAGTCCCTGAAAAAGAACATCATGCTTGGTAAAGTGGAAGATCAGCAAAAAAGAGATGGATTGACACTGGCTGCAACAATGGGCTCAAGCATAACAACGATCATGAGGATGGCACAGGACTAGGCATGTTTTGTTCTAGTGTACATAGGGTCGCCATGAGTTGGAACTGACTCAGCGGCAACTAGCAATAACAAGGGAGCAACATATTGTTTTCCAAAATGGTTGTACCATTGTGCATTCCCACCAGCATTGCATAAGAGTTCCAATTTCCTCTCAACCTCTCCAACATTTGTATTTTTCTGTTTTCTTGATTCATGCCAGTAATGTCAGGGTGAGATGGTATCTCCTTGTAATTTTGATTTACATTTCTCTAAGGCCAAAATGTCAGCAGTTTGAATCCACTAAGCACTCCTTGGAAACAGTATGGGGCAGTTCTACTCTGTCCTAAAGGGTCGCTATCAGTTGGAATCTCCGACAGCGACGGTTTTTTTTTTTTTTTTTTTTGGAATGGCCAGTGACCAGGAGCATTTCCTCCTGTATCTGTTAGCTGCCTGAATGTCTTCTTTGGTGAATTGTCTGTTCATATCCTTTGCCCTTTTTTTTAAATTAGATTATTAGTCTTTTTGGTGTAGAACTGTTGAATTTTCCTATAGATCTTAGAGATACGTCCACCTGATCTTTGACAAAGGCCCAAAGTCCATTAAATAGGGAAAAGATAGTCTTTTTAAAAAACGGTGCTGGCAAAACTGGATGCCCATCTGTAAAAAAAATGAAACAGGACCCATACCTCATACCATGCACAAAAAATAATTCAAAATGGATCGAAACCTAAACATAAAACCAAAAAATATAAAGATCATGAAAGAAAAAATAGGGACCCTAATAAACATAAACAGCATAACACAAACAGCATAGAAACCATAACTAACAATACAAAAACACCAGAAGATAAGCTAGATAAGTGGGATGTCCTAAAAATTAAACACTTAATGCTCATCAAAAGACTAACCAAAAGAGTAAAAAGAGAACTTACAGACTGGGAAAAATTCTTTGGCTATGACACATCCAAGAAAGGTCTACAATCTATAAGATGTGGCACTTCTAATCAGTGCAGTCTTGGAGAGAATAACAACTGCTGGCACTCTCTCATACTAATGACTCCTGCCACCCTGCATTACCCACCATGTGGAAAATTGTTTTGCTCTTCATTTTGCCTCAACTCTCCTTTTAGGGATCACTCCCACCTTCCCATCTTTGCTAGTGACAATCTGTGTCAAGACCAATTGCTTGACACCTTTAATTCTGTTTCTTCCCCTGTAAACTGGAAATTATATCAATGTATCAGGATTGTAGGAGCACCAGTGGCACAGTGGTTAAAGTGCTTGGTTGCTAACTCCAAGATCAGTGGTTCGAACCCACCAGCCTCTCTGTGGGAAAAAGAAGTGCTTCTGTAAAGATTTACAGCCTTGGAAACCTTATGGAGGCAGTTCTACTCTTTCTTATAGGGTTGCTATGAGTCAGAATCAACTCAACAGCAATGGGTTTAGTTTTTGGTTTTAGCAGGATTGTTATTACTGTCCGCCTCAGCCCTTACCAACCAACCCAAGCCAACACAACCACACACTACTCAGCTGCAGCCAGTAAAGCCAAATACCAGCCATCAGGGTCCCTTTCAGAGCAATCACCTTGACCTTTACTTCTGCCCTGGCTTCTCTTTCACTCTGGACTGGTCCCATGGGTACTTGCCTCCTGATCCTCTTGGCTCTGCATCCTGTGTCTGTTCTCATACTGAACTCTCTTGACCAACTCAGCTCTTCTCATTTGAACCCTTAGTACTTCCTAGGCAAGGATGTGCATTCACCCTCCACTTCTGCCTCTTTGTGGCTGTCCCAGCTACCCCCTGGACACCTAAGTTCCAGACCTAGTTCCCAGTGAGCCAGCCCTGGGCTACCACCAATGGCCATCAGAATAAGCCTCTGCTTTTTTTTTTTTTTAGTACATGTGGGAGCCCTGGTGGCGCAGTGGTTAAGGGCTCAGCTGCTAGCCAAAAAGTTGACAGTTTGAATCCACCAGGCACTCCTTGGAAACCCCATGGGGCAGTTCTACTCTGTCCTAAAGGGTCACTATGAGTTGGAATCGACTCAACAGCAACAGGGTTGGTTAGTACATGCTGTGCAGCAGAATGACTGTTTTTACCATGCATTCAGGGGCTCCCTGCATTTAGAACATACCCTGGGCTCAACCACTGCAATGGCAATTTTTATCCTTGCCAATCTTCTGCATTACTAAGAATCATCCCAATCCCTGTAGATCCCAAGTACTTGGGGGAGACAATTCATATAAGAGATCTCATACAGCTCTCTTCCCAGTAAAAGTAACCATACCATTTATTGAACTTTTACTATCTGCCAGGCACAGTGCTAAGTAATTTATATGCATGCCCTCACTTAGACTTGCCAACAGTCTTATGTGACAAATATTATTATCCTCATTTTCCAACTGAGGCACAGAAAGGTCGATTGACTTACCTAGGATGACACAGCCATCAAGTGGCAGAGCTGGGATTTGAATTCAGATCTGCATGCCTTTAAATCCCACGTTTTTAACCATTGCACATTATTGCCTGCCAACTTACATTGTATCCACCCTACTAAATACTTGAAGACCCTTACTGGACCTTTATTTACACTTCGAAAATTGTAAATCCCTTTGCCTTCTCATTTGTATCACTGCTGCCCACACATATCTAGAGTGGTATCCAGCACTCTTGCTTAAGTCCAGCCTACCTGTGTTCCTCCCTATGGGACCATGTCCCTCCATGATAACCAGGGGTTGGGGAACTGGAGCACAGGAAAGAGAGGTGCTGAAACTCTCTGCTCCACAGTGGCCAGCTGGAGGAGCTGCTGCAAGAGAAAGACTGTAGATTGGCAGAACACTGGTGGGAACCAGCCTCCCACCTCAAGAATGCTCCTGAGCAAGTCACAACTTCTCACTGGGCAAACCAGGGGAAGCCCCGGCCCTGTGCCATTATACTTGGCCAACTCATCGACACATTACATGGCAGACAGCCAAAGAAAATGAGTCCGGGCCTCAGGGCCTCATTTGAGGCAATTGCCTTGAACCCTCTCACTTCACTCCTGCCTTTGCCCTTCACTTCCTACCCCGTTCCTTTGCATACCTGGCTCCAGACCTTCTTGGAACTGTCTCCTGTTTGTGGCCCTGAATTTACCCCTTAGGCTTGCCACACTCAGCATTTGACCCTCTCAGTGCACTCTAAGAACAGGCTTGCCCTCATCCCCTGGCTCTTTCTGCTCCTTATAGCTCCAGGTCACTACCCTGACTAATTCAAGCTCTCACTCTTAAAAACCCCACTGTGGCATTTGCTCACATGACCAGTGCCTCAACCACCAAGGTGGTGAGAGGATGGGGATCAGGAAGCCATGAAGAGTCAATGGGAAAAATGCCTAGCCAGTGTCCCCATCTAATGTAAATTACTCCTTCATGGCATACTGAACTCTAGAGGCCCTTTACTATTTGGAAACTTCCTGTGGCCCATCCATTCATCTCACAAAACAAACATGATTCAGGGACCTGAGAATACATACAGACCCCATATTCTCTAAACTTTAAATTAGAACACATAAACTGATACTTTGAATGTACTTATGACAACAGCACAATAGAATTTTCATTCATGACTGCCCTGGGAAATCTATGATGTAGCATCGCCGTACTTAGATAGTATGATGGAAGGGTGCAACATGTGCCTGTGTACTCAATAAGATGCCTGCTAGCACGACATGTTGACTATATGCTACCCCACACTGCTCATTGCTTGCACTATGGCCACGCTTACCTGCTTTCAGTTCTTTATATTTGTCTCATTCCCTCCTGCTACAAGCTATTCCCTTTGCTGGCATGCTTTCTCCCTTCTTGGAAATTAACTTCCTATCTTTCTCCAGATGTTATGTCCATCATCACTTCTTTAAGTGAGCTTTTCCCTGCCTCCCTGACTCGTAGTACCATGATCCTATCCATTGTAGCACTTACCACAGTTACAATTTTGCATATATTTCTGTGATAATGTGATTAGTGTCTGCCTCCACTATTAGAATGAAAGTTCCATGAGGTCAGGAGTCGTGTCTCCTTGTTCACTACTATATCCTTGCCTAGACCAAGTAGGTGTTCCCTGTTTTTGTTTTTGGAATGCATGAGTGACTTGAGACGCTCACCAACTAAGTCTTCCAAAGATCTTTGCCTAAATGTATGAACTTCATGGGAAGAGAAGGCAAGTCCTGGGATGCACCTGGTCTGGTTCCCCCCTTTCAGCAAATCGGTACCTAGGAATGTAACAGATAAGTAAAATATGAGCTCTTGGCAAGTGGGACACAGGCTATGTACACTTCCAGAGTGGGGAAATTGTGATAGTGGGACATGTTAGGGGCTGTACAGTCGGTTCCAACTCATAGTGACCTCATGTACAACAGAATGAAACACTGCCCGGGCCTGTGCCATCCTCACAATCATTGTTATGCAGCTACTGTGTCAGTCCATCTCGTTGAGGGACTTCCTCTTTTTCGCTGACTCTCTACTTTATCGGGAGTCCTGGTGGCATGGTGGTTAAGAGCTTGGCTGCTAACCAAAAGGTTAAAGGTTAGCAGTTCAAATCTACCAGTTGCTTCTTGGAAATCCTATGGGCCAGTCCTCTGTCCTATAGGGTTGCTATGAGTTGGAATCAACTTGATGGCAACGAGTTCGATTTTGTTTTTTTTCTACTTTTCCAAGTAAGACATAGAGAGAGGTAAGCAACTTGCCCAAGCTCACTTGGCTGGTAAATAGCAGAGCAAGAATTCAAACGCCAGTTGTCTGGTTTCACTTGCTTAAGCATGCTTAACCTCAGTATTCTCATCTATAAAATGGGAGCAGTGCCACCAACCTGCTGAGTTGTTATAAGAATTAAATGAGATAATGTATGTAAAGTACTTTCCCATAATAGGTACTCATTAGATAGTAACTATTACTATTATTTTCTGTGAAGGTGAAGGGAAGCCATAGAAGCTATATGCTAGGACCTGGAGAAATACCAGCCCTTTCTAAATCCCCCACCTATCCTTGTTTTGTTCATTCACTGTCTCTGTCTGTCTGTCTGTCTGTCTGTCTGTCTCTCTCTCTCTCTCTCTCTCTCTCTAGCTACCACTTCTAGAATGAGATGTTTCAGGGATTAAGAAAGGGAGAGAGGGGATCAGAGAGAAAAAAAGTAGTTAGGAAGAAAGGGGATGACAAGGACACTGGAAGGAGAAAGAAAGAAAACAAAGGCAGGAGAGAAGAGACAACACATGTACTAAGAATAAAAATATGACTGCACACAGCTTTACTACAGTGCTTTTTCATGTTTAAAAAGAGATGGAGACAGAGGGAGGGAGTATAGAGACAGGGGCCTAGAAGGTTGCTAGCCAAGAGTCCCATTGAGGTTATAGCCAACCCTGCCCCAAATTGTCTGGATAAAACAAAATACTCAGACAAAATTCATCAACTCTTGTACCTTTGAAACACACACACACATATACCCACCACTGTTCAATGATGTCACTTTAGCATTTTCCAGTCATGTCATTGGTGTTTGTGTGTCTGTTGGTTGAGTATGTCCCTGGCCTTCACTGAACAGTAGCCCCAGGAGTCCAGGGAGTGTCTTTTCCTCTGCAACCAAGTGCTTAATGTTTGCTTGTAATTGTGATGATAGGTGGATGAGGGGAACGGTTCTTCTGATGGTGATAACTCAGGCAGCTCCCCATCCCCTGCTTGGTTTGTTTAGCTACGCCTCAGATACTAGCATACCTGGGCCTCTTAGAAGACAAGGACCCAATTGAATAGATCCCCTGGAAGTCCAAGGGGCAGAACTCAGCGGGAAAAGTGATTCTTGGGAGATTGCTAGGCCAACTTGGCAAACTGGAGACTTGGGAAACCTCTGGGGTACATATCCAAACCATACTTGTGAAATGCTGGCTCATCCCCAGCTACTCTCCTAAGGCCTTTGGGGAAAGTCCTAAATGCAAGCCAGTCAAGTTGAACATTACACTATTTATAATTACAAGACAGAAAAAAAGGGGGGGGGGCAGAAACGAAGAACATAATTAAGGCTTGGCTAGCAACATCTTGGATACAGTGTCATCAAAAGTAAGGCATGCTTCTATAAATCAGTGAATGCAAGCTTAAAAAAAACTGTTTTCAAGAAAGGAAATGAATGTGCAAAAGGAACCATTGTAGTACTTAGCATTTCATAAAATGAAAAAGACACTTGTATTCAAAGGGAAATGTGCCATGGAAACAAATAAGAGATGAGATGTTGCAGGTTCTTAATCATGGACATATACAAAGTGTTATAATTACCATTGTTACAACTCCATATGGAGTTCTTAGAGATACAACTTAGTTGGAGGGTTACATTTTGCACGAGATGAATAATCATAATGGGTACTTCCCTATTCCTACTTAAGGTAAACTGACCATCTTTTCATTAGTAGCATGCAGAGCTACCAAACAAACGGAATTTCCATTTTCATCAATGCAGCCAGGGGAATAAGTAATTTTCTTAGTGGAACAAGAATTAGAATACAGGAGTTACATTCTTAGCATCCCCTTGTCCTACTGTGTTGTCGTTGTTGTTATTATCTACCATGGAGTCGGCCCCTGACTTGTGGAGATCCCATGCACAATGGAACTAAATGCTGCCTGGTCCTGTGCCCTCCCCATGATCTGTTGAAGATCAGACTGTTGTGATCCATAAGGTTTTTATTGGCTGAGTTTTGAAAGTAGATCATCAGGCCTTTCTTCCTAGTCTGTGTTAGACTGGAAGCTGTGCTGAAACCTCTTCAGCATCACAGCAACACGCAAGCCTCCACTGATAGATGGTGGTGGCTACACTTGATGTGCATTGACAGGGAATCGAACCCAACTCTCCCACGAGAATTCTGCGACTGAACCGCCACTATCCTGTGTCCTACTATAGAAGCATAATAGGGCACATAACCTCTCTGGGCCTCAAACATTCCATCAGTCATTTAGGGTTTAATGCATTTACAAATGGTGCTTGCTCTTGTTAAAGGGGAATTTTATTCCTATAAGTATCATGGTTATAGCCCAGATGCAATGTGATCTGGGAAATCCTGAAGATCAATACAGATCCATGTTTTTATCCCTCCTCCCCAAGAAATTTGTATTGGCTTAATGGAAACTAAGCAGTGGGATTCAAAGAATGTGACTTCTTTCTCCCTTTCAATTCAGTAAGCATTTCTTGAGCACCTATTTTATGCACTGCCTTAAAAGAAACTGAAGTCCCACATGTAGAATTTGACACCACTAAATGTTCTAGAGAACTCTCAGAAGGGTCTCTACTCTTCAGCCTCGTACACTGATCTCAACCACCTCTTTTCCACTCCTCCAGTTCCTAGGATGCTGATTTGTTCAGGAGGGCCACCAGACTCCCTGGCTCCTTCCTACTGTCTGTGCTAGATGTGTGTTTCAGTAGCAGCAGAACTCCTGGGTGAAAGAAGCCAACTGAGCCCAGAAGACCCAAGCCCAGAGCACCTTTGAGTCTCAGGGAAATGCCTGACTTTGAAACATCTATGACTAAGTGTTTTCTGCCTATCACTCCAGTCTTCAGGAGGGAAGGGAAGAGGTGAGAGACAGGAGTTTCTGCTCATCACACCCCCTTCCTAGTGGTTCCTCAGATACAAAGGAGGACATGATTCCATACTAACCTCCCTAATCTAAAAAGAGGTGACTCCTGGTGCAAAAACTCCACCCCACCCCGCACTACACTAGTACATGCAACCAGGACAGAAATGTATCCTCTCTCTTCTCTCACCCCCAACTCACAGCCACTCCTATCCTTTCTATCCATATAAAAAAATTGGTAGGTGGGGAGGGTTGAGTCCTGGGTATGACTTCTTGTTCCTGTCCACTCCCCACAAGGGTGTGGGCTCTGAATTCTTCAGAGTAGGCTTTGGGTACTTATATTCTCTTGGCCTAGTGTTATGGGAAATGGTAGGAGGAGGCTGATGGTGAGGAAGAAGGAAGAGGCTACTGGCTAAGGTGAGATTCCTGCTGTGTTCCGGCCCTCTTCATTTGAGTTGCTACCAAAGCTGTGACCTGTGCTGGAGAGGTCCTTATAAACCTCCAGAGGGGTAACAGGGAACAGCCTAGACACCAAGGAGAAGCAGAGAAATCTTATTCTAACAGCCAGGGATGGATTACCCAATAAGCAAGATACACATGGGCTTACTTGTGCTTACTTACTAATCTGTAGTGCACAATTTCACCACATGATATGGTGAAAAACAGGTGAAATTGTGCACTACAGATTAGTAAGTAAGCACAAGTCAGCTCATACGTACCTTTCTTACTGGTTAATCCGCCCCTGCAACAGCCGTAACAAACCGTTGCCTCAAATTCCACTGAAGACCAGAGCTGAAGCCAGTGAGCAGCTACCAGGGCTCCCTGTGCAGCTCTGGAAAAACATACAAAGTATACAGCTCACCATTAATTGATGAGCTAATAATTAACACCGTGTATGTAGACGTTGAGCTCGATAGGTGACCTGATTTGAGAAAACAATGTCTACCAGCAGCCTCTTGGATACTGAGGGACACCAGCTGGAACTAGGATTGGGCCAGATGCAAAGCCAAGAGGACCACTGGCATCCCTGAGACCCAGGCAGGGGAGAAGTTAGGGAAAGGCATGAAGTCCTAGGAGAATAGGTACAGAGAGGAGACAAAGATGCAGGAGAGGAAAGAAGGGAAGGACAAAGGAAGAGAGGAAATAAGCAAAGCATTAGTCCGAAGGCCTCCAACAAAGGCCTTAGATTCCATGGATCTTGCCCTTCTCCTTTACACTATCACCCTCCACCTACGCTCACTGCACCTTTATTCTTCTTCCCTCTACCCTACACTTTCCCTATACTCATTGTCAGGGTAACCAAACCCACACATCTACAAACAGCAAGACATGTCAAATCCCTTTTTGCTTAAAAGCTAGTTGTCACCTACATTTTAGTGACTGACAAAGATGCCATATTGCAAGTGGACCACTTTTGTTGCCATATCTCTTGCTCCCATGCTATTCTCTGCAGTCATGTTGCTCAGCTCCCTTGGGTGATCTGGGAGGGCAGAAGGGTCCCTTTTTCAAAATTTTCCTCTGAGCTTAAGTCCCGCTAGCAGAACAGACTATCTTTGGCATCCTCCCACCTGTCTGTCCTTTCACCACCATCTTCCTTGCGCTGATTTCCTCTGTTCAGCCCTCTGGCTCAAGACCCCTCTACCATGTTCCATTGTCCTAGTCCCTAAGGGACCTGCTTTCTCATCTGACAAACAGCAAATGAACTCTCCCCAAGATTCTAAGTATGGTTAGTAGTTTAACATGTCACTCTTTCCATCTATGATTGTTGCGTATTCAAAGAGGTTAACCCAAAAGAATAGTCCTTAGATGGTAGAATTACAGGCATGACTATAGATAAGAGAAATGTTGGGACAGGAGAGCTGCCTAGTTTGCTTTTGGGAAAGGCTAATCTTGGGGGTGAGGATAGTACTATCAAGTCAAGAATGGGACTTGTCAGATCTGGAAGATTGTCCTATAATTTTCTTGAATTGGTTCAGGACTTGGTTTAGGACTCGGGTATGGGGGGTAGAGCCAGTGAAGGTAAGTTTTACTTCCCACCCTATTGCCCAAATTCTCAAGACTTCTTACCATCAGAGATGCCAATGCCATGGCATTTGCTCAGCTGGCTAAATCATCTGAAGGTATATTAATGAGGGTGCCAATGATAGAAAAGATAGACTCTCTTGGACCTAGGTTTCCTCCCCAGAACCATGCACAACCCATGGTTACTTCCAAATTACGCTCTTGATTCAACTCTCAGACCAACTGGGCGAAATTTTTTTATGGGATGATCAACATTCACAGAGATAGCAATAGAGGACTCAAGTAGAAGTCCATGCTGGTCCAACGTGGAATAGCTATGCTGGTCTGCCTCCATATTTCATGGTCCCCATTACATGTGCCTCTTGTTACACTGAGCTCTGATCCAGGCCACAAAGGCAAGTGCATTACTTCTTCCAAGTGAGATGGCAGACTTCCAAGCACAGGAAGGAAGCAATCTTATCAGACCTCTGGCCCATTGATAAAACCACAGAAGGAAATCATTGAGTTTTAAATGGAGAAAGGGAAGTCTTAGATAAAACTAGGAATTGCCTGGGGAGTTTCCACTTTAAAGTTGTTTTTTCCACATCAATAGAAAAGCTTTTTATCATAGCTAGGGTAATTTTTTTTGTGGTCTTAGAGCTCAAGTGCTGTCTGCCTGTTTAGAGATGTTTATAAGGTCTTCAGGAATGACTAGTCCCTCCCATCCCCAGAAGATAGCCATTCTTTACTCCACCGCAATTCCTTTCTTTGGTTCATCAGGTCTTAGAGGCTCAGGGTTCTTCTTTCAGACGCTGTCTGAGGCTTTCCAGTACTGTATTTAGTTTTCACAATAGAAGAAACTACTAGAGGAAGCAAGGACACTGCTTGAACCACATATCAAAAGAAATTATGGAATTGCTTTCATCGTAGACATGTAATATAAAGAGTTGTCTACCACCTGTCTTGAGTCTGTCTGGAATATATTCTTTTTCAAGGTCCTTCCTAATTCTAGACTTTGAGGATTATATGTGTGTGTTGGGGTTGGTTTGTTTGGTTGCTTGTTTTGTATTCAGGGATATATTCTTCTTCTTCAACCATACTCAGGAAGCAACCAGATCCACTGAGGATGGAGTGGTTTGGAGTAAAGGATGAGGTGAGTACACAAATGAACACTGAGGTCAGAGAGATTTTCTGACGCACATTTTGAATAGAACTTTTGTGCTAAGCAACCATCTTTAGCCTTCTTCATTAACTTAAAGACTTAAATTGAATTTCTGTGGGACAGTGGCCTAAAGACATCTTAGGAAGTTAAGGAAGAATGGAGGACTCAATAAAGAATAGGGACTGCTTGAATTTTTCTCTTTTTCCAAGTTTGGGAAACAATGCAGTGCAAGCATATAGTTCTGTTTTGTAAATTCGCTTGTTTTTAACAGCTTTATTGTGATATAATTTGCATACCATATAATTCACTCATTTAAAGTGTATGATTCAATGCCTTTTAGTATATTCATGGAGTTACACAACCACCAACTAATTATAGAACATTTCCCCCATATGCCCCCCCCAATCTTGGCAACCACTTTCTGTCTCTACAGATTCACCCATTCTGGGTATTTCATATGAATGAACTGATACAATATGTGGTCTTTTGTGTCTGGCTTCCTTCACCTAGCAGAATGTTTTCAAGGTTCATGCATGTTGTAGCATGTATCAGTACTGCATTCCTTTTTATTGCTGAATGATATTCCATTGTATGAAATAAGGAAGACTGAAGAATTGATACCTTTGAATCATGGTGTTAGCAAAGAATATTGAATATACTCTGGACTGCCAGAAGAATGAACAAATCTGTCTTGGAAGAGGCACAGCCAGAGTGCCCCTTAGAGGAGAGGATGGCGAGACTTGTCTCACCTACTTTGGACATGTTATCAGGAGGGACCAGTCCCTGGAGAAGAACATCATGCTTGATAAAGTAAAGGGTCAATGAAAAAGAGGAAGACCCTCAACTACATGGATTGACACAGTGGCTGCAACAATGGGCTTAAGCATAACAACAATTGTGAGGATGGCGCAGGACCAGGAAGTGTTTCATTCAGTTGTACACAGGGTTGCTATGAGTCTGAATTGACCTGATGGCACCTAAGAACAACAACATGGATATACCATATTTTGTTTATCCATTCATTAGTTGATGGACATCTGGTTTGTTTCCACATTTTCTCTACTATGAATAATAGTACTATGAACAGCCATGTGCAAGTTTTTGCGTGGAGATGTTTTCATTTTCCTTGGGTTTATACCCAGGAGTGGAATTGCCAAGTTATTTGGTAACTTTATGTTTAACTTTTTGAGAAACCACCAGACTTTTTCACAGCAGCTACACAAGTTTACATTCCCACTAGCAATGCATGAGGGCTCCAGTTTCATCATATCCTTGCCAGTACTTGTTATTTTCCATTTTTTCAATTATGACTATCTTAGTGGGTATGAAGTGGTATCTCATTGTAGTTTGGATGATTCTTTCCCTGATAGCTAATGATGTGTATCTTTTCTTATGCTTTATGGCCATTTGTATATATATTTTTGGAAAATATCTATTCAAATCTTTTGTTCATTTTGAAATTGGGCTATTTGTCTTTTTTAAGTTGTAATAGTTTTAGATACAAGTCCCTTAGTAAATTCACTTAAAAAAACTCGATGAGTACCCTGCTAAAAAAAGATCACTGTTTTATTTCCTACATTTCCTCCTAGCACCTAAGATAGTTGGATAGCCTTCTTCCTGACATTTATTACTTCTAGGCTACTGCCTCAGTTTCAGGGACACCCTAACATCTCTAGTCAAAATTGATTCCTTGCAATGGATGATAGGCCCTATTGTTGGTATCTTGAGTTCTACCTTACCCAAGACCCCAGACGTCTTCACTGTCCTCTCTACTTGCCAACTAAAAACTGGTTATAATCCAATCCTCCATCACAAACAAGCAAAACAAACAAACAGCATCCCCACTTCCACACCCAAACCATTGAACAACTAAAGAACATACCAACCTCCAGCTGGGCTGATGACTGACAGAACAAATGATTCCAGCTCCTTTCAAACATTAGTCAAATGATCCACATAAACATTTCAGCATCTTGAGTAACCTCACAAAAAGTTTCTTGCCCTGCTTTCTCTGCCATCTCTCCCAGAAGAGGACATCTTCAAAAACAAACCCAAAACCATGGGACCATTCACTCTGACTATATAAACCAGGAGTTGGAATCAAAATGGTTACTGAGACTAAGCAGGTAAACTGATGAGTGAAGCTGCTTAAGTGCAGGAGGCAATAGGATGTGGTGAAAACTGTGGAAAACTGAAAAGCGTGTACCCAATGTATGTGTAACTCAGCTCCAGCTGGTTGTTTTCATGCAGTATTGCAGGCCCTGTGTTGCCAGACCACCCAATTTTTTTTTCAGAAGCTAGAAACTGGGATTTTTATGTGAAAACTTCTCTTTTTAAATATTGGCAACAAATTTGAAAATTTTGAAAACACTGTGCAGGCCAAACAAAACATGTGTGCCTCTTGGATCTGGCCAGCAGGCCACCAGTTTACAATATCTGTTCAAAACACTACTTAATTCTTCCTCCCACGTGCTCTGTCATTGGCAGCACCAACCTGGGATCCCATTACCTCCCAAATTTTTAAGTCTTCCGCCTTGAGATTGTTAGCCTTTTTTAAACATTGTTTTCTTTTAGTTCTTTGCTTTCTGTCTATGAGTACACCCAGACATATGCATTCTTAAAAAGGAACTCATGCTAACAAGGAGCATGAGTCTTACAGCCAGTGAGATCTATATTCAAATCCTATCTCTGCCAACTACTCGCTGTGTGTCTTTTGGCCATTTACTTTACCTCTCTGAGCCTCAGTTTCCTCATCATTAAAGTGGATACAATAACCTTTAGTTCCTTGGCTTGTTATGAAGCACTGTATTTAAAGAATCTGGCACATAATAAGTGCTTAATAACTATTCCAAACCCAAACCAAATCCATTGCCGTCAATTTGATTCTAACGCATAGCAACCCCACTGGACAGAATAGAACTGCCCTATAGGGTTTCCAAGGCTATAAATCTTTACAGAAGCCGACTGCCACATCTTTCTCCCGAAAAGCAGCTGGTGGGTTCAAACTTTTTGGTTAGCAGCCGAGCACTTTAACCACTGCACCTCCAGGGCTCTATTTTTCTTTCTTAATTGTTATCAAACATTCGACTCATTGGCACCCTCAAGTCAATCTCTTTTTAACTTCAAGTTCTTGTAGCAACACTGTTTCTGCTCACAGTGTGTGAAAGTCTTCAGCCCTAGAATTTTTCTGGACCCTTTCCAATATCATTTGAGTACCCTTGACCCCTCCACCTTAAGCTCCATCCAGGACTATGTGTAATTTCCTCATATATTTTCTCATTGTTAAATATAATTGACAGTTGTTTGTTTTCCTACTTGTCAACTTCTCTGACACTTCTGATATAACAATTTCATATACTATACCAAGTTCTTTGAATGAGCTTCTGGATACAGTCCTGATCTGGTTTGCCTCAGATATCTTGGACCAACTAATGATGTTTATCTATTCAGCTTTGTATTAGAGTAGCTCCCTCTGACAGGAGGAATCTCTCAGGGTACCATCCTTGGTTTCTTGCTTTTGTCTCTATCCATTAAGACCTGGATGGAACTGATCTGGTCACACGGAGTTTGTCTCATAGGGGGTAGAAAGTGTTAAAGATTTTCATCTAACCCCATCTAGTTCTCCATCCGGAAGTAATTTCTGGCAGGATGGTCCACTGTCAACTCAAGTTGAATACGTTAAAGATAAGAGGGAGTTAGACTTGGAAGAATATCCCAGAGGCCATATGAGTCTGACCACTTTTAATCAAGTAAGATGGCTCCATTTAGCTTATTGGTCTAAAGAGAACCTCTCCAACTTTCCAAGTGATCATTTCCCTCACTTCTCAGGTGATACTCGAGAAACCATGAGTCTTCTTTCAGGCTTTAGAGCCCTCCTATATCCCAGCTAGTTCTTTCTGCTTTCTGTCTCAATGGAATGAGCATAGTTAGTACATTAGGCTCCGATGGCTAGACCAGAAGAGAATTTTCAAAGGTATGTTGAATCTAGCCTCCCAAGATGTCTGCTTTGAAGGGGACAGTACTCACTGAAATATGTAAGTTCTGGTATGTTTATATCAAAAGAAGTCACATTCATCACTTTATGGTTACACCTCGTGTATGAAGGCACACCTGCTTCAGGTTCCCTGCAGGCACATCCTACTCCCACCTCTGAACCTTTTCCAAAACAGTATATTCTTCCTGGAATAATTTCGCTTCAGGCAGCCAAATCATCTTTCCCATCAACTAAACAGCTTCTGAAATTCCTTCAATCCTCCAGTGTTCTAAGATTGATTGGACAACTGATAGATTCTTTTTGGCTCAGCATGGACATGGAACACCCACAACTATTCTCCCCTCCCTGATCATATACTTAGCCCTCATTGCCTCGCCCCTACTAAACTGCATTTA
Organism: Elephas maximus indicus; assembly: GCF_024166365.1. Taxonomy (NCBI): domain Eukaryota; kingdom Metazoa; phylum Chordata; class Mammalia; order Proboscidea; family Elephantidae; genus Elephas; species Elephas maximus. The sequence goes on along the minus strand of NC_064846.1, from coordinate 48,574,862 downwards.
CCTTGTCTTCATGTTGGTAGAATTTGTTCCAGCGAAAGACTGAACAGAGTGTCATGTATACTACAAAAAGAAGCAGCTCGTAAATGCAGGACTCAGAATTCTATCCATAATGCTATTGTACAGTGCATTAACTTAGTAGCTTAAAGTTTTGGGTACAGGTACTAGGATGTTGAAAGGATTGGCAGAGCCTAGGTCCCTGTTGTGAAATACAAATGCAAAATTCAAGTGCATATGAGTGCAATTGGAATGCAGTAACATTTGCTAATATTTACTAATGATCTTAATGAAGGTAGAAGAGCATAGTAAAAGCTAACAAAATATTACATCTAACAATATAAGTGTGGTTAGGATTTATACTTGATCATTGTGTTTTGTCTGCCTTACACATTAAGTAGAGTAGCAAAGCAGTTCGACAAGAGTACTGGACCTGAGTTTGAACACTATTCTACCACTTACTATCTATTTGATCCTAGTCAAGTTAATTAACCTCTTTGAGGTTCAGATTCCTAATCTTTAAAATGAAGATAATAACTGCATTACAAGGTTGATGGGAGAATTAACAATAAGTAATATTTACTGACCAATTATTTGAAATCAGGCATTGTTTTAAGCCCTCTCAATGGGCTATTTCATATAATCCTAGCACCATATGGAAGCCCTGGTGGTGCAGTGGTTAAGAGCTCAGCTGCTAACCAAAAGGTCAGAAGTTTGAATCTACCACCCTATGAGATAGGCACTACTATTATTTCCAGTTTACAGATGGAGAAACCTAGGCACAGGGAGGTTAACTAACTTGCCCAAGGTTACACAACTAGTAAGTGGTGGCACTAGAATTTGAACCTAGGCACTCAGTTTCTTAATTACTACCCTGCAAAACTTCCAAAAAGTAGAGGATATAATGCCTACAAAGAATGCAAGACAATGGCAAGCACATAGCAAGTGCTCAATAAATATTAACCCTGGTAGCGTAGTGGTTAAGTGCTACGGCTGCCAACCAAAAGGTCAGCAGTTCAAATCCGCCAGGCGCTCTTTGGAAACTCTATGGGGCAGTTCTCCTCTGCCCTGTAAGGTCGCTATGAGTCAGAATCAACTCAATGGCAGCGGATTTGGTTTCTGGGGTACTCTTAGTATTATTTAGATTTTTTTAGTATTATTTACTATGATTTATTAAGAATAACACTTTACATTTTGGTTCAGTGTATTCAGTAATCTCTGTATCATGTATAAATACACACTCCTCAGCGTTTTCTCCTTTAGAGTCTTACCTTTCAGGGGCCAGATCCCATGGTGATGTGGCTCGCTTTGCCAACCATCACGTGGAATTAGGTTGCTATGAGTCAGAACCAACTTGACGGCACCCAACAACAAGAGGAAAAGAACAGGAAGAGGGAGAAACAAGAGAAAAAGATTCTAACATTTGTGGAAATGGATTCAACAGTCACTTGGAGGGGTCTGTGGGGCTATATTAGATGTCTACTATGAGAGATTCTGGGTTCAGGATGGTGGCTGTGGGTAGAATAGGAGTGATTTCCTGCCATCTCTACTCCACCACCCATCCAGGATGATCTGTAACCTTCTATGGGGCCTAGTGGCCTTTCTGTCGAGAGAAAGCCTATGGCATCTTGCATCATTAAGCATGGATGTGACCCTTGCTGAAAACAAAGGTGAACACTACAAGAATTGAGCAAATTCCGCCATTTCATGAGCATTGGGATGAAGATATGAATTGCCTGTATGCTATATCTTAAGAAGTCCAGAAAGCCTCAAGGACCCTAAATTTCTGCTGAAATCTATTTGAGGATTATTTATTTTTTTTATAATTTCCCTGTCAAAATCAAATTTGTTTTGGAAAATAAACACATTAAGCCATTTATCATTCACACCTTAAATCAATTTAATCAGAATGCTTCCTTTCTAACAAGTGGATGGGCTCCATTGTGGTGAAAATGGGAGACTGGATGGAGCAAGGGATAGAGAGAAGGTTAATTTCAGAATGTAGGAGTACTGCCAAAGCTTGGGCAGGAATGCATGAAGCTGTCACCAGGCCCTCTTAAAATGCTAAAACTCTTGGGAAAGGGCAATGGAAACAATTTCATACTGGCAGTTCTGATCAGCTTTGCTCCTAGCAGGAGGGACAAGGGCCTAGGCTAAAGGCTGCAGGAGGTGAGGAGGGGGAGAAGAGAGGGTATTTTTGTGCTCAGTCCCCACACTCAACTTAGGGCTTCCATGTGGTAGATATTTGATAATGGGTTGTTGACTTGAGTACAGGGACAGGAAAAGGTGTAAAGGAGAATGTGGTGGGCCTACAGGGTTGGTCCTGGACAAAATTGTTTGTCCTTAATGCCTCTCTCCCCTCAATAACAACTCAAGCCCCAGTAGAATGATCCCAGAGACTCAAAGACTCTTTAGAACTTGAGAATGTGGAGTCACTAAGTGGAACAAAGCCATCACACTTTTTAATGTAACAGGGGTGCCCCACAGCTGCCCATTGCTACTGTGGTTGCAACACGGGGAAAAGCCTCTGACATACAAAGAACCTAATGGTGGACTTTCAGGTGCTATGACAGGCGAACGTGAAAATAATCTACAGGTGGAGGGGCTTTCCTGGTTGTTCTACATTCGTATCACAAAGGTTAGAACCTGCCTCTGTATTTGACTATGGTGATTCTCTGACCTGTAACTCCTTTTTTTATGCTAATCTTGCACAACTTTAGAGCTGACATTTAATGGGCTCACAAATATGTTTCAGAGCCAAAGACTGCTGTCTGACCCACTTCAGATGTTCCTCCCCCTGATGTTACTGGAGGCAAGGGAGGGAAGGGAAGGGAGGAGGAGTTACTTGGAGACGGGGAAAAAGGAAGCAGAAAAAAAAGGAAATAGCCAGCTGTGGGCTAAGGAGCTGCTGGTTCCAAAACATACACACATACAAATTCATAAAAAGAATGAATTTTACGAACCAAACCATCTCTACTGCCTGAGTTACCTATATAAGGGATCAAGGCCAAAGAATTTAAGGTAGTGCTGGAAATGGAGGAGCCAGCAGTCTTCACAGCCCAGTTTGAGATCATGAACTACAGAAAGCCCAGCAGTGTACATACATTCACACAGATATACCACCTCTCTCCGTCATACACACAGATTCTCACTCAATGTATGCATAGACATAGTCGCACACCAAGAATTCTGCACTCACAAACACATAGATTAGGTACACATTGCCAAACACCAAAATACACATCTATATAGTAGTCACGTAGATACATGGATACAAAGTCACATGTGATTACCTGGAGAATATACACATGGAGGCACAGACAGGTATATACAACTACAAGTTAAGACAGCATGCAAATTATAATACCCATTGTCGTCAAGTCGATTCCAACTCATAGGGACCTTATAGGACACGGTAGAAGTGCCCCATAGGGTTTCCGCAGAGCAGCTGGTGGGTCTGAACTGCCGACCTGTTGATTAGCAGCCATAGCTCTTAACCACTGCACCACCAGGGCTCTGCAAATTATAATAGCTACCATTTATCAGGAGTTTACCATGTGCCCAGCACTTTACATGTGTTAGCTCATTAATCTTCACAAACACTCCTCTAAGAGGGGCATCATTAATCTCATTTTACAAATGGAGAACTAAAACTTAGAGGAGATAGTGACTTGCCAAGAGTCTTGCAGCTGGTATGTTAGTAACAGCAAGAATTCAAAGCCAGATCAGTCTCCCTGAAAAGTTGCAACTCTCCACCACCCTTATGCTGTAGCCAATACCCATAAACAGATGTGTGCCCATTTACATGTACTCATGCTCCCTGGCCACGAGAATTTAAAAATGTGATTAGCATAATTCAGTATCTGTTGTCATCTTAATCATTTGTTACAACTAAACAATCTGAAATTCCTTTGGGTCATTAGTACCCATCAGTAAATTATAATGTGTTTAAATTACCTCTACAGTATTTAAATTTAAACACTCTTGTATCTTGGAGCAGAGCCAGCCAATATTTTTAAATAATAACACTATAATTAAAGCTTAGGATCTCATTCAAATTAACAAAATATTACTCTTCACAGCAGAATTAAAAACAAGATTCTAATTAATTAATGTACTAATTGTTTTTCCTTTTTGCAATCAGCATGGCGATATTATCTAAGAAGATGCTGCACAGATACCCGCACGAAAACCCCAGCTGATACCCTGGCTAGCTTTGCTGCCTAGGGAGCTGTCACATTTCCCTGTTCTGTCCTGGGCAAATGTGGCACACCCCTGTGGTGTCAAACATGAGCCTAGAGTTTTGGAGAGCTTCACCTACCTCCAGGATAGGGAAACCAACCACCCCAGTTTGCCCAAAACAGTCCAGTTTACTCCTATTGTCTTGATTTAGTTATTAAGAGCACTCTAAAGACTATCCTGATTTGGATTATAACTTACCTGGTCACCCTACTTCAGACCACTCATGAAGCCATGAATCTTTCTAGTAGGGAAGGAACACATGAGGAAGAGGCATAGGATGTTGACTTTCTCCCTAGGCTAATGCCTACTGGCATTGGTATTTGGGCTACAGAATGGATTTCTTGTCATGATTCCCTAGTTAGTATATTAACCAAATATAGTCCCAGTTACTAGCCCTCTGTCTCAGTTCCCTAGTGCTGCTATAAAGCAAATACCACAAGTGGGTGGCTTTAAAGAACAGAAATTAATTTTTTCACAGTTCTGGAGGCTAAAAGTTCAAATCAGGGTCTCAGCCATGTCAATTCATTCCTTTTCAGTAGCCCGGGCATTCCTTGGTTCCTTGGCTTGTAGGGGATCTTCAGATGGCATCTGTCTTCCCCAGTTTGTGACTGCCTCTGTGTCTAATTTGCTCTTTTTATAACTCAGAACTGATTAGGTTTAGGACACATTGTACACTGGTATGGCCTCATTAATGTAATGTTAGATTGCATTTTGGGGGAAAGTCATTACATTACATTACATCCACAAGTATAGGGGTCAGGATTCTGTAAAAATGGTGTGGGGGCAGTTTCTGACCTCCTCCAACCCCACAAGGGGGAAGGAAAACCAAGACCAACAGCCCAAGGCTAATTCCTGTGAGGTGGAGATCAGACACACCTCCTCTCTCCGCCATCTTTACCAAATCTGACACCAACCATCCTTCCCACAGCACTCTCTATTTCTCTGCTGGGTTTGATAATTCATTGCAATGGTCACACAGAACGCACAGACAGTACTCACAATTATGGGGTTTGTTAGGAAAGTAACAGGTTACAATTCAGGCTTAGAAACACTCAGGACACAGTTCTTTCATCAGGACAGCCCCTTTCCAGCCGTGCTTGCAGACACATCTCTCCCTGGCCATAGGCCTCTGTCATGGATAGAATTGTGTCCCCAAAAAATATGTGTATCAATTTGGCTAGGCCATGATTCCAAGTATTTTCTGATTGTCCACCGTTTTGTCATCTAATGTGATTTTCCTATGTGTTGTAAATCCTATCACTATGAAGTTAATGAGATGGATTAGTGGCAGTTATGTTGATGAGATCTACAACATTAGATTGGGTTTTAAGCCACTCTCTTTTGAGATATAAAAGAGAGAAGCCAACAGAGAGATATGGGAACCTCATACCACCAAGAAAGTAGCACTGGGAGCAGAGCGTGTCCTTTGGACCCAGTGTTCCTGTGCAGACAAGCTCCTGGTTCAGGGGAAGATTGATGACAAGGACCTTCCTCCAGAGCTGACAGAGAGAAAGCCTTTCCCTGGAGACTTCTAGCCTACCAGACTGTGAGAGAATAAATTTCTCTTTGTTAAAGCCATCCACTTGTGGTATTTCTGTTATAGCTGCATTAGCCTCTGCCCAAAGGTACTCAGCTTTCTCTCCATGAGCTAGGAAGCCCCTGCACTATCTCCCACTGCCAGGTCTTTCCTGCTGGTTTCTCCTTCCTTGATGGTGGTGGGCTCCTCTTCTCTACTCTGAAATCGGCTCTCTTTTAAGGCAAAACTGACTAATCCCCTTGGTAGGTCACAATTACCCTATCACACAGTCACCTGGGTGGGAGTTACAAGACCATGGCTAGAAAGGCTACACACAAAAGTAAATAACTGCACTGCAGATTCCAACACATATTTTGAGAGGATACAATTCAATCCATAATACTCCCTACCCCCATCCCAGGCACAGAAAAGCTAGTGTTTCCTTAGAACTAGGACTTTTCTTTTTTAATGGTGCATACAAATTTCAGTACCTTGTAACAGTGGTGCTAAGGAGGGGCTGTGGGTAGAACATTCAAACATTTCCTCAGTGCTTCACAGTTTTGTCTGAACTAGAATTGGGAGATTACAACCTTATGTAACATATAGACTTTACAGAAGAAAGAAATAAGTTGGAGAAAATTCCCAACAAATTATTCAGGGGAAGAAGTGTACTCTGCTCAGAGGATTGGAAACTCTAAACAAAAACACATGGGTGTGTCATGGTGAGCAATCCTGCCTGAACAAGCAAGGGTTGACTGCTCCGCTGGACACTTTTCAAGTCTACCTTCTAAGAGTTTTTCTCCTGAAGAGACTGAAAAGTGTACAATGGAGGTCAAACTGCAAAACATACAGCCAGCAAAAGCAAATCTTTTTCGCAGGATCTGTGAAAAAGACTGGTGAGAAACGGTAACACCTTGGGTCCCTACAACTGTCTTTTGAAAAGCTCATGGCTCATTCACATTCTTTTAAAATCACATTCTCTTGACATTTGTATAAGGTAGGCATGGAGAAATAGTGGGATGTTCCCTAGGTCTCACAAGCCAGTGACAGAGCCAGAATCAGAACTTAGCTTTCCTGACTTCAAGCCTAGGAAGCTTTATTTACATTCTGTTGCTTATGCTAAGATCACTTTAGTGTAGTGGCTAAAATGTAAGGGCTCTTGAATTTGACTGCCAAGGTTTGAATCCTGGCTCTGTCAGTTACCAGTTATGTAACTTTGGGCAAGATCTTTCATTTCTCTGTGCCTCAGTTTCTTCATCTATGAAGTGGGACAAAAATAGTACCTATCTCATTGTTGAGAGGACTATATAGCTATTACATATAAAACTCTTAAAAACAGAGATTGGCACAAATCAAGCACTCAATAAATGTTAGCTGCTATCTATAAAACAATTTTGAGCAACAATTGGTTGCATAGCCACATAGCTGAATAAATCTGATAATATGCATCAAATGAATAGCTCACATTTGGAGTAAACAAAGAAGAGGGTAAGATTAACTGTGTGACAATCAACTTGGTGATGGGTCCCTGTGATACAATCATTTTATGCAGTTCTGTTGAACCATAGGTCTCTGAGCTCATTCAACACCAAGAAATGAGTATATTCATCAGGTTATGTTCCTTTCTAGGGGCTTGACAGGAAAGGGTCTCCTTTAAATGATTTTAGAGACATAGGAATGAAACTTACCTTAAACTAAATTGCAGAAAATATTAAAGCATTCTGGGAGGAATAAGATGTTACTGAGTTTTTCCTCCTGGGAATTTTTAAGTGTATGGCATTTTCCACTCAATTCTAATGGTCTATTGTTTCAATCAAATGTCCTTCCAGCTTTAGCATTAATTTCCAGAACCTACCATTTTGATGGCAGCTGGAGTGCTAAATATTTGCATTCTATAGCCAATACCACTCTACCTCCCATAAGTAAAAAAAAAAAATTATATGGGTACACCTCTCTATATTGGACAAGGCAAAAGAGTGGGCAGCCAACAAGAGTGTCTACAAGATGAGTTGTCCAGGAAAGTGTACCTAAAATGGAGATACAGAGTACATTTTGCAGTATGCTAAACCTTTGCCAGGATGGCTGCCCTTTGTTCAGGTTGGTTATGTTAAGGTGATGATGTTAAACTCTAACATCTCTTGAAGTGTGAGAAAGCTGTTTCTCTGGCACTGAAGGTTTGTTCTCCATGGCGCTTCCAGCTCTAAAGTTTGATGTTCTGAACCTGGGGCTGTCCTATAGTTTTGATACTACACAGAATGCCAGATATCTTCATTTCACAGCCAACTAAGCCGTGGACACTCATCCCTGTTTTGGCCAAGACAAAAGAAGCAGAGTCTAGAGAAGTTATGTCTAAAGCATAGCTACAGTGTTTGTTGCACAAGAGCCTAAAGCTCTGCCAAGATGGCCATCCTTTGTTCAGATTGGTTGTGTTAGTGTGGAATCAAACCCCAACATTCCGTGAGGTGTGAGTGAGCTGTTTCCTTGACACTAAGGTTTGTTCTCCACTTTCCCACCACAGAGCTGGATATGTATCGTTTTGTAGGCAAACCGCAGTTGGCTGAAGAACAAACACTGATTTTAATGTTCCTTTCTTTCCCTCCTCCATATGGAGAGAGCGGTCCAGGCTTTAAAAAAAAAAAAAAAAAGGCTTATCTGTGATCCAGGCAGGATATGAACTCTGTTGTTGCTCCGGGTCACCAGATGAAGACCTGACAAGCCTGTCAGATACATTTCAGGTGGGACATTCAAAACTCCCTATAGTGACCCGTGCTTATTTCCATGGCCACTCTCTTTTACACTCCCTGATACCTCTTACCTAAGAAGCAGATTGGGCAGGCAGGACAATATTAAGCACTACTCTTCTCCTCCCCAATCCTTGCCAGCCCTGGAGGCCCCATGTCTGGAGATTGTGGGTTATGTGGGACAGTAGTGCAGACACAGTGGGTGGTATGCTGAAGTTTGCTTGCACCAACTCTTGAGAGCTGTTTTTGTGTGCCTCTCTTTCCAACACTGCATGTTGTTAGCTTCCAATCTACCATGGTGGGAGTATTTTCACCGTGAAAATTTGGTGGTGCTACAAATCAGGACCCCCCTCTTCCAGAGAGCTGATTGTTCAACATTCACCAGCTCACCTCTGGGCAGGATAAACTGCCATTGTGTCAAATATAGCTACCTTGTATGGTCAGGTGAGATGGGGCCCTCTCAGCTCTTGGCAAATGCTGAAAGTCTTTTACCAGCTGAAGGGCTTTATTGGGATAGAACCAGACTGATTTTGGTTCAATTTCTCACTTTAGGCCTGCTTGCTCTAAGAGTCCTAGCAACATATCCCCAAAGGGTACTGGATTACCCAGCATCTCCACATATAAGAGGTCTCACCCCATTGGAGAGGAATTTGAGACCCAAGGTGCTGGACACCACCCTAAAGAGCAAATCCAAAGGGAGGTAAATGGGAGGAAACAAATACAATGAAAGGAGCAGTAACAAGCCTGCTTTCAAGTTTCCGACCATCATTTTGGGGAGTGAGATCAATTCCATTATCAAAGAAAGAAGGGAATTGTACACAAAGCCAGGAACCAATTTGAACTTTAATGACCAAAACAGAGAGAATTGGGTTAAAGCCAATTTATAGAACCAATGTAATGGATGGAAGTTGAAACAATACAGGCACAGAACAAACAGGCTTTAGGCTGCTTGTAAATCTAGGCAAATACAAAACACATGGTATAGTCTAAGAGCACAGGCGTTGCTCTCTGTGCTTCCCTCCCCCACACTCCTTTCCTCAAAGGTGCTCGGTCACATCTTGCTATTAGTGGAATAAGAGAAAGGTATCTATTGATTCTCTGCCTATGTTAGATTCCAAAGGGGAAGGCAAGGCCCCAGCTCACCCTCCTAGAATAACGTCAACGTCCATTTCTGTCTCTGGCTCTCCTATAACCAAACAAAAACCTGTTGCCGTCGAGTTGATTCTGACTCATAGCAACCCAAGTCTGGGTGCTAGAGGAATATTGTCTAGTTCAGTCCCCTCCTTTAACAACTTGGGACACCAAGGCCCAGAGAAATGAAGTACCCGAAGCCTCAAAGTTGGCTAGTGGGAAATCTGGGCCAAAGCTCCAGGACAAGTACGTTAATATGAAGCACAAGTCAAGTGTTCATTAAGGGTCCCCTCTTGTAAACATCCCTGTAAAGATGTGGTATGCCCTGGTTAAGTAGGGGAGACTCTAATCTTCTGGTTATTGGCTCCAGCTTCCCCCTTGTGGCCCAAAGTCTCCAGTTGTTCTTCCAGATCCACAAGTATTTACAAATTTAACTCACATGCAGTCCAGAAATCTTGGCTTTTGAAGGTTATTGATAGCAAATGCTTGACACAAGAGCATATGCAAACCAGGCAAAATTCTCTCATACGTAGTGGAGAAAGCATGGCTGGGGTGGCTTTGCTGTATTCATATATCAACAAGCATTACCTGGCACTTTTTCTGTGCTCAGAAACCATTCTCGCTTGAAATGATCGAATACTAAGGGCAGAATTCACCTCTGGATTGCAGGGTTCTATTACTGGGGACTTCTTTGTTTTTCAACCATTTCCCAGTTGTCTTGCTGTGTAGTCACCTTGAGGCAGTGAATCCCTTTGTATAGAATACCAGCTTGTCTCCAGAAAGTTCCTCTAAGGGTATTTAGGCTCACTGCAACCCTTTTGACTCACACCGTTTCTTTTAATACCAACTCACTAAGATGCGCCACTACAGCAGTTGGCTGACCATTGCTATCCTCGGGCTTCTTTGAATGATGAGGCTTTTTTGCTGGGTTTCAACATCACAGGGTCAACATATAGATATCACTTTACAAATTCTGCAACTGTAAGGGAAAGAGGAAAGGGAATAAAGGGCAATAGGCTGCTATGTGCTGACAAGCTACAGATGACCTACAGCCTGGAATCATACTCTTTCTGCAAAGTTCAGCTATGCTTAGAAGGACAAAGGGGAGTCCTGGGTCTGCTGGGGGAGAGAGAACTCATGTCTGTTGAAGGCCTGCTCTGTGAAAGGGAAATTAACTTTGAGCCTTTCCAACAATTTCATGCAGTGTAGGGAAACAGGTAATCGAGGCCAAGTAGTAGAACCAGGGTTAGACTCCAGGTCTGTTGAATTTCAAAGGCCATGTTCTTTCTATAAGAACACTCTGCCCCATAAAGGGAGGGTGAAAAATATGAGCTTAGTCCAGACTGAACTCTTCTCATACCCATTCATTGAAGGCACGCATCTCCCCAGGCCCCAGCTGTGCTTATAGGCTCATCTGCTCAAGTCTGAGTTTGGCAGCTGCCAGCCCAGAAAGGGCATCAAAGGCAGTAGGAGGTAGAGGCAGCAGGCCTGCAGGTGCACAAACCAGGCTGAACCCCAAGGCCAGGCTTTGGAGCATTCCCACCTGCTGACCCTTTACCTAGGCTATGTGATAGCCCCTCATGAGACCTGGCTGTCCTCACTGCACCTCCCCAGCATAAACACCATTTGCCTCAGAAAAAACCTTCTAGTTACTCAGACAACATTCAGGGCTGGTACAAACTGTGGCTAACACCTGTGGAAAGGGAAGTAAGCAGAAAATCATTACACTCGTCTGTGGATTTCTTTGCTGAGAACACCAAATCTTAGCATTCATTTAATTTACTCATGCAACCTACAAATAATGAGCTCCAACTACGTGCCAATTATTGTGCTAGGCTCTGGGGATAAAAAAGACAAATGGTGTAGTCCCTTCCCTCAAGGTGCTCCTTGTTCTTAGTATAAGTGTATTCTCTGAAGAGCAATCAAGTTTGGCAGCAAATAGCATGGGCCCTAGAATCCAACTGCCTGGACTTAAATCCCAGATCCACCACTTACTTACTTGTGTTACCTTGGGTATGTGACTTAATCTTTCTGTTCCTCAGTTTTCTCATCTCAGAAATAAGGGTTGGAAGGATTAGTTAACCCACGTAAAGCACTTACAATGATGCCTGACACAGTGTAAATCCTCAATAAATACTTATTATCTTTAGTACAAGCTAACGTGAATTCTTCCAAAGCCTGTCCTATCAGAATGTGTGTATATTCAGTGAATGAGGTAACTGTAGCTTTCGAGAAAATCACTCTCAATATATGGATAAAAATAGAAGCCAGATGGAGTGATCTTCCGATGAGGGGAGGATGAATCTCCTTATCTAGTTTATTTTGACAATGTGTCTCAATTAGAAGCAGGTAGTACTATTGACATTTTATATACAATTAATTATACTAACAACTCCAGATACGTGGAGAATTTCCTTAAAACAACACAGCTTGGCCTGGGCACTTCCCCTCTGTGGGTCTTGATTTCTCCACCTGTGGATTGAGAGGATTGGATTTAGTTGGCTGCTGAAGGCCCTTTCCACCCTGATACTCAATACATCTGCTCTCAGTGTTCATCGCAATTTCCAAAGAAATAAAATGTGAAAAAAAAAGTCCTCAAAGTTTTGTTGGAAAAGTTACTGTTTTGTCAAGGAGTTTTCGCTATGGAAGGAAATTCTGATTTAGTAGCCACTGATTATGGATCAAAGAAGCCCTGGTGGCGCAGTGGTTCAGGCACTCAACTGCTAATGGAAAGGTCAGCGGTTGGAAACAGCCAGTGGCTCCACAGGAGAAAGATGTGACAGTTTGCTTCCATAGACATTTACAGCCTCGGAAACCCTATGGGGTCACTATGAATCAGAATCCACTCAATGGCAGTGGGTTTGGTTTTGGTTTGGGATCACTGATCCAAATATGTGACTTTGTTATAATTATGTACCAGAATCATATACAGTAATGTAAAGATTTGAAGAGATCTTAAATTAGATCATCTAGTCCAGGTTTTCTCAACTGCAGCACTATGGACATTTTGGGCCAAATGATTCCTGTTGCAGGGTGGGAGGTGTCCTGTGCATTGTAGGATGTTTAGCAGAACTTCTGGCCCGCTACCCACTAGATGCCAGTGGCACCCCTCCTCCCAGTTAGGACAACCAAAAACATCTTCAGACATTACCAAATGTCTCCTGGGGGATGGTTGCCAGATTTAGCAAATGTATTTTACCTGGCCAACCAACTTGGGGGGCAAAATCACCCACAGTTGAGAACCATTGATCTAGTCTCTTGCTACTCACAGTTTGACATGGGTATTACCTTGGAACTTGTTAGAAGAGCAGAATCTCAGGCCCCACCCCAGACCTACTGAATCAGAATAGACATTTAAACAACATCCCCAGGAGATTCCTATGCACACTAAAGTTTGAGAGGTACTGCTCTAGCCTGAAACCAGCATGTATAATGGAATGACTAGTGATGCTTTAAATATATAGATGCCCACCATGATTTCTGGTCTTAGGCCCCAGAATCACTATTTTTAATTCTTACTGCTACTCCCATCCAATGATTCTGAGGTGCCCCAGGTTTAAGAAACACTGATCTCTTCACTTCACAAATGAAACTGAGGCCCAAATGAGGCAAGTGACTTGCACAGGTCACAGAGTCTCAGTTGAAGAACGTAGTTAAGCCCCAGAATTAGACCCCAGGTCCACTGTCTCATCTTCGCAGTGTTATCTATAGTTTGTTATGATCCACACAGTCAAATGCCTTTCCATAGTCAATAAAACACAGGTAAACATCCTTCTGGTATTCTCTGCTTTCAGCCAGGATCCATCTGACATCAGCAATGATATCCCTGGTTCCACATCCTCTTCTGAAGCTGGCCTGAATTTCTGGCAGTTCCCTGTCGATGTACTGCTGCAGCCGTTTTTTGAATGATCTTCAGCAAAATTTTGCTTGCGTGTGATATTAATGATATTGTTCTATAATTTCCACATTCGGCTGGATCACCTTTCTTGGGAATAGGCATAAATATGGCTGTCTTCCAATCAGTTGGCCAGGGAGCTGTCTCCCATATTTCTTGGCATAGACGAGAGAGCACTTCCAGCGCTGCATCTGTTTGTTGAAACATTCTTGGAGCCTTGTTTTTCGCCAATGCCTTCAGAGCAGCTTGGACTTCTTCTTCATTACCATTGGTTCCTGATCATATGCCACCTCTCGAAGTGGTTGGATATCAACTAATTCTTTTTGGTATAAAGACTCTGTGTATTGCTTCCATCTTCTTTTGATGCTTTCTGCATCATTTAATATTTTCCCCATGGAATCCTTCACTATTGCAACTCGAGGCTTGAATTTTTTCTTCAGTTCTTTCAGCTTGAGAAACACCGAGAGTGTTCTTCCCTTTTGGTTTTCCATCTCCAGCTCTTTGCACATGTCATTATAATACTTTACTTTGTCTTCTCGAGAGGGCCTTTGAAATCTTCTGTTTAGTTCTTTTATTCCATGAATTCTTCCTTTGGCTTTAGCTGCTCGACACTCAAGAGCAAGCTTCAGAGTCTCCTCTGACATCCACCTTGGTTTTTCTTTCTTTCCTGTCTTTTCAATGACCTCTTGCTTTCTTCATGGATTATGTCCTTGATGTCATTCCACAACTCATCTGGTCTTCGGTCACTAGTGTTCAATGCCTCAAATCTATTTTTGAAATGGTCTTTAAATTCAGGTGGGATATGCTCAAGGTCATATTTTGGCTCTCGTGGACTTGCTCTGATTTTCTTCAGTTTCAGCTTGAACTTGCATATGAGCAATTGATGGTCTGTTCCACAGTCAGCCCCTGGCCTTGTTCTGACAGATGATAATTGAGCTTTTCCACCGTCTCTTTCCACAGATGTAGTCAATTTGATTTCTGTGTGTTCCATCTGGCAAGGTCCATGTGTATAGTCGCCGTTTATGTTGGTGAAAGAAGGTATTTGCAATGAAGAAGTCGTTGGTCTTGCAAAATTCTACCATTCAATCTCCGGCATTGTTTCTGTCACCAAGGCCGTATTTTCCAACTACTGGTCCTTCTTTGTTTCCAACTTTCGCATTCCAATCACCAGTAATTATCAATGCATCTTGATTGCATGCTCGATCAATTTCAGACTGCAGCAGCTGATAAAAATCTTCTATTTCTTCATCTTTGGCCCTAGTGGCTGGTGCATATATTTGAATAATAGTTGTATTAACTGGTCTTCCTTGAAGGGGTATGGATATTATCCTATCACTGACAGCGTTGTACTTCAGGATAGATCTTGAAATGTTCTTTTTGACGATGAATGCAACACCATTCCTCTTCGAGTTGTCATTCCCAACATAGCAGACTATATGATTGTCTGATTCAAAATGGCCAAGAGCAGTCCATTTCAGCCCACTAATGCCTGGAATATTGATGTTTATGCGTTCCATTTCATTTTTGACGATTTCCAATTTTCCTAGATTCATACTTCGTACATTCCAGATTCTGATTATTAATGGATGTTTGCAGCTGTTTCTTCTCATTTTGAGTCGTGCCACATCAGCAAATGAAGGTCCTGAAGGCTTTACTCCATCCACATCATTAAGGTCGACTCTACTTTGAGGAGGCAGCTCTTCCCCAGTCATCTTTTGAGTGCCTTCCAACCTGGGGCACTGATATTTCCAAATCAAATAGACACTCACAACTCCAAAAATGTTAGGAGTTTGGCATTGAAGATGAATGCTGATTCCAGTCTTTAGTATCAGCTGTAAGCAATGTTGTAATTAAATGCAGGCTGAACTAGAAGAAATCCATGTTTTAACTCTGTTCAGCAGGGAATACTGTAGGCAGAAAAGCAAAAGACTAATTGATTTGGGTGTACAGTATTTCGAAATGAATTTAAGAGCAAGCAGAGAACATCCAAAACAGTAAGGAAATGAGCCTGTATTTTATTTTAGGTCAGCTGCAGCACTGAAGAGTCACATCGCTGACCAGTGCTACCAGAAGGGCACCATCCCCAAGTAGGCAGCTCTCTATATCCCAAGATTTAGAGGTATACCTACTGGGCAAGGTATAAGAGCTCAGTACAAGGTACCCTGGGACGAGGGGTAGATTAGCCAATAGGCAAGGTAAGCCTGATGCTTACCTTGCTTACCAGATCATCTGTAGTGAACAATTTCACATTTTTTCACCACATCAAAGATTCTGCTTCTAGGTATGGCTGGCACCTGTCCCTCTCCTAACCCCACAGCACCTTCCTACAGAATCAAAGCCTCTTTTTAAATTTACAATCCCTGACTGGGGTGGATTACACAGTAAGCAAGGTAAGCACGGGCTTACTTGTGCTTACTTACTAATATGTAGTAAACAATTTCACATGGATTTCACCACATCAAAGATGTGAAATTGTTCACTGAAGATGTTCTGGTAAGCAAGGCAAGCACGGTGCTTACCTTGCCTTTTGGATAATCCCCCCCTGCCTGGGGCCCAAGGGTTAACTCAGAAGAGTCTAGCAAGCACCTCACTCTCCAGATTGCATTTGGATACTCTGGGGTGAATCAGTCCCCAGCTGGAGTTGGGGCTCCCAGAAGCTTTTGAAATAGATGAAAAAAAAATTTGTTCTTGGCCCAAGGCCAGGGCTGGAGAATTTATTGCCTCCAGAGACCAGCTCAAATTCCAATATCTCCATTTTCCAGAAAGAATGCAACATCCACCTCTTAAGAAGAAGAACTCTGGCAATGCAAGGCACGAAGCAACCTTTACAGGCTGCCCACCCCATCCCACATGGCCCAGGGCAGAGGCAGATGGAAAATTAATGTGTTCATTTGATAACCCCCCACAAAGGCTAGATCCAGTAATTCACTTTTTCTAGGCCCCTATTAGCAAGTGTGAAGTGTGCCCAAGGGACACTGCTGAATCAAATTTACCTTGACAGTTAAAATGATTTGTTAGGATTTATGAGTAATTTCTTTAAGGCCAGTTGACTATTAGGTTGTCTTCGGAAGGGGAAAAAAAGCTCATTTCCAGCAGCTTATGTTGCCGGTTTCCCCACTTGGAATTAATCAAGAAGAGATGCAATGTTTTGAGTGCCTACTATGTGCCCTGTGCGGTGCTGGGCGTAATAGAAGTCACAGGGGGGAAAGAATAGGATGTCATCCTTGCTCTCAAAGAGCTTACAAACAAATGCTATACACATGGAACAGTACAGATACACATTGAGCTGCATGCAGTTGAAGTTCAGAAAAGGAATGGGATTACCTTAGAAGAAAGGCTTCATGCAAGAGGTGGAACTTGAGTGAGACTGGGTAGGAAGGTGTGCCTTTATTATGCCTTCCCAAATCACAAGCCATTTCTAAGGCAAGCATCCATCTGTATGAGATTACTGACTCAAAACATGAAGTCCAGTAACCTATTTGAGATTTACATAGCTTTTTTCAAATCACGGTATTCCTTCATTCAACAAATATTTATTGAGCACCTACTATGTTTCAGGCATTATTCTAGGAGCTGGAGATATACCAGCAAACAAGGCAAGAAAGTCTCTGCCGCCATGGATAAAAAACTGGTGCCATGGATAGTCCATTCAAATTGAGGAAAGAGACAATAAGCATCTTTTCAAATAATTATAGAGAGGATAGAGAGTGACGGAGGGTGTGATTCCATATAGGGAGTGTCAGGGAAGGCTCTCTGAGGAGGTGACATCTGAGCCCAGACCTTAGTGAAGTAATGGAGCAGACCAGATGGATATCTGGTGAGAGTGTAGACTCATTTCCCTGGCCAGTCCTGCCATGCCTGGGCGCAAGCCTTAATAACCTGCTCCCAAACCAAACCCATTGCAAAAATTTCAAAATGGGTATGGTTGTGAGATGCGAGATGGCAGATACCCATTTTGCTCCTCTAATCCGGTGCACCTGCATGTAAGCTCAAAGATATTCCATCTCTCCTTCGAGCTGATGGCCTAGAGTTACTGGGAAGAGTACTGGAAATTCTGGTGGGAATTGGGTGATCATTTTAACTAGTATCAACTCTAGAGCAACACTACCCAGTGCCATCTAGAAGATATAAATGATTTAGTTTTGACTGAGACAGTTTCATAACCACTAGACTCTTCCTATTTCTGCCAATCATTAAAAAAAAACAGAACTAAAGCTATTTGAGACACTATTATTAATCCAACTATATTATTAGTCTGACAATTTCCTTTATGAAAATAATTGGAAAATGTTTTCTAAACTTAAACTCAAAAATGCCTTCTAACTTCTGTTTTGATCTCAATAGTTTATTTACTTATTTTTTTTTCTGTATTTATTTTATTGTGGTAAAAATACACACAACAAAACATTGGACAACTTAACAATTTCTCCATGTGTAATTCAGTGACATGGATTGCATTCTTCATGATGTGCAATCATGATCGCTATCCTTTTCCAAATCATTGCTTTTGTTACTGTTGTGTGCCCTAGAGCCAATTCTGACTCATGGTGACCCCATGTGACACAGTGGAGTTGCCCATAATGTTTTCCTGGCTGCAATCTTTTTTTTTTTTAATTGTGCTTTAAGTGAAAGTTTACAATTCAAGTCAGTTTCTCATGCAATAACTTATACACACGGTGTTATGTGACCCTAGTTGCTCTCCCTACAATGTGACAGCACACTTTTCCTCTTCACCCTGTATTTCCTGTCTACATTCAACCACTTCTTGTCCCCTTCTGACTTCTCATCTCACCTCGAGAAAGGAGCTGCCCATTTAGTCTCATGTATCTGCTTAAGCCAAGAAGCACGCTCTTCACCAGTATCATTTTATGTCTTATACTCCAGTCTAATCTTTGTTTGAAGAGTTGGCTTCAGGAATGGTTTTAGTTCTGGGCTAAAAGAGAGAGTCCGGGGACCATGTCTTCTGGGGTCCCTCCAGTCTCACTCAGACCATCAAGTCTGGTCTTTTTACTAGAGTTTGAGTTCTGCACCCCACTTTCCTCTACTCCATCAGGGACTCACTGTTGTGTTCCCTGTCAGGGCGGTCATTGGTGGTAGCCAGGCACTGCCTAGCTCTTCCAATCTCAGGCTGATGGAGTCTCTGGTTTATGTGGCCCTTTCTGTCTCTTGGGCTCATATTTACATTGTGTCTTTGGTGTTCTTCATTCTCCTTTGCTCCAGGTGGGTTGGGACCAATAGATGCATCTTAGATGGCCGCTTGCTAGCTTTTAAGACCCCAGACGCCACTCACCAAAGTGGGATACAGAACATTTTCTGAATACATTTTGTAATACCAATTCACCTAGATATCCCCTGAAACCATGGTCCCCAGAATCCCGTCCCTGCTACTCTGGCCTTGGAAGCATTAGGTTGTATTCAGGAAACTTCTGTGCTTTTGGTTTAATCCAATTGTGCTGACTTCCCTTGTATTGTGTGTTGTCCTTCCCGTCACCCAAAATAATTCTTGTCTACTATAGTGAATACCCCTTTCCCTCCCTTCTCACCCTAGTAACCATCAAAGAATGTTTTCTACTGTGTTTAAAACTTTTCTTGAGTTCTTATAGTAGTGGTCTCATATGATATTTGTCCTTTTGCGACTGACTAAATTCACTTAGCATAATGCCTTCCAGATTCCTCCATGTTATATTTCAAGGACTCATAGTTGTTCTTTATGGTTGTGTAGTATTCCATTGTGTGAATATACCATAATTTATCCATTCATTTGTTGATGGGCACCTAGGTTGTTTCCATCTTTTTGCTATTGTGAACAGTGCTGTAACGAATGTGGGTGTGCATACATCTATTCGTGTGAGGGCTCTTATTTCTCTAGGATATATTCCTGGCGGGGGGGGATTGCTGGATCGTATGGTACTTCTATTTCTACCTTTTTAAGGAATTGCCAAATCGATTTCCAAAGTGGTTGTACCATTTTACATTCCCACCAGCAGTGTATAAGTGTTCCAGTCTCTCCACAACCTCTCCAACATTTATTATTTTGTGTTTTTTGTATTAATGCCAGCCTTGTTGGAGTGAGATGAAATCTCATTGTAGTTTTGATTTGCGTTTCTCTAATGGTTAATGATCGTGAGCATTTCCTCATGTATCTGTTAGCTACCTGAATGTCTTCTTTAATGAAGTGTCTGTTCATATCTTTTGCCCATTTTTTAATTGGGTTATTTGTCTTTTTGTAGTTGTTTTTGCAGTGTCACGTAGACTTTAGAGATCAGACGCTGATTGGTAATGTTATAGCTAAGAACTTTTTTCCCGGTCTGTAGGTAATCTTTTTACTCTTTTGGTGAAGTCTTTGGATGAGCATAGGTGTTTGATTTTTAGAAGCTCCCAGTTATTTGGTTTCTCTTCTGCATTGTTGGTAATGTTTTGTATTCTTTTTGCCCTGTATTAGGGCTTCTAGGGTTGTCCCTATTTTTTTTCCATGATCTTTTTATCGTTTTAGATTTTATATTTATGTCTTTGACCCATTTTGAGTTAGTTTTTGTGCATGGTGTAAGGTATGGGTCCTGTTTCATTTTTTTTGCAGGTGGATTCCTGGTTATGCCAGCACCATTCGTTAAAGAGGCTGACTTTGGGCCTTTGTAAATATCAGCTGCTCATAAGTGGATGAATTTATGTCTGGATTCTCAATTCTGTTCCATTGGTCTATGTGTCTGTTGTTGTACCAGTACCAGGCTGCTTTGACTACTGTGACAGTTTAATAGGTTCTAAAATCAGGTAGTGTGAGGCCTCCTCTTTGTTCTTCTTCAGTAATACTTTACTTATTCAGGGCCTCTTCTCTTTCCATATGAAGTTGGTGATTTGTTTCTCCATCTCATTAAAAAATGCCATTGGAATTTGGATCAGGATTGCATTGTACCTATACATCGCTTTGGGTAAAATAGACATTTTCACAATGTTGAGTCTTCCTATCCATAAGTAAGGTATGTTTTTCCACTTATGTAGGTCTATTTTGATTTCTTGCAGTAGTGTCTTGTAGTTTTCTTTGTATAGGTCTTTTACGTCTCTGGTTAAATTTATTCCTAAGTATTTTATCTTCTTGGGGGCTATTGTAAATGGTATCGATTTGGTGATTTCCACTTTGACGTTCTCTTTGTTGATGTAGAAGAATCCAACTGATTGTTGTATGTTTGTCTTGTATCCTGATACTTGACTGAACTCCTCTATTAGTTCCAGTAGTTTTCTTGTGGATTCTTTAGGGTTTTCTGTGTGTAAGATCATACTGTCTGCAAATAAAGATACTTTTATTTCTTCCTTACCAATTTGGGTGCCCTTAATTTCTTTTCCTAGCCTAATTGGTCTGACTAGGACCTCCAGCACAATGTTGAATAAGAGTGGTGATAAAGCACATCCGTCTCTGGTTCGAGGGGAATGCTTTCAGACTCTCTCAGTTTAGGATGACGTTGGCAGTTGGCTTTATATAAATGCCCTTTGTTATGTTGAGGAATTTCCCTTCTATTCCTATTTTGCTGAGAGTTTTTATCATGAATGGGTGTTGGACGCTGTCAAATGCCTTTCCTACATCAATTGATAGGATTATGTGATTCTTGTCTTTTGTTTTATTCATGTGGTGGGATTACATTGAATGTTTTTCTAATGTTGAACCGTCCCTGCATACCTGGTATGAATCCCACTTGGTCATGGTGAATTATTTTTTTGATATGCTGTTGAATTCTATTGGCTAGAATTTTCTTGAGGATTTTTGCATCTATGTTCATGAGGGATATTGGTCTGTAATTTTCTTTTTTTGTGGTGTCTTTACCTGGTTTTGGTATCAGGGATATGCTGGCTTCATACAATGAATTTTGGAGTATTCCACCCTTTTCTATGCTCTGAAATACCTTTAGTAGTAGTGGTGTTAACTCTTCTCTGAAAGTTTGGTAGAATTGTACAATGAAGCCGTCAAGGCCAGGGTTTTTTTTGTTGTTGTTGTTGGGAGTTTTTAAATTACCTTTACAATCTCTTCTTTTGTTATAGGTTTATTTAGTTGTTCTACCTCTGTTTGCGTTAGTTTAGGTAGGTAGTGTTTCTAGAAATTTGTCCGTTTCCTCTACGTTTTCAAATTTGTCAGAGTGTAATTTTTCATAGTATTGTGTTATGATTCTTTTAATTTCAGTTAGGTCTGTTGTGACATTGCCCAACACATTTCTTATTCGACTTATTGGCTTCCTCTCCTGTTTTTCTTTTGTCAGTTTGGTGAATGGTCTATCAATTTTATTGATATTTTCTAAGAACGTACTTTTGGTCCTGTTAACTCTTTCAATTGTTTTTCTATTCTCTATTTCATTTAATTCTGCTCTAATTACTATTATTTGCTTTCTTCTGGTGCCTGAGGGCTCCTTTTGCTGCTCTCTATTTGAGTTGCAGTGTTAATGCTTTGATTTTGACCCTTTCTTCTCTCTGGATGTGTGCATTTATTGCTATAAATTGACCTCTGAGCACTGCTTTTGTGTGTCTCAGAGATTCTGGTATGCTGTGTTTTCATTCTCATTTGATTCTGTGAATTCCTTTATTCCATCCTTAATTTCTTCTATAACCCAGTAATTTTTGAACAAAGTGTTGGTCGATTTCCATGTGTTTGATTTTTTTTTCTTTGTTTTTTCTGTTATTGATTTCCACTTTTATGGCTGCTTTGTAATATTTCAACGCTTTGGATTCTATTAAGGCTTGCTTGTGGCCTAATATGTGGTCTTTTCTGGAGAATGTTCTATGTGGGTTGGAAAAGAAAGTATATTTGGCTGCTGTTGGGTGGGGTGTTCTGTATATATGTATTAAGTCAAGTTGGTTGATTGTGGCATTTAGATCTTCCGTGTCTTTATGGAGCTTCTTTCTGAATGATCTGTCTGTCCTTCACCGAAAGTGGTGTGTTGAAGTCTCCTACTATTATTGTGGAGCTCTCTCTCTCTTTTCAATGCTGTTAGAGTTTGTTTTATGTGTTTTGGAGCCCTGTTGTTGGGTGCATAAATATTTATTAGGGTTCTGTCCTCCTGGTATATTAACATTGACCTTTTAATCATTATATAGTGTCCTTATCCTTTGTGGTGGGTTTTACTTTAAAGTCTATTTTGTCAGAAATTAATATTGCCACTTCTGCTCTTTTTTGATTGTTGTTTGCTTGATATATATTTTTCTATCCTTTGAGTTTTAGGTTTTTTTGTGTGTTTAAGTCTAAGGTGTGTCTCTTGTAGGCAGCATATCAATAGATTGTGGTTTTTTAAGTCCTTTCTGCCATTCTTTGTCTCTTTATTGGTGTATTTATTTCGTTTACATTCAGCCTAATTATTGATAGGTATGAGTTTTTTTTTATGAGTTTAGTGCTGTCATTTTGATGTCTTTTTTTGTGTGTTGTTGACAGTTCCTTTGTTCCACTGAATTTTCTGTGCTGAGTCATTTTTCTTTGTGTATTTTCTTTCCCTCTTTTTCGTTGTTGTTGATTTTGTATTTGCTGAGTCTTTATGTTTTTCTTGTGTTTTATTTTGACGTGTAGGATTGTTTGTTTCCTTTGTGGTTACCTTAATATTTACCCCTATTTTTCTAAGTTTAAACCAATCTTTTCTTTATATAGCCTTGACTTCCTCTCCATATGAAAGATCTATGAATATATTTTTGAGTCCGTCTTTATTGTTTTAATGTTGTCATCTTTTACATAATGACTTCTCTGTTTCCCTACTTTTAGTGTTTTGGCTTTGATTTATTTTTGTGATTTCCCTATCTAAGTTGAAATCTGGTTGTTTTTTCCTGTATTCTAGTCTTGGATTGTTATCTGATGTTACTGATTTTCTAACTGGAGGACTCTCTTTAGTACTTCTGGTAATTTTGGTTTGGTTTTTGCAAATTCCCTAAACTTCTGTTGTCTTAGTGATCTAGTGCTGCTGTAACTGAAATACCACAAGTGGATGGCTTTAACAAAGAGAAATTTGTTTTGTCACAGTCTAGTAGGTTACAAGTCCAAATCCAGGTCGTCGGCTCCAGGGGAATGCTTTCTTTTTCTGTCAGCTCTAGAGGAAGGTCCTTGCCCTCAATCTTCCCCTGACCGAGAAGCTTCTCAGGCCCAGGGGCCTCATGTTTGGTGCTGCTTTCTTGGTGGTATGAGGTCCCCAACTCTGCTTGCTTCCCTTTCCTTTTATTTCTTGAGAGATAAAAGGTGGTACAGGCCACACCCCAGGGAAACTCCCTTTATCTTGGATCAGGGAGGTAACCTGAGTAAGGGTGGTGTTACAATCCCACCCTAATCCTCTCAACATAAAATTACAATCACAAAATGGACAACAACCACACAATACTGGGAATCATGGCCTAACCAAGTTGATACACACTTTTTGGGGGACATAATTCAATCCATGACATCTGTTTATTTAGGAAAGTTCTAATTTCGCCGTCATATTTGAGAGACAGTTTTGCTGGATATAATTCTTGACTGGCAATTTTTTTCCTTCAAGACTTTATATATGCCATCCCATTGCCTTCTTGCCTGCATGGTTTCTGGTGAGTAGTCCAAGCTTAGTCTTATTGACTCTCCTTTGTAGAAGACTTTTTGGTTATCCGTAGCCACTCTTAAATTTTTCTTTTTATCTTTGGTTTTGGCAAATTTGATTGTATGTCTTCTTGACTTTCTTTTGGGTTCTACTTTGTGTGGGGTTTGATGAGCATCTTGGATAGATATCTTCTCATCTTTCACAATATCAGGGAAGTTTTCTGTCAACAAATCTTCAACAATTCTCTCTGTATTTTCTGTTATCTCCCCTTGTTCTGGTACTTCAATCGCTCGTAGGTTATTTCTCTTGACACAGTCCCACATTCTTAGGGTTTCTTCTTTATTTTTAATTCTTTTATTTGGTTTTTCCTCACATATGTTGGTGTCAAGTGCTTTATCTTCAGTCTCACCAAATCTGACTTCCATTGCCTGAATTCTGCTCCTGTAACTTTCTATTGAGCTAATTCTGAAATTTTATAGTTAATCTTCTGGATTTCTGTTTTTTGTCTCTCTATAGATTCTTACAGCCTGTTAAATTTGTCATTATGCTCTTCTCTAATCTTCTAAGTACCTCTACTGCTTTATCTGTGTGCTCCTTGGCTCATTCTGCATTTTGCCTAATCTCCTTCCTGATCTCTTGAAGAGTTCAGTATATTAATCTTTTGTATTCTACCTCCAGTAATTCCAGGAATTTCTCTTCATCTAGAAGATTCCTTGAATCTTTGTTTGGGAACCTTGCTGAAGCCACCATGGTCTGCCTCTTTATGTGATTTGATATTGACTGTTGTCTCCAAGCCATCAATAAGTTATTATATTTATTTTACATTTGCCTACTTTGTCCTAGCTTCTTGTTTTGTTTTGTTTTGTTTTGATATGCTCTTGTGAGCTAGTTTGATTACTGGTGCCTTTGAAGGTCTAATATCCTGTCACTGGGTAGTCAGAGCTGTTACTAGGTATGTAAGCCAAGGAGTCTGTTTACTTTTCTTGTATGAATTCAGCTCAGGTATCCAGAGTTGGTCACCAAGTGTGTGATGTAGGCTCTCACCCACAGTCTTGGACAGGCAGGGTGATTGGTGTAGGGACAGGTGTCTGGCTGCATTAGGGGGTCACACGCTGAGCAAGGGGGCTGACAGCTGCCCCTGAGTGTTTGGGAGGAAAGCCTGTCTCTGTTCCCTAAAGTGCATAGGTGGATGGGTTTTGCATCCAGAGCATAGGCGCCCAGTGCTGTTGGCTGTAAGGGCTGGGAGGCACCGCTTATTCTTGGAGTCCTGTCAGGGGTGGCTAGGTGGCATGGGTGGAGCCACCAGTACTTAGACCCCCGATGTGGGTAGGTGACGACCCTGCTTAATAGGCAGAGCAGTGTCAAATGTCATAGACTTGCCACAGCCATTGAAATGGGCCTACGCAAGTCTATGCAGAGGTGAAAGGCATTCAAAGTCCATGGACCCCTTATGCCTGTGCCTAAGCAAAGGAGCTGTGCCTGCCCAGAGTTCCCAGCTTAGGGAAGTTAGCAGATTATCTTTTCCTGTTTGATAATTTTTTCCCACTCCAATGCTGGGAGAATGGCTCAGGGCATGTGGCAGGTCCTACTTCTAGCCCAGGGAATGCGGCAATCTCTGAAGCCAGCTAGGACCCAGTGCAGAGCGGAAAGAGGGCAGGTAAATGGAGAGAGGTTTTTCCCAAAGGGGTGTTTTTTGATCCACACAGTAGGTTAGACACATGTACTTACCTTTTGCCGATTGAGTGCCACTTATCACTGTTCCTGGAGGCATGAGTGGACTCTTCGCTGCTTAGTCTCTACCAATGTGGAAAACACATCCTGAACGCCACTGCTTGCCTCACCATGCTCTAGCCAGCAGATCCAGCCTGCAGGGTGCCAGTTCCCACCAGGTGTGGCAACTCCTTGCTGCTTCTGAACCGTCTCCCCCTCCCCCTGCCACTCAGTCCAACTCCTCAACTTTGCCTTTGATGATCAGGCCTCCTAGATTGTCATATACAATCAATTCGCTTGTTTTTTCAGGTCTTTGTTGTCAGAGGGACCACAGGAAGCGTCTGACTACTCTGGCGTCTTGTCCCGCCTCTTGGCTGCAATCTTTATGGAAGCAAATCATCAGGTCTTTCTCCCACAGAGCCACTGGGTGGGTATGATCCACCGTTGTGCCACCAGGGCTCATTTTTCAAATCATTATACAACTGTTAACATAAACTCAATGCTCCCTAAGCAAAAACTTCCTCTTTCCCCCTCCATCCTACTCCTGGTAACCACTAATAATCTTTGGTTTTTATATATTTGCTTATTCCATAAAAGTGGGATCATAAAGTATTTGTCCTTTGTGACTGACTTATTTCATTCAGGATAATGTTTTCAAGGTTCATCCATGTTGTGGCATGCATCAGGAGTTCATTTCTCTTTATGACTGAGTATGTATTAATTTTTAATGGTATTTCAGTTATTCTTATGAGATGCAGAAGAATCAATGAAGAATATATATTTTTTAATTTTTCAGACTGGCAGTCTGAGTTGTATCTCCTGACTTTTGTCCATTTAATTATTTTCTGTCACCTTCTATCGATTGTAGATCAGGAAAGCTGATAGAGACATTATCTTAACAGTTGAAATATGGTAGAAAAATCAAAGTGGTCTAATTTGCTACTAATTTGTTATAACTGTGTTAGAGAGGGCTGAAGTGAAGGCCAAAATTCAATGTTAAATGTGTATTGAAAATTAACCAATCTTTACCATGCCTTTCCTGTTCATATCGGAATTGTTTGTAATGGCAAGAAATAGAAAATAACTTTCACATGCACAGATTCAACAACAGATAGAATTATTAAAGGAATATCGTCTTAAGTTACATGTATTAAAAAAAATGGATGAATCGCACAAGCATAATGTTAAACAATAGGAGCAAGTTGCAGAAGACTGAGCAAGCATGGTACCATTTACATAAGGTTCTAAAAGAAATGCCAAATAGGCATCTCAAACTTTTTTTTTCTTTTTTAGCTGCCATCAAGTTGACTCTGACTCATGTCGATCCCATGTGTGCAGAGTAGAACTGCACTTCATAGGGTTTTTAAGGCTGTGACCTTTCAGAAATAGATCACCTGGCCTTTCTTTGAAGGCACCTCTGCGTGGACTTGAACTGCCAACATTTTGGTTAGTAGCCCTGAGCTTAATCGTTTGCACCACCCAGGGACTCCTGTCTCAAACTCAACAGTTCAAAAATTGAACTCCCCATGTCCCCAACAAATCTGCCCCTCCCACAGTCATCCTGACTTCAGTCGATGGCCACTCCGACCTTATAGTTATGCAGCCCCAAAAGCTTTCTAATACAGTTCATTAACAAATCCTTTGGCTCTGTCTTAAACAATCTTCAGAATCTGATACTTTGTGCCACTTCCACCACTACCTCCCTGGTCCAAGCCACCACCACCTCTCACCTGGATGGTTGTTCTCCATCTGGTCACCCCTATTTTTCTGCTTCCCTTCAACTTATTCTATGCAGCAGTCAGAATGATGCTGTTAAAAGTCAGATTGTGTCACTCTGCTCAAAATCCTTCAATGGTTTCCTGTCTCATGCCTAATAAAAGCCAAAGTCCTTGACTGCATGTCCCAAGGGTTCTTCTTTGTCCCTATTCTTCCCCCTCTCACTGTGCTCTGGTCCCACTGGTCTCCCCAGTTGGGACCTTTGTACTTGCTATTTCTCCAATTACCCCCTCACTTCCTTTGATAGTTTATTTTAAGAGTGCATTATATCTACTTTGTTCTGTAAGTCTTATGAAGGCTTCAGACCAAAAGCAATAAAATTTTGAACTGACCTAAATGCCTTCCCTTCCACTACCCAACTCCTTTCCATCCCAAATCCTCACAACTCTGTGAAGCCTGTGCAACCAGCCTCATGAACATTCCACTTCCTCAAAACACTATTAGCTGTCCCAGAATGGAAACGAGGTCTTTGTTTGTGTCCCTCTACTCTACCTAGCACAGATACTTGTTTGCTGGTCAACTAAATGTATGTGCTAATTGAAGTAAGCCTGGACCTAAGCATGATGCTACAGAAGCTGCCTTTCCAAATCCTTTGTTGGTGGCTTCACAGTTAGTAATGATAGCTGTATTCCTAGAGTCAAGGGGAACGACTGTCTTCCTGTCAATAAAGGTGGCTTCCTTCGCTGAATCACTATGTAGTAATCTCTCTGCCTAGCTCTGCAGCCCAGGAAATCAAGTCATCTCTGGCATACAACGGTCACTGCAGAGACATTTGACTTTTTCTCCTTCTGGGGAATGCAGAACTAAATGTCTGAGAGGGAAATGGAACAAATGTTTCTGTATCTTATCTTTAAAGCAGAACGCACTGTGTACCTGGCATTTTAGAGCTGAGTGTCTAGAATGACTTGGGCATGTCAAAAAAAAAAATCATGACTGGAGAAAAACTTTCACGTAGGCTAGGCTGATAAAAGAGGCTATGCAGAGGAAGGGACAGATGCAGGGAACATTTTGAAAGAACAGATTGGGTAACTGATAGGCTATGTGGCAAGGTGGATGTTAACATTTTGAATATGGGATCTGGGAGAATAATGACTTCTTCCTTTCCCTTAAGTACTGCCACCAGTTTTCAGCCTTCAAGAAAAAAGCCAGCAGAGCATGCATCTCTTCTCAAGTTACTACCATCTCCTCCAGTGTTGGTCTCTGTGAGGGCTGCATTTAATGACTTCTTTTCCTTTCTTCTGTTTATTTGTTTGAAAGTTTAGCTTGTTTAGTTATCATTGATTTGTTGTGGGGCTGTCAGGTCTGATTTATCAGAAGTCTGTTCATGGTGACCTTTAAAATACAACCATGTTATTGCAGTCATGTCATTTTCTTAGCATCAGAGAAATGATTCAGTTGACATGGTCATGCCCTTTTACAACTTACTAAATGTATACGGTGCTAAGCCTTTTCTGTTTGGTTCTATTTCATGAGAACTTGATAACATATTAGCTAGATATTGATTAACACTTAGCCTTGAAAGCTAATTTGAACATTTCAGTTGCTCAAATTATCCTTACCTACATTTCTCCAATAGGGCTACAGTGAATGAAATGACCTGGACTATCGGAACATTTGGCAAGTTGCTATTTGCAAGGATGGTTTTAATCTTTCAGACTGGTCCACTTTGTCCTCAAAGGCAACTTCTTCTTGGATGAGCCACTTAATTTAGTAATGTGATTTCTTTTTCTGGTTTTTGCTTTTGAAACTCCATGTTAACTTTGTTTCTTAAAGATGATATGGTGTTTTTCTCCTGTGTAGGAAGTTTTTTCCTGATGGGTGTCTTGAAAAACACCTCAATGAAGGGGTCTCTGGGGTTCAACTAGTAGACTGGAAGAATGCTGAGGTCTGTGGTACCTACCGGCAGGCATCATCTTCATCATGAAAAAAATCATGAGCAGATACAAATTAGAATTTTCTCAAGAAACATCTGATATGGTTCCAGATATATAGGATCATTTGGGGAGAGTGTAAGTAAATTGGTGCAGCATTTTTCACCTATCATATTGGCAAAAATTTAAAAAAGATTGGTAATAGTCAGTGATGACAAAGGTGTAGGGTAACAGGCACTTTTATACATCATTGATGGGAGTATGTATTACACTTTTGGAGAGTAATTTGGCAATATCAGTAAACATTTTAAATACATGTACCCTTTGATCCAGCAGTTGCTCTTCTGGCACTTAAACTAGAGATATACTTGTACAATTTGGCAAATGTATAGGTACAGCTATATTCACTGTGGTATTACTAGTTCATAACCAAAAAAAAAAAACCTGGAAACAACTGAATTTCAATCCACTAGTTGAATTAATGATGGTAAACGTACGTCTGTAATATAGAATACCATGCCACTGTTACTAATAATGTGATCGATCTGTATGTACTGCTTTGGAAACACCTCCGAGATATATTGTTCTTTGAAAAAAGCAAAAGACAAACTGGTATGTATGATATGATATCATTTTTACAAAAAAATAAAAAGGCAACTGTGTGCATAGACAGAAGAAACTATTAGCAGCAATTACTTCTGGGGAGAGGGCCTGGGGATTGGGGACTTCTTTTACCTTATACCTTTCTTTACAGTTTTGTTTTTAGTTGATTTTTAAAATCATGAGCTTGGATTTCTTTAGTGCTTTTATAATTTAGAAAGAGTTAATAATAAAATAGAAGGTAATGGAGACATCTCTGTAGTTCAGGCCCACTGGAAAAGTTGTAAGGGACAAGAGGTCAGGAGAAAAATATATCCAAAGACACTGGCTGTTGACAGGTTGTGAGGGTAGTATACTTTCCCCTTGCCTCCCTTATCTCCTCTAATCCTTCCTTTCTGTTGTTTACCCATGGGCCTTCACACATGATGGTTCAGGGCCTTCAAATGTGGGGATCCCCGCTTCCTGTGGCTCATTTCGTATAGGACCTTTAGGCTCCAATTCTATATCCTCTCTTTTTCTCTTAGCCCACAGATCTCAAAGAAAGGCAGAGCCCAGCTAATTGTCAGGTTGAAAAGAGCTTAGACATGAATTAATCACTAGCTAACTGGTAATTACTTCATTTATTTATTCAACAAACATGTAACATATGCTGAGTGCCTATTACATATGCATCATTGTGGTAGAGAGCAGGCAGCTCTACCTGGGGGAAGAGATGGGTTGGGGTTAGGAAGGGCTTCCTGGAGGAGGTGTGGAAAGAGTGAAGGATATTTCAGGTGGAAGGAGCAACTCAAGTTAAGATTTGGAGATGTGGAAGCTCATGACCTATAAGAAAAACTGTAAGTCACCTGATATGGCCAGAGGTGGGATATAAAGACAGCACTTTGTGAGAAATGAGGCTGGACATGGACAGGAGCTATTGGCAAGATAATTCTTCACTATATGAGATTGTTCCTCTCTGTGGAATGTTGGCATCCCTGTCCCCTCCCTACAAAATGCCAGAAACACCCCCCAGTCATTGTACTAACTAAAAACACCCCATCCCACCACACACACACACATACACACTCACACTCACATACACACATGTAAACACTCCTAAAGAAGTACTACCCTTGGTTGAGAACCACTGCATTGATCATGGATGACCTTTTTTGCTCTGCTAATGAGTTTGGGTTTGCTCCTGTAGGGCCAGAGCTTCTCAGCCTGCTGTAGGGGATGGTGTATGACAGGATACTTGAATTCCTAAGACACACATGACTAATCTTCCTGAAATATCAATTTTATTCAAAGATTTTTTTCTTTTTTAATTAATGGAAGTAGGGCAATACATTGTATATTAAAATAAACACAAATATAATATGGAGTAGAATGCTGAATGACTGTGGATTCTAAATATAAAAGAAGATAAAGTTTCTACTTGCAGTGGGCTGCTTGTAGCTATACCCCAAACTCCTGGGGATACTTCAGTGGGAAAGTTTGAGATGCAATGGAAGCTATGAGCCAAAGAATTGCTTGAAACAAGAGAGAGGTATGATCATATTTGCATTTTAGATAGATCACTTTACCTGCTATTGGGGAATGCATTGGAGGAGGGTGAGATAAGAAGAGAGACCAGTTGGGAGTAATAACCCAGGGCTGAAATGATAAGGGCCTGTATTATGGAGAGGAAGGATGGATATAAGACATACTTAGGAAGTGGAATTGACATGACTCAATGAATGAGTGGATATGGAGAATGAGAGAAAAGAAGTTATCAAGGATATCAGCCAGGTTTCTAGCTTGAGCAACTGCTGAAAAATAAGATAGACAATTCAAAGTATTAGCAGAATTGGGGAAGGAGATGTGTAAAAACCTCTTGGGGGCAAAGTCTGACCTCCTCTAACTTCACAAGGGGGAAGGAGAACCAAGATCAACAGCCCAAAGCTGATTCCTATGAGATGGAGGTCAGACACTCCTCTTCTCTCTGCCGTCTTTCCCAATTCTGGTACCAACCATCCTTTGCACAGCACTCTCTACTTCTCTCCTGGGTTCAATAATTCATTACAATGGTCACACAGAACTCACAGACAATACTCATGATTATGGAGCTTATTAGAGAAGTACAGTTATAATTCAGGCTCAAGAACACTCAGGATACAGTTCTTCCATTAGGGCAGCCTCTTCCCAACCGTGCTCACAGGCACACTTCTCCCTAACCCTACACCTCTGCCCAAAGGCATTCAGCTTTCTCTCTCCATGGGCCTGGAAGCCCACCATACTGTTTCCTGCTTCCAGGTCTCTGCTGCTGGGTCTTCCGTGCCACCACTTCTCACCATCTTCAGGGTTACAGCTCTCTCTCTCTCTTTCTCTTTCTCCTGCTTCCAGGAGCTTCTCAGTACAGGGATCCCAGGTCCAAAGGATGTGCTGTCTGCTCCTGGCTTTTCTTCCTTGGTGATGGTAGGATCCTCCTCTCTGCTCTGGAATTGGCTGTCTTTTAAGGCAAAACTGGCCAATCCACTAGGTAGGCTACAATTATCTTATTTGCACTGTCTCACCCAATCACCTGGGTGGGAGTTACAAGACCATGGATGTAAAGGCCACACAAAAGTAATCAATCGCACCACAAGAGAGAAAAGTTAGTTCAACTTTTTGAACATGTTGAGTTTGAGTTGGCTATAGATTTCTAATGGCTGTCTAGTAGGTAATTGCAAATATGATGTCCAGCTCAGGGATGAGATCGGAACTGGTGAGCTAGCTTTTGAAGTTGTAATTATGTTAGTGATAGTTGAAGTCATGGACATGGATGAGCTAATCTAAGGAAAGTGAGCAAAGGGAGACAAGAAGGGTGCTAAGAACAAAACCCCAGGAAATAATGACATTCAAAAGTTTGGGAGAGGAGGAGAAGCGAGCAAAAGAGACTGAGAAAGAGTATTGAGAACAGTTGGATAAAAACCAGGAACGAATTTACTTCCATGGGAGTCAAGAAAGAAGGAAGTTTTAAGTACAAGGGAGCAGCCAACAATATCAAATAACATAGAAAATAAAGTCAGATAGTGAATGAGATGTGAACATTGAACTTGGCCGTTGAGGTGTAACCTTAAAGTTAGTTTCAGCCATACTGTAACAGATTGTAATGGTTTGAAGAGTGAGTACCCACTGCAGTGAGATGGTGAAAATGCATAGGATGATGTTGTTTTTATTTATTTATTTAGAATAATATTTTATTGGTTTTTGGTGAAAGTTTACACAGCAAGTTAGGTTCTCATTTGATAATTTCCACACGAACTGTTCAGTGACATTAGTTACATTTATCACAATGTGTCAACATTCTCCTTAATTGTGTTCTGTTTGTTCCATTTCCAGTATTCTAATTTCCTTGCCCCGTATCTTCCCATTTTGCTTTTGAGTAATTGTTAACCTTTTGGTCTCATACAGATGGTTTTTAAGTAGTGCGCTGATCTTATGGGTAATATCCTTTATTTTGTGTGCCACTCTGCTATTTTGCTAAAAGCTGATCTCGGGATAGGCTCGGTTCTAGGTTTAAAGAGTGTCTCAGGGTGATAGACTCAGGGAGTCAGTCCTCTGTTCTCTACTGTTCCAGTTTGTCTGGCTTTTTTTTTTTAAGCATTTTAGTTCTGCTCCACATCCTCCTCCCATTCTATCTGGGACCATCTATTGTGACCCCAGTCAGAACAATCAGTGGTGGTAGCCAAGCACCATCTAGTTCTTCCGGTCTCAGGGTAGATGAGGTCGTGGCTCATGTAGACTTGTTTCTTCTCTGAACTTTTGGTTACCTTCTTACTGTTTTGCTCCTGGTGAGTAGAGACCAGTAGTTGTATCTTAGATGGCCACTCGCCAGCTTTTAAGACCCTAGATGCTATTCACTTCACTAGGAGGCAGATCATGGTTTTTGTGAACTATGTTACGCCACTTGGCTGAGTTGTCCCATAAGGATGATGTTATTTTGATGAAGATTTTTGTTTGTTTTTATTTGTTGTTATTAGATAGATAAGACTTGAGCATCTTTAAATGCTGAGGGGAAGCAACTAGGAGACTGGAAAAGTTTAAAGACACAATTGAGCAAGAGAAAAATCAATGAAGAAGTATCTCAGAGCACATATGAAGAGGTGAAACCCAGAGCACAGGTAGAATAGAAGATGGCAAGGATGGGTCTTGTTGTTGTTAGGTGCCATTGATTTGGCTTTGACTCATGACGAACTTATGTATAACAGAATAAAACGTTGCCCAGTCCTGCACTTTCCTCACAATTTTAGGTATGTTTGAGCCCATTGTTATAGCCACTGTATCAGTCCCTCTCACTGAGGGTCTCCCTCTTTTTCACTGATTCTCTACGAAGCATGATGTCCTTCTCCAGCAATTGATCCCTCCTGATGACATGTCCAAAGTAAGCAAGGCATAGTCTTGCCATCGTTGCTTTTAGGGAACATTCTGGATGTACCCCCTCCAAGATGTGTTTGTTCTTCTGACAGTCCCTTGTATATTCAGTATTCTTTGCCAGCATCAGGATTTGAATGCATCAATTCTTATTTGGTCTTCCTTTTTCATTGCCCAGCTTTTGCGTGCATATGAGGTGATTGAAAATACCATAACTTAGGTCAGGTTCACCTTAATCATCAAAGTGACATCTGCTTTTTAAGATTTTAAAGAGGCCTTTTGGTGTAGATTTGCCCAACGAAATGCATTGTTTGATTTCTTAAATGCTGCTTCTATGGGCATTGATTATCCAAGTGGAATGAAATCCTTGATACCTTCAGTTTCTTCACCGTTTATCGTGATGCTGTTTATGGGCTCAGTTGTGAGGAGTTTCATTTTCTTTATGTTCAGAAGGATGGGTCTAGATGTAGGTATATTTGTCACCATTTTAAGTAGAAAGGTTGGGGAGCTCCCCATCCCAGTAGGCTTCTATTTACTTGGTGATAGAGCAACCTGCTGGAAGAGTGAGGGGTAGATATGGCCTGGAAAGAAGGGTTAAAGTTATGAATAGGCATTAAGTGGATGGAAAATGTTACTGAGTGAGGTGATATGGGGGGATTTCTGGGCAGTGTTGTGGTTCCAACCACTGAAGACCAAGCTTTTGTAGAAACCCTAGTTAGATTGTGTGATTATTTCTTTCTAGCCTCAGCAGCCTGGCATAGAAATGAATATATAATGGCCTGAAATACAACTTGGTCCAGTGAACAAAATTTGGAGACTGCTGGGAAGCAATGAAGTCTCATAACCCAACCTGATTTCTGACCATTAAAATGTATGGTCTCTGCTTCTCTGTGCTTGGCACATAAGCAAACCTAATCAGTTGCTATTGAGTCAATTATAACTCATTGTGACCCCATGTATGCAGAGAACTACTGTACTCTGTAGGGTTTTTAATGGATGATTTTCTGTAAGTAGATCGCCAAAACCTTCTTCTGAGGATGGACTCAAACCTCCAACCTTTCAGTTAACAGCCCTTTTTTGGCAGTGCCAGCTACATTCCAGACACATGATAGTAAACAAATTTGGCTATATTGGGCACCTCGTTTCCAGGGTTGCTTTCATTTGTGGCACAGTGGATATTGTCTCTATTGATGACTACCTCAACTGCATCATCTGAAAAGTTCAACAGTCCATCTCCATCTTCCAGGAGTAAGATATTGCCAACATCAAATGGGATGATGCTGGTACTGAATATGCTGTGAAGTTCACTAGTCTCTTCACTACCTTGGAGAAGGCCAGAACTGACTTGAAGGGTGGAAGCTCATCATTTTTGCTCCTTTTGCAGATGCTCCTATGTCTGTGATGGGAGTGAACCATGAGAAGTATGACCACTGTCTCAAGATTATAGAAGCAATGACTGCTTAGCCTCCTAGTCAAGGTTATCCATCCATGACAACTTTGTTTATATATATATGTGTGTATATGTGTGTGTATATATATATATATACACACACATATATACACTTTGGCTGAACGGTGAACCTCAAGAGTGACTTCATTAGTGAGCTAAAAGGGTATCTGGGGACCATACTCTCGGGGTTTCTCCAGTCTCTGCCAGGCCAGTAAGTCTGGTCTTTTTTTGTGAGTTGGAATTTTGCTCTACATTTTTCTCCAGCTCTGCCCAGGACCCTCTACTGTGATCCCTGTCAGAGCAGTCAGTGGTGGTAGCCAGGCACCATCTAGTTGTACTGGACTCAGTCTGGTGGAGGCCATGGCAGATGTGGTCCATTAGTCCTTTGGACTAATCTTTCCCTTGTATCTTTAGTTTTCTTCATTCTCCCTTGCTACCAAAAGGGTGAGACCAGTGGAGTATCTTAGATGGCCAGTCACAGGCTTTTAAGACCTCAGACGCTACACATGAATGTAGAATGTGGAACATTTCCTATATTATGCCAGTTGAGCTAAATGTTCCCCGAGACCATCATCCACGACAACTCTGGAATCAGAGAGAGACTCATGATCACAGTTCACGCCATCGCGTTCACCCTGAAAAATGTGGATGGCTCTTTTGCATGTTGGCCATAGTGCTGCTCAGATCATCATCCCTGCAA
Organism: Elephas maximus indicus; assembly: GCF_024166365.1. Lineage (NCBI taxonomy): Eukaryota > Metazoa > Chordata > Mammalia > Proboscidea > Elephantidae > Elephas > Elephas maximus. Next base: position 48,538,336 of record NC_064846.1, on the reverse strand, counting down.
ACATTTACACTGCCAAGGCTATAGGCAAGGCCATTCCTGACCTCAGTGAGAAGGCATAGCCTTCCGTGTCCCCACCCCTAACAGATCTGCCATGGATCTGGCTTGGTTTCTGAAGAAAGCAGCCAAATAAAACAACATCAAGAAGGTGTTCAGTCAGGCATTGGAGGGCCTCTTTGAGGGTATCCTGGGCTACACTGAAGACCAGGTTGTCTCCTGTGACTTTATCTGTGAAACCTATTCCTCCACCTTTGATGATGGGCTAGCATTGTCCTCAGTGGCCATGATGTTAAGTTCATTTACTGACATGACGATGAGTTTGTCTAATAGGAACCACATTGTAGACTTCATGGCTCACATGCCCTCTAAGGAATAAGAGCCCTGGACCAGTATACCCAGCAACAGCAAAAGAGAAAGAGAGAGCCTCTCAGCTCTGGGGAGTCTCTGTCTCAACTCTATCCTTCAACACATTGAGAATCTTCATCTTCAATACAATTCCCATCCCAAGCATTGTAGAAAAAGAATGCTATCAACATAGTATACTGTACCCAGGAGGAAAAAAATGAGATGGTTTTCTGTGAGCAAAACTTTCGAGCCAAGTGCCATCCAAAGAGTATGAGGCCCTGCAAATAATGGTTTTGGTGCAGACACCATTTGGACATGGAGTAGAAATCGGCCTTAGCTCACAGTCTCTATGCATGGCTGCTCAAGCTCTGTGGAATATGTTGAGACTCTTTTCCCCTTTCCTTCTCTGTCATTCTGTACTGTGTTTTTTTTTTCTCTACTGACCTACTCATAGGAGTAAACGCTGATTGTAAATGTCTCTTTACTCACTAGCACTCCTGCAGCTGTAACACCATCATGAGTGTCACCTTTTAACCCAGAAGGCCATGATATATGTCACAAGGTAAAAATATAGTTACTCTGACTCATTTAATAGAGGTAATTGGCCCATTTAGACAGAGGAGAGGAAGGGAGAATATTTCCTATGCAGGCACTCTGTGCAATAAGGGAAGGCTTTTTGTCATGCATATGTGTGTAGAGAGGCAAGGGTCTTCCTGTGGGCTTCAAGGGTGATCTTGAAGTCAGGGATCCTCAGACCATATTTCTATCCATGCTTTTATTTGTACATTCTTTAAGAACCGATTTTACTACAACCTAAGAATAGCTGTTCCTCAGCCCTTCACCTAAGTCAGATATTGGCTCTGTGGGAGGTCTGTAGCCATGCACAGAAACCCTGTTTTCCAAGATGGAGTTTAGGTGACCCTGTAAGTGTGAAATGGGAGCCTGAAGAAATGTTTGCCTCACAGAGAGGTTTTGGAGGCAGTCACCCTGGCCAGATCTTCTGTGGGTCACCGTGAAGACCCTTCGGTTCCCAAATAGTTCCCTGCTGAATTATGTCTCCAGCCTCTATTCATTTGGGTTACACGTGTCTCTCTCTCTCTCTTTTTTTTTTTTTAGGGTGTTGGGGGAAATACTCTTTAAAAGCTGGCAGCTAGAACAAGAAAGGAGTAAGAGAGAGCGCTGTAAGCTTGGGAGAGAGCCAGAATACATAGGTTTAGGCTGATGAGGTCAAAACTTCCAACTCTGAGAAGGGCTGCCTCAGAGCTTGCTTGCTTGCTTTCTGTACTCAGTGTGAGGCCTGGGCCAGGGAGCATCAGTTGGACCCAAAAAGGCATAGAACCATAAGTACCCTTAATACTTGTCACTTTCAGAGGAAGCCAGATATTTGTTAAGAAGGAAACATCTTGGTACATAGAGGAAATGATCTGGGACTCCACTGAAGGAAGGAGACAAGACCCAGGTAAACCATGGGCTCATGCTGACCTGGACTGCATGTATCTTTGGGCTTTTAGCACTGGGAAAGGGGGAAGGAGCTCCTGAGAGGGAGTGAGGGAAGGGGGTGGAGATCATATGTTGCTAATTAGAAAAGAAGGAATGAGAAGAACGCCAGGCTTTAGCTTATGCTCTTCTTATAGGTTGATGACAAGCCACATGTAGAGTTTAAGATGGGTATTGTCAAACTCATTCTCCTGCCCCTCTGGAGCAGCTCCAGCTGTATGGCAAAGAAGCAGATGTGTCAAAAGAACAGAATGTTTCAGGCTTTGAGTTTCAAAGGGCCAAATGGAAGTGGGAATCTGGCCCTTTGGTCTTCTAATCATTGTAGATTGAAGGCTTTGTGGCCCTCTGGGGCTGTATTTCTCACCCTGAATGGGGGCCCTGTTTTTTCAGGTGTGACTACAGAAGGAAAAAAAGAGAGAGTTCAGGTTGTCTAGGCCTGGTAAGGAAAGAATATGGATTTTCTCAGGTACAATGGCAGAGATAGGTGGCCACTTCTGAGTCTGCCAAGAATCTTTGGGTTTTCCACTGAAATTGTCACCCAAGGCTCTTACATGAGACAGTATGCAAGTCTCCAAACACAGAGAAGGTGTCTTCTCCTGATTGAAGGCTGCTAGATACCTAGATCTCCTCTGGCTAGAAGGGAGAGGGAAGACGCTTGACTGGGTATGCACTTGCCTAGAGAGAATATAAGGAATTTTAATGATTTCCTGTGTAAAGTCTTGAGGGGCCTTGGGTAGCCAGTATAAACAGGAGGCATTTCAGTTGATTGGATTTATGTTCCTGAAATCAGGAAACAGGCCAACATGGGCCTCTGTTTAGCTCTGTTCCATGGGATTGGAAGTTGGAATGCAAGAAGATGTTGCCTCAGATTTCATCCTGTAATCAGTGGCCACTCTGTCTTTTGCTTTTATCTCAGCTACTCAAAAATATATCTAAGCTGCCTCCATTCTGAGGGAGGATGGGGGCTAAAAGAGAGTCTGGCTTCCGTGGATGGGGAGAGTGAGTTACAAAAGGACCTCCAAGCCTGTGACAATATTTCTGTAACATATAGGGATTGGACCATATGGTCTCAAGGATCCATTCCAGAAGGTCCCTAGTGTAGGAAGCACAAAGGGCATCCAGGAGCTTCCATTGTGCATTTGTTGACCAAGCCTCTGGAGTCTAGACTATTTTATCTTATACTCATCTCTACCCAAATTTGTGCAAAACACTTGACACTTGAAGTTAGACAGCCCTGGAATCCAGTTTGGGCTCTGCTACCAACTAGTTATATAACTTATTCACTTAAGTATAGGCACCATCGATTGCTTACTTACTATGTCAACCCTATACTAAGTGCTTTATACAGAGTATCACATTTCATCATCATGACAGCCCTGGGAGATAGGGACTAGAAGCTTAGTAATTAACTCAAGGGCAATGACTAGTCTGCCTTCAAAGTCCTTCTTGCTAACCACGGCACTATACCGCATCCACCTCCATATATATAGTAATCTTTGTATCCTGGGTCCCTGTAAAATAGAAACAATACCTTGAATAATACCTAGTCTGCCTTCTTCTCTAGGATGTTTTGAGGATAAAATGAGAGGATGGATATTCTGTTACATGAATATTTATTGAATGTTCTAAGGTCTGGGCATTCAGAGGTAAATAAGATGGGGTTCCTTCCCTCCAGGAGATTATCATCGGGATGCGAAACTTCCTTGAAAAACATAAAGCACTACACAAGTGCCCATTTCCTATTATATCGTTTTATTGCATGTACATTGAAGAGAAACTAACAGTCATATGTACAGAACAAGCTAGGGTAAAAATCTCACATGGTTTTCAGCTGCTCCCTACAAAACTTGGCAACCAGCTGTTGCCAATCCCCATTGAGGACAAAAAAAGGAGAGGAAACAGGCAATAATTTGAAGTGTGACCATAATGTAACGTGACTGCTGCTTTTTCCCAAGCATATTAGGACGTGCACATCCAAAGAAGTGGTATCCCCTTCAGACCAGCACCTTGGGAGGCTAAATCCCTGTACATTTATTGCGATGATGTTGCCATTGCTCAAAACGTTTTTTGGAACTCCTCTTTAGTAACTGAGTTCAGAGCCTGCAGCACATTCTTTTGAATATCCTCAGTGGTGATAAATCTTTGTCCTTTGAGGGTGGATTTGATTTTCGCAAATAGCCAAAAATCATTCAGTGCCAAATCTAGAGAATAAGGTGGGTGATCAAGCTCAGTAATAGAGTTTTTAATTAAAAAAAAAAAATTCCCTCTCTTTATTCCTTTCCCCGACCCACTTCACCCACCCTATTCTTCCCTCCCTCTTTCTCTCTCTCCCTTCCAGGTATAATTGGGAACCATTAAGACCACTTTTCTTGTATGGTTCATAACCTAGTGCAAATGGAGGTTAAATGACTACTGCCCAAGGTCAAAGGAGGCCTGGTGGTGCAGTGGTTAAGCACTTGGCTGCTAACTGAAATGGTGGTTCCAATCCACCAGCGGCTCCATAGGAGAAAGATGTGGCAGTCTGCTTTCATAAAGATTACAGCCTTGGGGGCAGTTCTCTTCTGTCCTACAGGGTTGCTATGAGTTGGAATCAACTTGATGACAGTGGGTTTGTTTTTCTCGCTGAAGGTCACAGGGCTGGGAAAGAGGTGAGCAAGAATTAGACCCTATGTCTCCTGCAAATCACAGCACAAGAGACTTCAGCTAATAGAGAAACTTCATGATGATAAAGGAAAGGAATGAGAGAAGGACCATGGGCTCTTTATTCCCTAAAGGTTTTGCCCAATCCTGCACAGAGGATGTATAAGTATCCTGCTGCTCAATGGCAGCAAGAATGCCCTGTGATTTGGCACTTCTTTCCAGACAAATCCAACTGTGCATGGGCCAACATCTCTGAAAACTGGCTTTCCAAATAGGTTAGAAGTAGAAGGAGATAAAAGCATTCTACTTCTCTACCCACTCTGTACACAACAAGAAGACTGTAGGAGAGCTAGAGCTGTCCCTGAGCAAAATTAGGAAGGCAGGGAAATGTGTGTGTGTGGTAACTACTTCTCCAAATCTGCCCACCTCCCCCCATCATCACCTTCTCTCTATTTCCCCATTCTCCAGTTAGGGAGAAGAGGGTCTAATTAGTGCATTCATGCTAAAGTGTTTCACAGACCATCTGCATTTTAGAAGAGAACATTGGGGCTGTGATTAACCCAAAGGAAAGAAGTCCAGACTAGCAGAGGACCTTGATGCTTCAATCAGGGAATACTTTTAGGCTACGCAAATCACCCCAGAGAGATAACATGCACCACTCCTGAGCATGAAGCTATGTCCCTGGAGTAAGCTCTATCACAGATTGCGTTCCCCCAAGTGGTAGCCACTGTTTTAAGAACTGGACTTTGAGTCACAGAATTTCCAAGCTTTCAAAGCCATTTAGAGAAGAGATAATTCCCTCATTTTGCAAATTGGGGCCTGCCCCCAGACCACACAGGGAATTAATGGCCCTGCTGGGACTAGAGCCCAGGTTCTCAGCTTCCCACAACACCAGAACACTCAACCATTCTGGGCCTCCCCTGGCTGGCATCGTTTGCAGAAATGCCCAGGTCCTCATTCAATGCACCCCAAAGGATTTTTGAAGTGGATCACACTTCCCAAGCTAGTTTCCTCTTTCTATCCATACAAAAAAACTCTTGTATTTCTCAGGGGAAGAGAGTGAGAGAGAAATGTCAGAATCCTATGCCCTTACCAGAGGCCCAACAACTTCTCTCTTTTGAGGACAAGCAATCCCCTTGGGAACACAGGAGCATTGCTTTTGAGCCCAGGCAGCCAGCATCCCTTCCATAGCAACCCAAGTTTGTATTTACTGTTGAATCCCCAAGATGAACTATTGGAGAAAGTATTCCACCAATTATGTTTCCATGGGGCCCAGAGCACATGGTCTTGATTAGAATGAGCAAGAGCAAAGCAGATTTCCTCCTGTGAAGGTCTGAAAGCAACCTGAAATCCAGCCAATATTGTTCCAGCAGCGAATGCCTGGCTTCCAGCTGCTGCTTGGTGAAAATCCAAAGCTCAAGGAGATGGTACCTGGAGAGGTAGGTGGAGGTGCAGAGGGTCAAGCTGGGGAAGAGAACCACAGGAGGACTGTAGTTAGAAGAATGCTAGGTTATGGCTTCCCCCAGCCGCTCTGTCCCAACTCTGAACCCCAGCACACTTGGGCAGAGCTGATTGCCAGCCCATCCCAGCATGGGGCCCCATGGTGAGACTTATCAGACACTAGATCAACTGTGACCCCCTCTACAAAGTCTTCCCAGATTACTCTAACTCACGAGGAACCTCCCCCTCCCCTGGCCTCTCAGCCCTTTCAGCATGAACATGGTTGTCAGTTGTTCACAATTGAATACATCTCTACTATTATATTCAGTTTTCCGATCTCCAGTGGGTGTGTTTGCTTGTTCCTCTTCAGCTATATCATGAGATTCTTGAGGTCAGAACCTGACTTCTCCTTTGAAAGTTCCATAGTGCCTCACTCAGTTAAGGCTTTGCAGGAGACTGACCACAGAGGAGAGTCTGGATAGGACACAAAAGCACAAATGGTTCTTTCAGCTTTTGCTGACCTTTACCATCCAGGCTGCTACTCTGACCTGCACAGCTGTGCGGGGCAGGATGAACTTCAGGAAAGGCCAGCCCCTGAAGAAACCAATGGAGATAAGGCAGGTTGGGGATGGGTGACAGTGCAGTACAGCAGTGAGCTCAGGCAAGTTGGGCACAGGGCAGGAGAAGGAAATTAAGAGAGAAACTTAATCTGCCCTATTTATCTAGGGATTACCCTGTCTGGAGGAAAATCTGTGGGAGTGGGGAAGTTAAGAAGAATTTTCTAACTTCTTTAATCCTGATCTTTGCTAGTTCCGGACTTGAGACCTATAGCTCTTAGTTGGGTACATCTGGGAGGCCAGGCTTTGCTGCTGTGGCTGTTTGTGTGTGTGTGTATGTGGGGGAGATTAGAGACGGACTGAGGTTAGAAGAGTTGAGAACATTATGGAAGCATGTGTGTGTGCATGTCTTTATATATTTGCACTTTTATTTTTGACCCTGTGTCCCAGCTTAGATGCTACCACACTTGACTAATGTCTTTGTCACCCCTTCTCTGAAATGTCTGTAACAGGTCCCAATCCACATAGCTCCCACCACCAATAAGATGGCATGAGAATAATAGGCTGACTGCCACGTTCTAAGTGGAAACACATGACAAATCAATCAAACAGGAATCAGTTTTTCCTCTAAGATATAGAGCATTAATAGAAAGGAGCCTGAAGTTAGATGCAGAGAACTGGAAATAACCCCTCTACAGACAAGCCAGAGAAAGGAGATGGTTTCTGATTTGGTTTTTCTTTAATTGTGTCATGAATCTCTAAAGCACCCAGGAAATTAAGAAGTGCTTGGGCTCTTGAGGATTTCTACAGAAGTAAGATACCCTGGTGGCACAGAGGTTAAACGCTCAGCTGCTAACCAAAAGGTCAGCGGTTCAAACCCACCAGCTACTCTGCAGGAGAAAGATGTGGCAGTCTGCTTCCATAAAGATTTACAGCCTTGGAAACCCTATGGGGTAGTTCTACTCTGTCCTATGGGGTCGCTATCAGCTGGAATAGACTTGATGACAATGAGGTTCAAAAATAATGAGGGCAAAGGTGGTTCTGGATATTTTCTGGGTGTCACGTACCACAGAGGGATTTTCTTGCTAGCTCTTATCAGCCTGGCCTATCTAGACCAGCAACCTATGTCATTCTCTCAGGCTGAGGCTTTAAGCTGCCCAACCTGCATTCAGGTCTTCTAAAGCATTGTCAGAGGATAGGCTGACCCAGCCTTTGAGGTCAGAGCCCATCTTCTTTTTACATCCTAGAATGCCTCATTCGGGAATGCCCACTCACCACTACCTGCAAATCCAGAAGAAAAGAACATGAGGAATTGAAGTCAGAGAAAAGGAAGCACTTACAAACAATAATTAAGGGAATTTCTTAAGAATTTTTTTTTAATGAAGGTGGTGTGGCATCTGGAGTAGTTTAAACGAGACCCTGTTTCTCAAGGTTCTTTCTTGCCTAGAATTTTGTCATCTCAAAATCCTCTTTCTTAGAGGTCCAGAGGAAAAACGACTTTAGCCCAAGAGGTATGTGTCCTTCCTCTCATTGCCCTTTCTTCTTTTACATCAACTGTTTTGCTCAGCTGCTTGTTTCAGACACGTTTAAGCCCTGACAGCTTTGTTGAAACGTGCAGGTGCTTGTCAAAGGTAAAAGGCAGAGGCGGAGCCAAGATGGCGGCTTAATTACACGCACCATAATATCCCCCTGCACAAAAGACCCCCAAAAACAAGTGAAACAGAAGGTCTAAGAGCTGAACCAAACACTGACTGGAAGGAAAAAGTGAGGGAACACAGCAAACCAGAAGTACCACAGGACAGAGGAGCTCAGCCAGCCACCCCGGCCTGATCCAGCCATCTTAGGACAAAGCTAGCAGTACCCTCGGATGAAGAAAACAGGGAGGCAACTTCACGACTTTCCCAAAAGGGACAAAGAAACTGTATAGACACACATGGAGAGAAACAGAAGTAGGGAGAGAGCCAGGATCCAGTACGGGAGGTACTCAGGAGCGGCAGCCCCTGACCTCAGGGGTAAGTGGTGCGCATGAGGTGGTGGACCTGCCGTGTGTTGGCGGGAGGTCTCTCACCTAACTGGACCCTGGGCGGCCCCCACTCCTTGCACTCGAGCAGGGACAGGTCCTGCTCTCAGGCTGAAGTGGATGCGAGGTGCCCCAGCACCCGTGTATCCTAGTGGGAGGGATGCACACCCCCTCACTCCATCCTCCTGATCGGAAGCAGCAGAGGGTCTCATACCTCAACAACCTCTCCTGACTGGGGGACCATAATACGAGCCTCTCCTCTTCTCTACTACCCCACCCGACCCCATCCACTAACCTGCCTTGTTTACCCAACGAAGGGGACTAGGCACACCCCTGTGTGTATGCCTGCCAACCACCTACACCTCCCAAGGGCCGGAACAAAGGCTGGCAGTGGCGGGAGACAGCGAGAGAGCCCTCCTGTCGCTCCACCCCCCTCGACGTGAGGCGGAGGCAACTCGACTGTACATCTATCCTCCCACTGCCCTCTTCTCACTGCTTTGGGGCAGTGTCTGACCTCTTCCAGTCCCACAAGGGGGAAGGAGAATCAAGATCGACAGCCCAAGGCTGATTCCCATGAGGCGGAGGTCAGACATACCTTTTCTTTCCATCATCTATACCAATTCTGACACCAACTGTCCCTCCCAGGGCACTCTGCTTCTCTGCTGGGTTCAATAATTCATTGCAACGGCCACAAAGAACTCACAGACCATACCCAGGACTAGGGGTTTTCTTAGGGAAGTAACAGGTTACAGTTCAGGCTCAGGAACACTCAGGATACAGTTCTTTAATCAGGACAGCCTCTTCCCTACCCTGCTCACAGACACACCTCTCACTGGCCCTCAGTCTCTGCCCAAAGACACAGGTTTCTCTCCCCATGGGTCAGGAAGCCCACTATACCATCTCCAGGTGCCAGGTCTCTGCTGCTGGGTCTCTCCTGCCGGTCTCTCCTTCCTTGGTGGTGGTGGGCTCCTCCTCTCTGCTCTGGAATTGGCTCTTTTTTAAGGCAAAACTGACCAATCCCCTTGGTAGGCCACAGTTACCCTACCACACAATCCAACCCAGTCACCTGGGTGGGAGTTACAAGACCATGGCTAGAAAGGCCACACAAAGACGTAATTAATCACAGCATATATTGGGAGTCCTAGTTAGAGCAATAAAGCAAGAAAAGTAATTAAAGGGAATCTAAATTGCTAAGGAAGAAGAAAAACTATCCGTATTAACAGCATCTGTCAGTTTATTGTACTGTGGGGGCTTGCGTGTTTCTGAGATGCTGGAAGCTATGCTGCTGGTATTCAAATACCAGCAGGGTCACCCATGGCGGACAGATTTCAGCTGAGCTTCCAGACTAAGACTAGGAAGAAGGACCCAGCAGTCTACTTCTGAAAAGCATTAGCCAGTGAAAACCTTACTAATAGCAGTGGAACATTGTCTGATATAGTGCTGGAAGACAAGCCCCCCAGGTTGGAAGGCACTCAAAAGATGACTGGTGAAGAGCTGCCTCCTCAAAGTAGAGTTGACCTTAATGACGTGGATGGAGTAAAGCTTTCGGGACCTTCGTTTGCTAATGTGGCATGACTCAAAATGAGAAGAAACAGCTGCAAATATCCATTAATAATCGGAATCTGGAATGTACGAAGTCTGGATCTAGGAAAATTGGAAATCGTCAAAAGTGAAATGGAAAGCATAAACATCGATATCCTAGGCATTAGTGAGCTGAAATGGACGATCATATGGTCTACTATGCCAGGAATAACAACTTGAAGAGGAATGGCATTGCATTCATCGTCAAAAAGAACATTTCAAGATCTATCCCAAAGTACAATGCTGTCAGTGATAAGAAAATATCCATACGCCTACAAGGAAGACCACTTAATACAACTATTATTCAAATTTACACACCAACCACTAAGGCCACAGATGGAGAAATTGTAGATTTTTACCAACTTCTGCATTCTGAAATTAATCAAACATGCAATCAGAATGCATTGATAATTACTGGTGACTGGAATGTGAAAGTTGGAAACAAAGAAGAAGGATAGGTAGTTTGAAAATATGGTCTTGGTGACAAGAATGATGCCAAAGATTGCATGATAGAATTTTGCAAGACCAACTACTTCTTCATTGCAAATATCTTTTTTCAAACCACATAAACAACAGCTATACATTTGGACCCTGCTAGTTGGAATACACAGGAATCAAATTGACTACATCTGTGGAAAGAGACAATGGAAAAGCTCAATATCATCAGTCAGAACAAGGCCAGGGGCCGACTGTGGAACAGACCATCAATTGCTCATATGCAAGTTCAAGTGGAAGCTGAAGAAAATTAGAACAAGTACACAAGAGCCAAAGTACAACCTTGAGTATATTCCACCTGAATTTAGAGACTATCTCAAGAATAGATTTGATAGACTGAACACTAGTGACTGAAGACCAAGTGAGTTGTGAGATGACATCATACATGAAGAAAGCAAGAGGTCATTAAAAAGATAGGAAAGAAAGAAAAGACCAAAATGGATGTCAGAAGAGACTCTGAAACTTGCTCTTGAATGTTGAATAGCTAAAGCAAATGGAAGAAATGATGAAAAGAACTGAACAGAAGCTTTCAAAGGGCAGCTCGAGAAGACAAAGTATTATGATGACATGTGCAAAGACCTGAAATTAGAAAACCAAAAGGGAGGAACGCATTCTGCATTCCTCAAGGTGAGAGAACGGAAGAAAAAATTCAAGCCTTGAGTTGCGAGTCTGAAGGATTCTATGGAGAAAGTACTGAACGATGCAGGAAGCATCAAAAGAAGATGGAAGGGATACATAGAGTCACCGTACCAAAAAGAATTGGTCAACATTCAGTTGTTTCAGTAGGTAGCATATGATCAAGAACCGATGGTACTGAAAGGAGTCCAAGCTGCACTGAAGACATTGGTGAAAAACAAGGCTCCAGCAACTGACGGAATACCAATTGTGATGTTTCAACAAACGTATGCAGCACTGGAATTGCTCACTCATCTATGCCAAGAAATTTGGAAGACAGCTACCTGGCCAACTGAATGGAAGAGTTCCATATTTATGCCTATTCCCAAGAAAGGTGATCCAACCGAATGCGGAAATTATTGAACAATATCATTAATATCACGTGGAAATAAAATTTTGCTGAAGATCATTCAAAAGTGATTGCAGCAGTACATTGACAGGGAACTACCAGAAATTCAAGCCAAATTCAGAAGAGGATGTAGAGCCAGGGATATCATTGCTAATGTCAGATGGATCCTGGCTGAAAGCAGAGAATACCAGAAAGATGTTTACCTGTGTTTTATTGACTAGGTAAAGGCATTCGACTGTGTGGATCATAACAAATTATGGATAACATTGCAAAGAATGGAATTTCCAGAACACTTAATTATGTTCATGAGGAAGTTGTACTTAGACCAAGAGGCAGTCGTTCAAACAGAACAAGGTGTACTGCATGGTTTAAAGTCAGGAAAGGTGTGTGTCAGGGTTGTATCCTTTCACTATACTTATTCAATCTGTATGCTGAGCAAATAATCTGAGAACCTCGACTATATGAAGAACAGGGTACCAGGTTTGGAGGAAGAGTCATTAACAACCTGTGATATACAGATGACACAACCTTGCTTGCTGAAAGTAAAGAGGACTTGAAGCACTTACTGATGAAGATCAAAGACCACAGCCTTCAGTATGGATTACATCTCAACATAAAGAAAGCAAAAATCCTCACAGCTGGACCAATAAGCAACATCATGATAATCGGAGAAAAGATTGTAGTTGTCAGAGATTTCATTTTGATTGGACCCATGATCAATGCCCATGAAAGCCGCAGTCAAAAGATGAAATAACACATTGCATTGGGTAAATCTGCTGCAAATGACCTCTTTCAAGTGTTGAAATGCAAAGATATCACTTTGAGGACTACAGTGTGCCTGACCCAACCCATGGTGTTTTCAATCACCTCATATGCATGGGAAAGCTGGGTAATGAATAAGGAAGAACAAAGAAGAATTGACACCTTTGAGTTATGGTGTTGGTGAAGAATATTGAGTATACAATTGACTGCCAAAAGAACAAACAAATCTGTCTTGGAAGAAGTACAACCAGAATGCTTCTTAGAAACAAAGATGGCAAGACTTCATCTCACATACTTTGGACATGTTATCAGAAGGGATCCATCCCTGGAGAAGGACGTCATGCTTGGTAAAGCAGAGGGTCAGGAGAAAAGAGGAAGACCCTGTAGGAGATGGACTGACACAGTGGCTGCAACAATGGGCTCAAGCATAATAATGATCATGAGGATGGCTCAGGACCAGGCAGTGTTTTGTTCTGTTGTACATAAGGTTGCTATGAGTCAGGACCAGCTCGACGGCACCTAACAACAACAACAATTAAAAAAAAAAAGCAGGAAATAATAAATGCTGTGGAAGTTGTGGGGAGATTGGAACTCTTATACACTGCTGGTGGGAATGTAAAATGGTACAACCACTAAGGGAAACGAAATGGTACTCCTCAAAAAGCTAGCAATAGAAATACCATATGATCCACCAATCCCATTCCTAAGTATATACCCTAAAGAACTAAGAGCCATGACAAGAATAGACATATGCACAGCCATGTTCATTTCACCATTATTCACAGTAGGAAAAAGGTGGAAACAACCTAAATGCCCATCAACAGATGAATGGATTAACAAACTGTGGTACATAAATACAATGGCATACTCTGCAATGATAAAGAATAATGACAAATCCGTGAAACATCTCACAACATGGATGAATTTGGAGCACATTATGCTGAGTGAAATAAGTCAATCACAAAAGGACAAATATTGTATGAGACCTCCATCATAAAGTAACAACAAAAGCTTTACACAGAGAAAAAAACATTCTTTGATGGTTACCAGGGATGGGAGGGGGAGGCAGGGAAAATTACCAAACAGATAGATGATACATGTTAATGTTGGTAAAGGGAAAGGCAATTCACAACATGGGAGAAATGAGCACAACATGACCAAGGCAAGAGAGGACACTGAAAGGAACTCAAGAATAAAGGGCAACCGTATCTGCTATAGCACAGACAATCCTGCGACAATAGTATTAACAAACAATAATTTTCGAGTGCATACATAGGTAGGTAGTTATACCAAGAGGTGTGGGAGGGTGTAAGGGAGCACACCCACCAGCAAATACAAGTTTGGTGGTGGATATTTGTATTCTGTAGGTACTCCTCATATATTAATATAGACAATAGAGCACACAAGGGGCACATTCAGGGAAACCTCTTAGACATAACTAAACACCTCATGGGATGAAGTTCCCAGGCTCGAAGGCAAAGGACCATAGGTTGGGGGGACATCTACATCAATTGGCACAACATAGTTCATAAAGACAATGTTCCACATCCTGCTTTGGTAAGTAGTGTCTGGGGTCTTAAAAGCTTGTGAATGGCCCTCTAAGGTACAACTATTGGTCGCTTCCCATCCTGAGCAAAGGAGAGTGAAGAAAACCAAAGACTCAAGGGAGTAATTAGTCCAAATAACTAGTGGACCACATGAACCACAACCAACACCACCCTGAGACGAGAAGAGCTAGAGGGTGCCCAGCTACCACTACCAACTGCTCTGACTGAGATCACAACAAAGGGTCCCAAGCAGAGTTGGAGAAAAATGTAGAACAAAAAATCCAATTCACAAAAAAGACCAGACTTACTGGTCTGACAGAGACTGGAGGAACCCTCGAGACTATGGCCCTAAAACACCCTTCTGACCTGGAGCTGAAGCCGTTCCTGGAGACCACCTTCCAGTCAAATACTAGACAAGCCTATAAAATAAACAATGACACTCAAGGGGAACATGCTCCTTAGAACAATCAATTATATGAGATCAAAAGAATAATATTTGCCCAAAAGCAAAGATGGGAAGGCAGGAAGGGGTAGAAAATCAAGAGGAAAGGAAATGGGGAACCCAGGGCAGAAATGGGGAGAGTGCTGACACGTTGTGGCAATGAAACCAAGGCCTTGAAACACTTTATGTACAAACTGTCAAATGGGAATCTAATCATCTAATCTGCTTTGTAAACTTTTACCTAATGCACAACAACAACAAAAAAAAAGGTAGAAGATAACACTGGAGCAATTTCACTTGTGAGCTGGTTGGTACTCTGGTGTCAGGAATTCCTGGGGTTTGAACCTGTGTCAATGGATAGTTTGAGGTCGAGTGAGGGGTGGCCACCTTTTGGTGAGTCTCTATATCTCTTCAGGCATCTTTTTTCTTCTGGAAGAAATCACACACATGCACACACACAGCCTTCTTCCTAAGCTGTTTTGAGACCTAGAGCTTCCCATACCCCATACTTGGCCCAGTCCCAAATAGGCTGAGTACTACAGGGAGGCAGAGTGGTGGAACTGCCCCCTTATCACTGAGGCAGTTTTAGGCAGGAGGGAGAAAGCAAGGGAGCCACGTTTAAAGTGTTCTCAATAAAACAATGTTTAAATAACAGTACCAATCACAGAATCTTGGCGTGGAAAGGGAGCCAGAAAAAAATATCTGTTCCAGCACCCTTGCCCTCAAATCTTCAGAGAATGTGCTTATTTCCTCTCTATCCTGTGAAGGTGTACCTGCTACCTCCTTTCAATGACACCAGAATCAACACCATTCCTCTTAATGTCGGCCTTAGTGTCTCCCCTGCTGTATTGAGTGTAATGAATACTGGGTTGCTGGTGTCTGACGTTTCACCTGAAAAACGCTAATGAAGTATCAGAGCTCCACAAAGCTGCTGCCATAAGGAGACTATGACTGGCTTTGAGGCAGAGCCATACAGCAGTTTTGGCCAATAGGTAACACAGTGGGGCTTGAGAAATCCAGGATTGGGGCACTAGGTTGTGTGAGGGGAATTACCAGGGACAGATTACTCAATAAACAAGGTATGCACAGGCTTACTTGTGCTTATTTACCAATCTGTATGCACAATTTCACCTGTTTTTCACAAGTGAAGCCCATGTACAATTGTGCACTACAGATTAGTAAGTAAACACAATTAAGCCCATGCATACCTTGCTTACTATAAACCCGTGCATACCTTACTTACTGGTTAATCTGCCCCCTGGGAATTGCCTAAGCCCTTCTGTAAATCCACTTGGACTGTGTTATTTCACAGCTGCTGTGCTTTCTTGGAATTGTCCTAAAGTCTTTTTGAATATGTTTAGATAGTAGGATAAGGCGTACCAGGGCAGGGAGGGCCTCTTGGTTCTTAAATTCCTGCAATAATCCCAATGCTCGAAATTCACCAGGCACACACTTTCTGGTTGTCTAGCTATGTGCAAATACGATCTCAGCACCGCTCATTGCCATGGCCCAAGAACACTCAGAGGCAATGTTTGCTTCCTTTCATGTTCTCTCTCACTCCCTCTTTCTTTTCTTTCTCTCTTTCTTTCTTTTTAACACACTTTTTAGGATCAGAAACCAAAGGAAGTCTCTGGAAGTCTGTGTGGTGTGTTTAGCATGGCTGGGTGGAAACAAGTGTGGTAACTTGGCTGCAGTGACTTGTACATGGCACGGAGCTAACTGGCCTGAGGCCTGGCCAGGCCTAACTTGTCAGATCAGGGAAGCCCTGCTGTTCTTGCACTCTGCCCTCCATTGCTCTGGCTCAGACTGAGGCAGAGTGCAGTGGCCGGCCCTGTGTACTTTGGCAAGGCAGCGCTGTTGTAATAGGCCAGGATGGGGTTTTCCTCAAGCCACTGTACAGTCCCCTGGGAGACTGTGGATGGCCCAACCTAGCTGAGAATTCGCTTCCTCTTAAGACTTCATCAAGAAAGTTGTAAAATGCTTAATGGCTTCCTCAGACATTGGAAGGAATACAGCTGTCAAGCCCAAATTCTCACCAAGGGAGGCTTTCCAAAGAGGGAGGATTTCCTAGGTTAATAAAAGGCAGCTAGCTCAGCAGCTTAGGAAAGAAGCAAAGCTGGGTGGGAGCATTTAGTCAGGATGCACAGTAGGCATTCCCCATTTCTACTGACAACAGCATGAGAGGAAATGCCCTTAAACTGGGCTTTAATGTAACTTTAAGGGACAGTCTGGGTTTCTGGCAGGCAATGGCCCAGTCTTAGAGAAAGATATGGATAGCCACTCCTGAGTGGATCTTCTGCTGATTGGGGACTAGATGTTCACATCTTGTGTGGAGTGCAGAGACCACTCTCCAATTTAATGTTTGGTACCCCCAGTGGTGGTTCAGTGGTAGAATCTTCACCTTCCATGTGGGAGACCCAGGTTCAATTCTCGGCCAATGCACCTCATGCACAGCCATCACCCTTCTATCATTGGAGGCTTACTGTGTCACTACAATGTTGAACACATTTCAGCAGAGCTTCCAGACTAAGATAGACTAGGAAGAAAGGCCTGGTGATCTATTTCTGAAAACTAACCACTGAAAACCCTATAGATCACAATGGTCCTATTCCTAACCAATCATGGGGATGGTGCAGGGCTGGGAAGTGTTTCTTCTTGTTGTCCATGGGGTCACCATGAGTCGTGGGCAACTTGATGGCAGCTAACAACAACAACAATCCCCAATCAAGAGGGAAACCTGGATGGGTTGGGCCATACTGCTAAGCCAGGAGAGACTTTTTATATATTCTTGGGATAGAAAGCAGGAGAAAAAAAAAAATCATTTCTGCTAGAGAAGATCTGAGAAAAAAATACACTAAATGCTCTACATAATTTCTTCTAGCTTAAGGGGTTGCTGAATATCAACATCTGCTCAGCCAGTATACAGTTAATACCTGAGCCTGATCTGAGAAACTGGAAATGTTCTTTCCTAGCATTCCTTTGTTCTTCTCAATGGGAGAGCCGCTTCGGTGAGAGCTAAAGAGAAGGTTTCCCCTTGCTTGAAACAGAAAGCACAGGGTGCCAGGCATCCTCAGGTTGTTCTGATCATCACTCCACATACCTCCTGCCTTCACTGGGTTCCCAACCTGTGTTCCTCCCATTGACTTTGTTATTCATCCATTCTCCAAGCTCTGATCTGCCAAACCATTTCCTCTGTCACCTCTCTCTACCTACTCACTAAAGTACGTACAGTGATGCACTGCATAGTGACCATTTAGGCAACGTTCAACTGCTTATATGTCCATGGTCCCATAAAGTTATAATGGAGTTCAGAAATCCCAATCGGATTTAGCAGATTTAGGCATGTCACACTCGACAATCTCGACGATCCTCTAAAAGAAAAAATTCTTCAAGCTGTTAAATGATAGGCTCCACTGAAAGCTAGAAGGCTAATGAAAATGTGAGAGGGACCTATATCCGATATGAAGAAAGTGATAGTGACGTGGACTGAGGACCAAACACAAAAGTGAATCCCTCTCAGCACGTTGAGGATCACTGCTAAGGCAAAGCTTGTTCAAGATGC
The DNA here is from genome assembly GCF_024166365.1 of Elephas maximus indicus. Lineage (NCBI taxonomy): Eukaryota > Metazoa > Chordata > Mammalia > Proboscidea > Elephantidae > Elephas > Elephas maximus. The sequence goes on along the minus strand of NC_064846.1, from coordinate 48,520,427 downwards.
TTAAAGAAAAAGCAGGACCAGATTAAGATATCGAGTTTAGTGCTAGTGCTAGGTAGTTTAAGTGCTACAAACAACATTTTTTGCTGCATAATGTGAAAGTGAGCAATGAGCCTGCAAGTGCTGATGCGAACGCAGCAGAATTTGTTGAAACCTTAGATAAATGAATTGTCAAAAAAAAAAAAAAACCGAACCCAGTGCCATCGAGTCGATTCCGACTCATAGCGACAGAGTAGAACTGCCCGATAGAGTTTCCAAGGAGTGCCTGGTGGATTCGAACTGCCAACCCTTTGGTTAGCAACCATAGCACTTAACCACTACACCACCAGGGTTTCCAAACGAATTATAGAGGGAGGTTATTTGTCCCAGCAAATTTTCAATATGGATGAAACCTCCTTATTCTGGAAGCAAATGCCTGGGAGGACTTTCATCCCTAAAATGGTGTTCACACAGCGTCCGAATTATATAACGTCCTATTTCACAAATGTATGGTGGACGTTAAGTGACACATGACTATATATTTCTAACTATATATGATTGGTATATGCATTAGGATAAGATAGGCTATGTTACGATAACAAATAGGCTCTTAAATCTCAGTGACTTGGCACAACTTAAGTTTATTTCATACGCACATAGACTCTGATGAGGCTCATCAGAGGTTCTCTCCCTTCTGGGGCAACTGGAGGGTCCAGGCTCTTTCCATTCTGTGATGGCACCATCTCAACATGTGGCTCCAAGTTCTCTGCAGCAGGAGAAAAGGGAGCTGAAGCTTCCCATCAGATATTTTAAGGGCCAGCCTAGGCAGTAGCTGATGTCATTTTTTTCACATCCCACTGGTAAGAACCCACTGACATGGGCCCCACCTAACTGCAAGGAACTGTGGCAAATTTAACCTTCCTGTGGTCCCAGAAGAAGGAAGTTAAACAGGACGAATGAACATATAACATTGTCTCTGCCGGAGTGTTTTCTGCCTCCTTTTTCATCTTGGTATATGTCCCCTGGAGGAGCACCTTACCTCCTGACTCACCCACCGAGAACGATGGGTATAACTACATAGTGGTGGACATGAACACAACCTCTGAGTTAAACGAACAGGTAGAGTGTGGCACCCCCAAGGCCACAATAACAAATGAAACTAATTTGTACCTCTTTAATTATAAAATGGAGGTATATTGCTTATCTTGCCCTATCGTTAGGGTTATAAATACCATACGCAGGGCACAGGTAGGAAAGGGATACCCTTACAATCTTTACTTTGCCGGGCAAAGAATCTTGGCCCCCAGAGTGGTTCTAGAAGCTTTCAGGCTGACTTCCCAAGGATGTAGTGAGGCCTGGAGGATCCTACACTGAGCTAGTCCCTGATCTGTCGGTTGAAGATGGGTGCATGGCTGTCACTGTCAGCCTTGGCGTATAGATTTCACCCTTTTCAAGAACCTGGCCTGTTTTCTGATAGGCATGCCTAATTGGAGAGATTATCAAGCTCTGCCCAGGAGGGCAGTAAGGGCTTCATTATATAGCTCCACGGAGCTGTTTTGAAGAATTGCAATAGCTACCATTTATATGGAATCTCTAGGTGGTGTAAAGGGTTAATACAGTCGCCTACTAACTGAAAGGTTGGAGGTTCGAGTCCCCCCAGAAGTACCTCAGAAGAAAGGCTTGGGAATTACTTCCCAAAAATCAGCCCTTGAAAACCCTATGGAGCACAGATCCGCTCTGACCCACATGAAGTTGTAATGAATTGGAATTGATTCCACAGCAACTGGTATATACTATTTACTGTTTGCAGCTAACAAGTGACAGAGCTAGGGCTTGAGTTCAGGTCTCTCTGGACTATAGCAGCCTTCCTGGTGGTACAGAGTGAGGGAAAGAACTGTTTGAAAGAGTAGGCTCTTCTGCTTCAACTGCCCTTTTTTTCCCTCTGCCCCAGCTCCTTCCTCTGCTTGAGCTCCCCTTTCTCTCTACCGCTCCTGGCCTTGATAGCACAGCTCCAGCAACAGATAATGGAGGACAGCAATTTGGTTTAGAAGCAGTCTCCGAACCATAGAAACATCCACTCAGAGAGGGTTTCTGGACCAAAGGCAATCTTGTCTATCGTAATTGGACAAAATTGGTCTATTAGAGAAATAGAATATAGCTAGAGAGCCAGGACAATTAGCGAAGTGGCCTTGGGTTCTCAGTAAACAAACCCCAGAACGCGGCACTCTTTGGGTGATGTGATGTGCAGCTGCAGGGGAAATGCAATCCTGCACTGAGCTTGCTGAACTGGTAATGGGGCAGGAGACGAGGATGAACAGGGTAAAGAAGCCTCTGCCACCAGTCCAGCCAGGACCCGATAAGAAACTTGCTGGTAAGCAAGGAATGGGGTGACAGGGAAGCTTCTGTCAGCCCCAAATGAAGCATTGGCTGCAGGAATGAACTATGGCTGGCTGAAGAGAGGGGCTCAGTGGTTAAGTCCTCAGCTGCTAACAGAAAGGTTGGCGTTTTGAACCCACCCAGCAGTTCCACAGGAGAAAGACCTGGCAATCTGCTTCAGCCAAGAAAACCCTATGGGGTAGTTAAGTGCTCGACTCAACAGCACCTAACAACAACAGGAAGAGAGGGGTGTGATAGTGGGTGTGGGAAGAAAGTTAGAGCTACTCAGACCTGTAGATGTGTTTGTCCAACCCACTCAGTATACAGGGGAGGAAACCAAGGCTCAGAGAGGGGAGAGAGCTTGCCAGAAATCACACAGATAACTAGTGTAAGGACCAGCAACTTGGGTATTTGGTCTCTAATTAGAAGGCTCTTTTCACCCTGCCAATACATAATGCAGGCAACCAATGTTAGGAAAAGAAGAGGGGGTGTGTACATGTTAGGGGGAGGCAGTGACACCATGCTGTGAGAAGTCTACTTTTTTCTAATTTACTCTATCCAGGGAGGAGCCCTGGTGGTGCAATGGTTAAGCACTCAGATGCTAACCAAAATATTGGTGGTTCAAATCCACCAGCCGCTCAGCAAAAGAAAGATGTGACGATCGGCTTCCATAAAGATCACAGCCTAGAAAATCCTATAACCTGTTGCCATTGTGTCATTTCTGACTCGTAGCAACCCTACAGGACAGAGTAGAACTGCCCCATAGGGTTTCCAAGGAGTGGCTGGTGAATTTGAACTTCCGACCTTTTGGTTAGCAGTCAAGCTCTTAACCACTACGGGGCAGTTCTACTCTCTCACATGGGGTCACTAGGAGTTGAAAATCAACTCCATGGCACCTAACAACAACAACTTTATCCAGGAGTTATGTCAGTTTGTTGCCAGTAAACCCTGTTTGTCTAACCACAGGACAAACATAACCTGCTTTTAGCCACCCCCCAAATCCCTCTATCTTCCAGCTTTTTTGGCCCAGAAACTTTCTACCCTATGTCCCCACACCCAGTTGCTCTTCTAGAAAGCTAACCAGTGCCACCCCAAACCAGCCAGTAGCTGCCTCCATAAGGCTGAGATTCTTAACTGTCATATAGTCCAGAGATTTCCAAAATCCAACGTTTAGACCAGTTCCAGACTGTGACCATGATTCCACTGGTCTGTGTGGAAGTTAGACAAATCAGGGCAATGCAGTGAATTTTTTATAAGCTAACTTTATTCTGAGATTATGTCCTTCCTACCTTTATGGAGTTAGAATTTTTTTTTTAACAATTTTTATTGTGCTTTAAGTGAAAGTTTACAAATCAAGTCAGTCTCTCACACAAAAACCCATATATACACCTTGCTACACACTCCCAATTACTCTCCCCCTAATGAGACAGCCCACTCTCTCCCTCCACTCTCTCTTTTCGTGTCCATTTCACCTGCTTCTAACCCCCTCCACCCTCTCATCTCCCCTCCAGGCAGGAGATGCCAACATAGTCTCAAGTGTCCACCTGATCCAAGAAGCTCACTCCTCACCAGCATCCCTCTCCAACCCACTGTCCAGTCCAATCCATGTCTGAAGAGTTGGCTTCGGGAATGGTTCCTGTCCTGGGCCAACAGAAGGTCTGCGGGCCATGACCACAGGGGTCCCTCTAGTCTCAGTCAGACCATTAAGTCTGGTCTTATGAGAATTTGGGGTCTGCATCCCACTGCTCTCCTGCTCCCTCAGGGGTTCTCTGTTTTGTTCCCTGTCAGGGCAGTCATCGGTTGTAGCCGGGCACCATCTCGTTCTTCTGGTCTCAGGATGATGTAGTCTCTGGTTCATGTGGCCCTTTCTGTCTGTTGGGCTCGTAATCGCCTTGTGTCCTTGGTGTTCTCCATTCTCCTTTGATCCAGGTGGGCTGAGACCAATTGATGCATCTTAGATGGCTGCTTGCTAGCATTTAAGACCCCAGACACCACTCTTCAAAGTGGGATGCAGAAGGTTTTCTTAATAGATTTTATTAAGCCAATTGACTTAGATGTCCCCTGAAACCACGGTCCCCAAACCCCTGCCCCTGCTACGCTGGCCTTTGAAGCATTCAGTTTATTCAGGAAACTTCTTTGCTTTTGTTTAATCCAATCGTGCTGACCTCCCCTGTATTGTGTGCTGTCTTTCCCTTCACCTAAAGTAGTTCTTATCTACTATCTAATTAGTGAATGCCCTTCTCTCACCCTCCCTCCCTCCCCCCTCTCGTAACCACAAAAGAATGTTTTCTTCTCAGTTTAAACTATTTCTCAAGTTCTTATAATAGTGGTCTTATACAATATTTGTCCTTTTGCAACTGACTGATTTCACTCAGCATAATGCCTTCCAGGTTCCTCCATGTTATGAAATGTTTCACAGATTCCTCAGTGTTCTTTATCGACGCGTAGTATTCCATTGTGTGAATATACCATAATTTATTTATCCATGCATCTGTTGATGGGCCCCTTGGTTGCATCCATATTTTTGCTATTGTAAACAGTGCTGCAATAAACATGGGTGTGCATATATCTGTTCGTGTAAAGGCTCTTATTTCTGTAGGATATATTCCAAGGAGTGGGATTGCTGGATCATATGGTAGTTCTATCTCTAGTTTTTTAAGGAAGCGCCAAATCGATTTCCAAAGTGGTTGTACCATTTGACATTCCCACCAGCAGTGTAGAAGTGTTCCAATCTCTCCACAGCCTCTCCAATATTTATTATTTTCTGTTTTTTGGATTAATGCCAGCGTTGTTGGAGTGAGATGAAATCTCATTGTAGTTTTGATCTGCATTTCTCTCATGGCTAATGATCGTGAACATTTCCTCATATATCCGTTAGGTACCTGAATGTCTTCCTTAGTGAAGTGTCTATTCATATCATTTGCCCATTTTTTAATTGGGCTATTTGTCTTTTTGCAGTATCATGTAGATTTTAGAGATAAGGTGCTGATCAGAAATGTCATAGCTAAAAACTTTTTCCCAGTCTGTAGGTCGTCTTTTTACTCTTTTGGTGAAGTCTTTGGGTGAGCATAGGTGTTTGATTTTAGGAGCTTCCAGTTATCTAGTTTTTCTTCTATATTCTTTATAGTGTTTTGTATACTGTTAATGCCATGTATTAGGGCTCCTAACGTTGTCCCTATTTTTCTTCCATGATCTTTATCGTTTTAGATTTTATATTTAGGTTTTTGATCCATTTTGAGTTCATTTTTGTGAATGGTGTGAGGTATGGGTCTTCTTTCATTTTTTTGCAGATGGATATCCAGTTATGCCAGCACCATTTGTTAAAAAGACTGTCTTTTCCCCATTTAACTGATTTGGGGCCTTTTTCAAATATCAACTGCTCATACGTGGATGGATTTATGTCTGGATTCTCAATTCTGTTCCATTGGTCTATGTGTCTGTTGTTGTACCAGTACCATGCTGTTTTGACTACTGTGGCGGTATAATAGGTTCTAAAATCAGGTAAAGTAAGGCCTCCCACTTTGTTCTTCTTTTTCAGTAATGCCTTATTTATCCAGGGCCTCTTTCCCTTCCATATGAAATTGGTATTTGTTTCTCCATCTCATTAAAGTATGTCCTTGGGATTTTGATCGGAATTGCATGAAATGTATAGATCGCTTTGGGTAGAATAGACATTTTTATAATGTTAAGTCTTCCTATCCACGAGCAAGGTATGTTCTTCCACTTATATGTCTCTTGGTTTCTTGCAGAAGTGTACTGTAGTTTTCTTTGTATAAGTCTTTTACATGTCTGGTAAGATTTATTCCTAAGTATTTTATCTTCTTGGGGGCTACTGTAAATGGCATTGATTTGGTGATTTCCTCTTCGGTGTTCTTTCTGTTGGTGTAGAGGAATCCAACTGATTTTTTGTATGTTTATCTTGTATCCCGATACTCTGCTGAACTCTTCTATTAGTTTCAGTAGTTTTCTGGAGGATTCCTTAGGGGTTTTCTGTGTATAAGATCATGTCATCTGCAAATAGAGATACTTTTACTTCTTCCTTGCCAATCTGGATGCCCTTTATTTCTTTATCTAGCCGAATTGCTCTGGCTAGGACTTCCAGCACAATGTTGAATAAGAGTGTTGATAAAGGGCATGCTTGTCTGGTTCCCGATCGCAATGGGAATGTTTTCAGGCTCTCTCCATTTAGGATGATGTTGGCTGTTGGCTTCGTATAAATGCCCTTTACTATGTTGAGGAATTTTCCTTCTATTCCTATTTTGCTGAGAGTTTTTATCATGAATGAGCATTGAACTTTGTCAAATGCCTTTTCTGCATCAGTTGATAAAATCATGTGATTCTTGTCTTTTGTTTTATTTATGCGGTGGATTACATTAATTGTTTTTCTAATGTTGAACCATCCCTGCGTACCTGGTATGAATCCCACTTGGTCATGGTGAATTACTTTTTTGATATGTTGTTGAATTCTATTGGCTAGAATTTTGTTGAGGGACATAGGTCTATAATTTTCTTTTCTTGCGGTGTCTTTACCTGGTTTTGGTATCAGGGATATGGTGGCTTCATAGAATGAGTTTGGTAGTATTCCATCCTTTTCTATGCTCTGAAATACCTTTAGTAGTAGTGGTGTTAACTCTTCTCTGAAAGTTTGGTAGAACTCTGCAGTGAAGCCATCTGGACCAGGGCTTTTTTTCATTGGGAGTATTTTGATTACCTTTTCAATCTCTTCTTTTGTTATGGGTCTATTTAGTTGTTCTACCTCTGTTTGTATTAGTTTAGGTAGGTAGTGTGTTTCTAGGAATTCACCCATTTCTTCTAGGTTTTCGAATTTGTTTGAGTATAGTTTTTCATAGTAATCTGATATGATTCTTTTAATTTCGGTTGGGTCTATTGTAATATCGCCCCTCTCATTTCTTATTTGGGTTATTTGCTTCCTCTCCTGTTTTTCTTTTGTCAGTTTGGCTGGTGGTTTATCAATTTTGTTGATTTTTTTAAAAAAACAGCTTTTGGTCTTGTTAATTCTTTCAATTGTTTTTCTGTTTTCTATTTCATTTAGTTCAGCTCTGATTTTTATTATTTATTTTCTTCTGGTGCCTGTGGGTTTCTTTTGTTGCTCTCTTTGTATTTGTTCAAGTTGTAGGGATAATTCTTTGATTTTGGCCCTTTTTTGTTTTTGGATGTGTGCATTTATTGATATAAATTGGCCTCTGAGCACCACTTTTGCTGTGTCCCAAAGGTTCTGATAAGAAGTGCTTTCATTCTCATTGGATTCTATGAATTTCTTTATTCCATCCTTAATGTCTTCTATAATCCAGTCTTTTTTGAGCAGGGTATTGTTCAGTTTCCAAGTGTTTGATTTCTTTTCCCTGCTTTTCTTGTTATTGATTCCCACTTTTATAGCCTTATGGCCAGAGAAGATGCTTTATAATATTTCAGTGTTTTGGATTCTGCTAAGGCTTGCTTTATGACCTAATATGTGGTCTATTCTAGAGAATGTTCCATGTGCACTAGAAAATAAAGAATACTTGGTTGCTGTGGGGTGGAGTGTTCTGCATATGTCTATGAGGTCAAGTTGGTTGATTGTGGCATTTAGATCTTCCGTGTCTTTATTGAGCTTCTTTCTGGATGTCCGGTCCTTCACCGAAAGTGGAGTGTTGAAGTCTCCTACTATTATTGTGGAGCTGTCTATCTCACTTTTCAATGCTGATAGAGTTTGTTTTATGTATCTTGCAGCCCTGTCATTGGGTGCATAAATATTTAATATGGTTATATCTTCTTGGTGTATTGTCCCTTTAATCTTTTTTTATAGTGTCCTTCCTTATCCATTCTGATGGATTTAACTTTAAAGTCTATTTTGTCAGAAATTAACATTGCCACTCCTGCTCTTTTTTGATTGTTATTTGCTTGATATATTTTTTTCCATCCTTTGAGTTTTAGTTTGTTTGTGTCTCTAAGTCTAAGGTGTGTCTCTTGTAGGCAGCATATAGATGGATCTTGTTTTTTAATCCATTCTGCCACTCTCTGTCTCTTTATTGGTGCATTTAGTCCATTTACATTCAGGGTAATTATGGATAGGTATGAATTTAGTGCTATCATTTTGATGTCTTTTTTTGTGTGTTGACAGTTTCTTTTTCTCACTTGATTTTATGTGCTGAGTAGATTTTCTTTATATTTTGTCCTTTCCTTGTATTTGTTGTTGAGTTAGAAATTCTTAATGAAATGATGGAGATTTTAGCTTGTAGTGGTTATTTGTTTCACAAAATAAAAAGCCAGTCACCCTATGTCATTACCCAAATTAAATTCTTTTTAGCTTTGTCTGAAATTCTAAACTCTGAGGAGCACTGGAGTAAGCTACCCGTCCTGTGTGTAACATTATATCTGCCTCCTCTCTGGGCCTTATTATTTCTACTTGCTGCTTATTTTCTCTGCTTTGTTTCCTGCCCTGAAAGGTAAATCTTCAGATGAAAGGACCACAGCCAGTGTCAGGCATTAGTGATGCTAATGCTAATCACCGATCTATCAAAGCCTTAATGAGGTGCCTAGGGGAAGGCACGCACACCATGCATGTTTGTTAATGGAACTGTGGGTAGCCACAGTACTATTAATAAATTAATTGCCTCATGATGTGAACCTCACACACCCCTCAGGTTCATCCTCCCAGTCATTGGCAAGACTGAAAGAAATAATTTGCTCCGTTGGAGACACCCAAGGGAACTTGACAATGGTAAGGGGTGGGCTTAGTAAGTTGCTCAGGGTTTCTACAACCATTGTCATACTCCCACCTCCATCTTCTAATCTGCATAAAGACAATTTCTTCTTCTAGTAGAACTGGGAAACAAGACAAATACAAAGAAAGCCCACAGAGGTTGAGAAAGGTGAAAGCTGCAAGGCAAAAGGACCTATTCCCATGACTCAAAGCCATCTGATCTCTGACTGGCCAGTGGTAGCCTCAGGGGAGGGTGAATGACAAGTACGTGGTATGCTGAGACAGAAGCAGTGGTATATGCCTTGACGTTTCCTGGGCTAGGGTAAATTAGGAGGATTGACTACATGACTTTTGACCCCTTCCAGCTCTGCTGTTCTGTGGGTCTATATATTATAGGCTGCCAACTGTAATGTTCTTTAGACCCTCTGAAGTATTCGAAGTACAACTTTACTGGGATGCTTGGTGGTTATCCAATTTGGAGAAAGAGATGCATTCCCCCCAAGGAATACTTCCCATTGTGCAGCAGTTTTAAAGTAGAATAAAGGAGTTGAGATTAACTTCCTCAGGTCCTTGATAAAATGAGATAAGTGAATGAGTGAATGTTTGCAAGCATGCTAAAAATCTGACTGTATTGAACCCAGTTCTGAGAAGCAGATATCAGGGAGCAAAACTCTGGGCTTCCACTAACCACTGCCTTTCAGTTCTTTCTCCCATTGCTGGGGTTTCCATTGTCCTTATTGCAGGCCAGATACCTGATGTCCACCCTTGCACTGCTTCTTCACTGGTGACCCAAGGAGAACAACAGCTTATGATATCTATGAGGAAGAGGCAGGGAAAGGTGCTTAATGGTGAAAGACTGGAGGGTGCTCTGGATGAAGGAGTAAATGTAGAGATTTTACATGTTCCAGAAATCACTGACTACAGTTCATCCCTAGCCATGAACCCAACATATATGTATGTTACTTTTCTTGGTTGCATCTGGGGCTCTTCTACGTGACTAAGGCTTTTTATTTATGGGGGAGAGGACAGAGTGGAACAAGTAGCCATGTGGAAGGGTAGCCAGAAGATGTCAATATTTGACCCAAGACATTGCTTTTTACCTTTACCAGGACATCTTATCTTTCACCCTAGCATGGATGTTTGGCTTCAGCCACAACCCAGAGATTGACAAGAAAGCCAAAATTGTTCAGCCTGGCATCTAGCTGCTTCAGCACAGTTTGTGGGGGGGGCATAGGAGTCTCACATCTGTCTCCTGTTGGTGTGGTTAGAAGCACCCCATTAATGAGAATTCAACTAATTATCCAACACACACATTGCCACTCACCAGCAGGGGTCCCAAAGAGTCATCCCAACTGGGGTTTCTTCACCCGTCCTAATTGTCCTGTGGTCTGCAGCATGTGGCATTTACTAAGTACTTCTCCAAGGATTCAAAATTGATGTTCCCTGTAATTTTTAAAGATCTGGCTAAATTACCTGAACGTACAGTGCATAGAAAATTGTCTGCAACTATACATATCAAGCCACGTACAGCATAATTTCTGGGATGGAGACTGAGGATTAAAAGGAGATCTTTCACTTTTTATTTTATACATTTTATATTGTTGGAAATTTGTCCACAAATATACATGTCTAAGTTAAAATATTTAAAATAATAATCTGTACATATAGATTTGGTGCCAGTCTAAACTGGTTGAAGAGGGAGGGCAGGCTTAGGGCATAAGACACCTGAGAGGGAGAGGTGTCAGGAACACTTACATCCCTGGGCCAGGGGTCAGTGTGGCCAGCCTGAAGCAAAGCAATGAGGGTTCCTCCCTGGTTGGGCAGGGGCTAAGAGTTACAGTTGACTCCCAGGGGCACTGATCAATTTGTTTTACCATTACCACCCTACCCCAACCACCCCAAGAAACAAAAGCTCAAAGAGGTGAGAGGCAGAGCCGGAGTTGGGATGGTGTGGGTCGTGAGAAACAGGAAGTCTAATTCCTGCCCCCTTTTCCCCATCTCAGAACCTACCCTTAGGTTATCTTAGACTAAGAGGCCTTAGGAGGCAGAAGTTTCTTTAGGTATTCTTTTTTTCCCCTTCTCTATTCACAAGGCAACTTTAGCTACTACTCTCTGGGCTATTATGCTCGGGATCTCTCTTGCAGCATGGAGTACTCAGGCTCGTTTGGGGTGTTGGCCAATGGCTGTGCAGTCAATTCATTTGAAACTTTGGGGGAAAGCAGATTTGTTTTCATATTTCATCAAAGTAACTGTGCCAGCCTGCAATCCCTAAAGGCATGCCCAGGTGATGGAGGGAAAATGAATAAGAATCTTTGTATATACAGACTATAGCACCTTTCACATAAATTTTATTCAGAGATTTCATCAACAGCTTGTTGTTTAGCTATATTGGATTTGGGCTTGGGGCGGGTGGACACGTGCCAGGACATTGAGATATCTGGTGACTCCTGATGACTTGTTCAGTGTATGTCTGTGGCAAACCAGAGGAGGGCAGAACAGGATGCCAGGAAAGAGGCAACTGCTTACTTCCATGGTCCTAGTGGTCCTAGTACATTTGAGAAACTGATGATTGACCAAATCTTGAAGGATTAAGGGGCACCTAGCCTGGTTGATGAGTTGGCTGAACCAAACAAACAGGTCATTGGTCTGAGCCCCTATTTCAAATGTGTGGCTCATTCCCAGAACCACTGTGAGTTTTGGCAAAGAGAATCAATTTGGAATCTGGCTTCAGTTAGATTGGCCTTTCAACCTTTAGGCACACTCTGCCAAGGAGTGAGACTAGCCAGGTCCATTTATTAGTAGCTTATTTGTTTTTTTGTCCCCAGAAGCTTATCTTAGTTTAGGAATCTGAGAAGACAACATAATGTTTGCATGGGGTTAAGCCCATGAAAATGGCTTCTATCGGAATACCTGACCTCAATAGTCTGGTAGGAAACATACAAATTTAGTACCCTCTACTTTTCCAAGGACTCCCATATATACCATTTATTTTGAAACTCAAACATCCCCCTTGAGATAGATAAAGAAGAAAAAAATAGTCCCATTTGACCAGCGAGGAAACCCTAGCCCCAGATAGGTAAGATGATTTGTCTGAGACCAACAACAAATTAATGACAGAGCTGGGACTAAATCTGAGATCTCCTGACTTCCAGGACTACGTTCTTTGGACTATGCCATATCATCTTATATTAGGCTTTCTTTTTTTTTTCTCAGATGTTTGCTGAACACGTAACACATGCCAGACACTCTTATAAGAACTGGGGATAGGGCAGTGAACAAAACAGCCTTTGGTCTTATAGAGCTTACATTCTGGTGATGGCAATCCATCAGTAAATAACTAAACATAAAGGTATAATTGTTTCAAATGGTGCTGGGTGCTATAAAGAATATAAACAAATGTAGAAGGAAGAGTGTGATGGGGTGCTGTTTTTGATAAGGTAATCACAGAATGCATTCTCCATTAAGGTGACATTTCAGCAGAAACCTGAAAGAAGGGAGAGAGAAAATTATGTGGAAGCAAAGGATTCTAGACAGAGGGAACAGCATATGCAAACACTGAAGCAGGAGTACGTGTGGTGTGTTTGAGGAAGAACAAACGGGACAGTGCACATTTTATAGTGACAGCCGCAAACATCCCATTGTATTTGAAAGTAGACAAGACTTTACCACCTTAGCCTGTTGCTCATGCCCTCTCAGAAGATAGGTGGGTTGTGGGTAACGGGTCCCAAGCATCTTTAGACAGTATGAGTTGCTCAGTCAAGGCAGAGTGGGACTCTCCAAACATGGAGCAGGGCTCTAACTCTGAAATCTCAGTGGCATTGTCAATCTGGGACTGAAATTGACTGGACTGTACATGTATCAGTTCAGTTCAGTTTCAATATTAAGATTATTTTGAAGTTCTGTGTTGCTTTGGGTTCAATCACTTTAGAAAATACACAACATTGGCTTCAGCTTGAATCAATTCACTGTATGTTAAGAAAAAAAAAACCAACAACAAACCTTGGTTTAGGTCACAGTTCAATATCTGGCTTCAGTTGGTCTGGGTTTTAGCAAATGAGCATGGCTAGTTCTACTGTTTGGTTTCTGGTTCGGTTACATTCAAGTTCCATTATTCACTAGCCATCAGAGGCCCCTTCTGTAAGCAGAAGTTAGACCTTCCTGAAGCACTGAAGGTATCAGTGACGTGAACCTTTTTTTTCCCCTTAATTGATTCAGTAGGTATTTTTCCCCCTCTGTGAAATGTTTTGAAACAAAACTTCTTTAAGAGACTGAAACTTCAGTTAACAGCAATGTGATTTAATGGTTTGTTTTTGCTTATTTCAGTTTAAAATTCAAGGGTGCTCCTTTCAGCCTACCGGGTCAGACAAAACCCAAAGAGTGCATGGTCTGACTCTGGCTGTAGAATACGCTTGCCCCCAACCCCTCTGGGTCCTCAAACAGCTGCCTCATCCATCAAGTATCTGTTGAACCAGGCCTCAAAGCTAGGAAACTGTTCCCTCAAGTGGGAAATAATTCCCAGAATTCAGAATTTCAAATAGTCTGGTGCCTTGCAAAGTGTGCAGGAGAAATGTTATTTTGGTCTCTTTGGGTAATTTCACATCATGTGAGTATAGCAGAATGAGAATTGGTTTGGGAATCAAAAGTGAATCTGGTTTTCATTCCCCTTGCCGCTTATCACATTTGTGGCCTTGGGCAAGGCGCTTAACCTCCCTGAGCCTCAGTTTCTTCATTTCTAAATTAGGATTAATAGTAGTACCTGCCCACCAGGGGTGTTGTGAGGATCAGAAGACATTATGTGTGTACAGTTTCTGCTACATGGTAGGTACCCAGTGATAGCTTTAATGATGATGATGAGATTTTCTGCTAAAGGAAATAGGTTAGCCAATTTCCTGATTTGAAAATGACAGTTAATACGCTCTTCAGAAAACTAACGACGCCCAGAGTTAATAGCACAGTTGATGTTACTCCAACGATGATGAACCAAAAAAAGGAAATAAAGATTTAGAAATTCCACAGTTACTTGATTTTTCATAGATCGATGACCCAGATCATTTCAGCATCCCCACTCCAAAGAAAGATCCACTTTGGAGGCCGTTTATCTGCTTTAGCTGCTTCTGGGGACTGATTAATAGAGTATTTGCCAGATCTCTCTGCCACATGTGTCGACCTTGCCTTGATTCCTTGGCTCAGACATGGGATTGGAAGAGAAGCAGAAAAGAAACTTTAATTCCTGCCCACCTGGTACTTCCTCTTTAACATTGTGACAAAAGATGACTAGAGAAACTTCCAAGCATATACCAGGGTTGCCAGGCTATAGGAATAGCCTGTTGGTCTCATGGGATGCAGATTAACCAAAGCTCTATTGAGTATCACATTAGACAGAATCTAGAAGGCAGTCTATTCCAAATTGCCCTATTGCAGTCAGTTACGTGAAAGGTACATTAGATTTCTGGTTAACAGTCTATTTCACTGGTTAACATTCAACATATTAAATTGTCCTTCTGGACATATAACTCATAACTAACCAGAGAGAGAGAGGGACAGAGAAGACAGGTCAGAACTGAAGTTGCACTGGAATTAATGTTTCCATTGCCTACAACTGACTTTGAATAAATTCGATTCTCTATCTCTTTCTCAAGAGAGGAAACTCCTCCGGTGAGGGTCACCATTTAAGTGAGTTAGCACTCGAAGGCATAAATAAAAACGGGAATTTCACAATCAGTTAACCTAGTGTCATGAAAGGAATCCCTGGGTGGCGCAGACAGTTAAGCGCTTGGCTACTAAACAAAAGGTTGGCAGTTCAAATCCACCCAGAGGCCCCTTGGAAAAAAGCTCTGGCAATCTACTTCCTAAAGGTCACAAACCTTTGAAAACCCCATGGAGCGCAGTTCTACTCTTACACATATGAGGTTGCCACAAATCAGAATCAACTTGACTGCAACTGGTTTGTTTTTGGTTAATATTGCAAACGCATTATTTTAAGAATTTACTCTTAAAAGTTGTTATCTAGCAGGCCTGGTGGCTCTTAGTAAATCCTTGTTGTAGCTGTACTTTTCACAGTCAGAAGAGTTGGGTAAGAGGACTTGGAAACTAATCGGTCAATATGTGACCCTAAACTGATCCATAGGTTGTCAATTTCAAGCCTCTCTCCCATGGGAAGGTGAAAGCTGAATAAATATATTATTCACATAAGCATGATTTACTTCCTTGTAAAGTCTAAAGACTAAGTCCATTTAGAAAGTATAAGTCAGGAAATTCTTAAGAGTGTAGACTAAATAATCAAAAGTTGAGGCCTTTCCTTTCTACTGATGTGATATAACTAACCAACTGAGCTTGTCCAAAAAATAGTTTGTGTAGCTTTTTCAATTGGTGCCAGTGAGGAGGAGAGAAAATGCAAGATCATAAAGCAGGCTAGAAATGATAGTGCCACACGAAAACCTAATTAATCACTAATGATTCATCAGCTTCATAATGGAAAGGGGTCAGAATATATTGAACTGAATTGCAGAAGTTATTAAGAACACTTGGTATCTTTTCAATAGTGGAACCTCTGCCGACAGCCAGTGTTTGAATTTAACAGCAGCTATGCACCTAAAATGGGGAGAAAGGAAGTCCCAGTCTTAGCTCTGCCACTAAGCAGCTGTGCAAACTTTGGGAGAGTACTTTCTTCTCTGGGATTAGTTTCCAGTCTGTGAAATAAGAAGGTTGAAATAAATGATCTTTGCGGTTCCTTCCAGCTTTGAAAGTCTATTAATCTATTTATTGGGCCCATAGAAAGGAACAGCAAAGTACAAAAACTGTATACTTGGGGGGTCTGTAGGTGGGATATTTGGGTAACTGGTTAAGAATGTGTATCATTGTCATCAACCACCAAACTTAACCTGCTTTTTTATCAATACATGCCAGAGCCTTTGCTTGAGACATTGTGCCAATACTGCTATGAATCTTTAAGTGATTCTCATTGCTGCGTTTATGCCAACTACTATTCCCCACAGTCTATAATCAGAATGCATATCCCATCTGGTTTCGGCATCCCATTACTTACATGAAATAGTAAGGCTAAAATGATCACTGAAGTGATTCACTTTGTTAATATAGGGAGCCCTGGTGGCACAGAAGTTAAAGCACTAACCAAAAGGCCAGCGGTTGGAACCCACCAGCTGCTCTGAGGGAAAAAGATGTGACAGTCTGCTTCCGTATAGGATTGCTATGAGTCAGAATCAACTCAATGGCAATGGGCTTTTTGGAGCCTTGGTGGCACAGGTTAAGAGCTTGGCTGCTAACCAAAAAAAGGCCAGCAGTTTTTGAATCCACCAGCCACTCCTTGGAAACCCTATGGGGCAATTCTACTCTGTCCTATAGAGTCGCTATGAGTTGGAATCAACTCAATGGCAATAGGTTTGCTTTGTTTTGTTTTTTAATCTAGAAGAAGACTTGGAGAGACCTAGAAATTTAGACATGGCATAGACTTCTTTACCTTTTCTATCACCTACAGAAAAGCTGACATTTCTTTAACTCTACAGCTAGTATTTTAGGGCCATAAATAGAAGGATGAAGATGTTTGCTCTACATCTTTCAAAATGCTTTCAATTTGATTTTCAGTCTCTTAACCAGGAAATAGAGGAGAATGTCAATAGAGTAGAAGGGTGTGGTCAATTACTGAAATATTTACATTTGGCTTTAGGATTTTTGTTTGAAGGGGTGTGTCTAATGCTTGGGGACTTTATACTACAAACCAAATAATGAAGCTGCACTGTGAAAGACACGCATAGGAAGCATTGGGGAGTTTATCCAGCCCCTCCATACTAAGCATGCACCTTTGCTCCCTCTGCATGCTGAAGATGGCATCTCTCAGAATGATGTATAGGACCAGTCCAAGAGAGGCCCAGCTTTTCCATCAAGCTTGCTACCTTTTTCTGACCCTACCCACCAGCAGGCTTTGCCGTAATTAACTATTCACTTCCAAAGGTCTTTGTTCCCAACTCTTGCAGGAAAATCTAGCCTATAAATTGTAGTGAGAAAGAAGAGAGATTGGATTAATTAACAGGGGTAAAATTTAGTGATTCCAATAATCTTTCTGCCCATACTGAAGAATTGACTAAACTTCTATTTCTTATTGTGTTGGGGTCAAAATTATTAACATGTAAATGTCTACAATTTACTGTCTCTCCCAGTTCATCAAGGAGAGGTTGGTTTTTGCATTCTCAGGTTCTCACCATTCCAACCTTTCCCTCCAAATCCTATCTTTAGCAAAATTGGTCTTTGGCCTTTTGTGATGCAGAATCAAGAAGAGATAGTAAGAACACACAAGAAGCAAAGGGGAAAGGATTTAGGCTGTGAGGCTAAGTCAATATACATAATGTGCTCAGAGAGAGGGGAAATATTGAAAAGAGCAAAGTGTTCAGCCTGGGGTTCCAGGAAAGGTTAAAGAAGCACCAGAGACCTATGGAATATGATGCAAAAAAATAGGAGAAGAAAAGGGATCTTAATGAGTTGTTCTGAATCCCCTTCATGGTTTTTGATTAATGCAACAATTTGAATTATTTTGAAATTACTTTTGGTTTATGGATGGTGTCTTTGACCAAGACACTATTCTGAGACTGGTCAAGGAGAGTCCTTACTCTACAAGAGTTTCATTAATTTCTTAAGATCATCCTCTCTGAGGTTGAATGTCTTGCTTCTGTAGATATGCAGTGACACTTTGTAGCAGATCTGACAAATGGGCTTTTCCCAGTAGCTAACCACCAAAGCCATCCTGAGGCCTGGGCCCTGGTGAGATGCAGTCTGGTGGCAATAGCACTATCCCTCATCTGTGACATTTGGTCAGAAATTGTAACTTTCCCCAGTGCTTTGACATCAATTTTCTCTTCTTCCATCCTCACAGCATCCCTATAAGGTAGATAGGACCAGGATGCATACCTCCATTGTCCTTTGCCAGCAAGTAATTGGCAAAGAACACACATCCTTAGGCTCTTAATCTCAATCCTCCTTGAGACACCCCTAAGAGAATTCAACAATGGATCACTTGATACAGGAGATATTTGACAGCAAAAGGGTCATGTTAACTGTCCATTCTTCTAGGTTCTCTGTGTCTGGTCCCTATATTAAGCCAAGTTATCAGAAAGCAACTAACCCGAACCATAATACCGTAGCTTTCTGGGGAAAAAGGCTTTTATTGGCTTAAGATTTGACATTTAACAACCTTTCTTTTTTGAAGGGTGAGAAAAGTATTTCCACTTGAAAATTATGTCTATATCTTTTGTAAAATCACTTTGTCCATTATGATAAAAAATTATTATGCAAGGATTTACATGATAAATTCCTTCTAGAATTCAGTGGCGGGAAAAAAATTCGTCTAGGCAGATGAACTCACAGGTTTTTTTTTTTTTTTTTTTACTGGACAAAGAACCATGCAACTCAACTTTATTGTTATTTTCCTCCCCTTTAAAATTTTTTTTTTTTTTTTACCATAACTGCCAAGAAACTCCAAGTGAAATTTACTGGTCAAATGCAATGATTTATCATGGGGCTGTCTGAAGCTTCTGGTTCTGTTTCTTATAACTTTTTTCTGTTTTTAGTTTGAATTGACCTGTTTTGATACGTTCTTAACATTTGAAAACAGGTTAAGTTTGTTTTAAGGTGGCACGTAAAGGAATCATAGAACCAAAGTCTCTCAGAGTTGGAAGGGATCTTAAAGGCATTTAGCTCGACTCCCCTCCATGCCCCTGCCCTTGCCATCCAATGCTCAAAATATCATTTACTCTCCACCCTAAAGATACCTAATGACAAAGAACTCACTATCTCTGAGACCTAAGCATTCCTTCGGCTTTGGACAGCTCTGACTATTAGAAAGTTCTTCCTTATGTTGAGCTTCTGTCTCTAGCTTCCAACCTTTGATTCAGATTCTATATCCTGAGGCCACAAAAAAACAAAGCTAAACCCTCTTCCCAATGGAATCCCTTCATATATGTCAGGAAGACTATCATTTTCACCTCCCTCCTTTGTCCTTTAGTCTCTACTTCTCTTGGCTAAGCATTACAATTCCTAAAATTGGCTCCCCTCAATGCCTCAAGTGAAAACCAGAGTAAACAATAACTGAATTCCTTTCAATGCATGAATGGGGAATGTTTTTGTTATCACAGGTCAGTGACCATCAAGAAAAAAAAAGGTTAACCCACTATGACCTCATGAAATGTGATTTAATTTAGCTCTTTGGGATTTTATCAGGGAAATATAAAAACACTCTACTGCTTTTCAGATTAAGGACAAGATACTTAACCCCTATTTAATAACCACAACAAATACAAAATATACTTTGTTTTTAAATAACGGCTAGTTAAGTGATATCTATCTAGAAGGCCATGGTGGTTCAATGGTAGAATTCTTACCTTCTACGTGGGAGATCTAGATTCAATTCCTGGCCAGTGGACCTCATGCCCAGCCACCACCCGTCTGTCAGTGAAGGCGTGCATGTTGCTATGACGTTGAACAGGTTTCAGTGGTTTTCAGACTATAATGGACTAGAAAGTAACACCTGGCAATCTACTTCTGAAAATCAGCCAAACAAAACCCTATGGATCACAATGGTCTGATCTGCAATCGATCATATGTATGGTGCAGGGGTCAACTCGACAGCTGATTACAACAACAAGTGATATATATAGAAAAGTATGGTGGGAAAGGGAGTGACAGTAGAAAGACAGATGGATAGGATCATAGGAAAAACATTAACTGAAAAATATAAAGAGGAAAATGTACAGAGGAAAGACACACAGAGAGGCATAGAAACATTCATTTATTCATTCAACAAATATTTACTGAGTGCCTTTTATATGTCAGGCACTGTGTGGAGTGCAAAGATAAATCAAACATGGTTCCTGCCCTCAAGAAGCTTATAACATCTATTTATTTTTCCTAGATCACAGTATAGTAGGGACAACAAAGCAAGTACACAAACAGCTCTAAAACAAGCCAATATTACATAACTATTAAAGAAGTACAGGTAAAATTGTTACAGGAATTTAGAAATAGGGTCATTATTAGAGGGAACGAGGAAGGCTTCGTGGAGGAACTGATACTTGACTAGACTTGGAACCAAGGGTAGAATTTGAACATGTGGAGATGGGAGGCAGGAAGGAAATTTCAGGTAGAAGGAACAGCATGAATAAAGGCGTGGGATCAGAAAAGGTTGGGGAAACAGTAAGTAATAGGTTTGGCATAGACCATAAACTGTAAAAGGAAGGGTAAGGAAAGCTAGGTGAGAATTTATAAAAAATAGAGAACCACTGAAGTTTTTTGGAGCAGGAAATTGATAATATCTCAACTGTAATTCCGGAAAAATATACCAAAATTACAGAGATATACACACAGAGGAAAAAATTACTTCTCTGGAGTAACATAACCATCTTGTGACACCCTTTTGTAACACTATCACTAAAGGCCATTAAAGCAATGTTACACTTTCAAATTATAGCCCTAAATGGGGATATTTCTTGTTAATGTTTGTCCTTTGGGGTCAGTGACTAATTCACCCCAAATCTGACCTATGGGCAGGTTCTACAGACTCAAAGCCATGCCAAAGTATTTACTCTGACCCTAGATTGCTACTGGCCAAGGGATACCCAAAAGAACAGCCTGGTCTTCCTTCTGAACTACACCAAATAAGCCTCAATGAAGTTAAGAATACCACAACTTGTAAAGAATCTAGTTCCATCAGCTAGCCCCCTAGAGAGCTCCTTCTTAGTGCCAGTGCTTCTTGGAGCAGCTGCTTTTCCTTTGCTCTCTTATTCTGGGAAGCTATGGCCATGAGAAGTTCACCTGGGACTACTCCCCATGATGGGCTCAATCACCTCTGAAGCAGCTGGGCTCAGTGAGTGCAAGGGCAAAGTCCCCTCTGGCGCCTGGGTATACAGCTATACCCATTACTCAGAAACTTTCATGGCTCTAGAGGTGAAAATGGTGTCAGTTAGAACTAATCAGATTCAGTTCCTATCTTGCTTTGAAGTTTACAGGTTTGGTCCTTCTCTAATGTCCCTTACTACATACTGAAGTTCTCATTGGATGATGGGTTCATTGAAAATATCGCTAAGGTGTCCTCTGAATCAGGCACTTCCTCAGTCCTTTAGAGACATTGAGTTATTTCTGAGATTTTAGTGCTATAGGACTGAGGCCATGAGCTGTAAACTACAAATGAATCTACAGGGCAGGGCAGAACTGGAGGTCTGTTTTCCATCCACTTGGGTCAGATCAACATAGGAACATGTACAGCTATGGATGAAATCCTGTCAGCAAGGTAAAAGTGATTTAGTGATCAACAAATCTTCAGTTTTTTCTCTCTCTGGACTGCAATGTCTGGACAGTCACCTAGGTCAAAAGACCCCAAACCAGAGTATTCCCACCAAGCCTGTACCTGCACATACAATTAGGAAGTGTTCCTAAGGGTCAGGGGTCGTTCTTGATAACTCAGATCTCTTTTTGACTTGGTAAAAGTGGGTTGCTCTTCCATTAACTAGCTGGTGACTTTGGGAAGATTGCCGCTCCTGTCTGGGTCTCAATATGCTTTTCCATATTGTGAGAGGGTTAATGGTCTCTAAAGTCTCTGCCATCTATGATTCTATGTGTATATTCATTTGCTTTGAAAAATCTTTAGCAGCATCTGGAGCCACCCTAATTTACAGTGAGCCAAAGTCAATATATAGATTAATGGTCACTTCTGTCCTCAGTCCTTCCTTGAAAGGGATCCACTATTGCTTGGCCAGCCTCAAATAAAATTGGCAGAGATGTAAGAAATCAGGGGTTTTACAAACAACTCCAGGAGAAACCCAAACAACACAAAAATAACATATATATCATATTTTTTAAAAGGTAACTTGTGTTTATATCTGTGGTCCACCTATCAATCATCTTGACTTGAGAAGATGGCATACCAGGGGCAGATTAGCCAGTAAACAAGGTATGCACTGGCTTACATTAAGCAAGGTACACATGGGCTTATTTGTGTTTACTTACTAATCTGTAGTGAATCTCTTATGTGGTGAAACCCATGTGAAATTGTTCACTACAATTTTGGAAGTACGCGCAAGTAACCCTGCGAGTACCCTGCTTATCGGGTAATCCAGCCTTGCTTGATATACCAGAGAAGGGGCATGAGAAAATTCTATTGCACAGACTCCATTGTTTAAGTGGGCTAATATCAACCAGCCAGAGGAGAAATGTGCTTGATTATGTCAAGTGGCTTTGGCTGGAGAAGAGGTTTTTTTTTTTAAAAAAAAAAAAAAAGGTCAATCCATTGTGGCCTTTTGGCTAATTAGCGCTTACTTGATTCAACTGAGCTTTTAAGTTACATCCAATTGTTTGATGTCACATAGATGTGACCACCTAGTGTATGAGGTATTACTGTTTGGCTGTTTGCCACCTCCCACTCCCTGCAAGTTGATTCTATTTGGATTAAGAAAAAAATGTGATTAGATGAGTAGCTTGGTAATAAAGTTGTTTATACTAAGTCTAAGACAAGGTAGGCAGAGCGGGAGTCCTTGAAACAACACTTTTTGGTGGAATAGCTTTCTGTAGTAAACCAGGTTACTGCCCTCTGATGAGGTAGATAGCCGTCTGCTATCTCCTCCTGCTTAGCTTTGCCAAGTGAAATAAGGAACAAGTAGATCACTGAAAGCTACCCACGATCTAAACAGATACAGCCTATACAACCAAAAATATGAGTAGCACTGCCAAGAAAAAGAAAAGAAAAGAAAAATGGGCTAATTTGAGAATCAGCTGACTTAAGGTCTTCTTTGGCTGGGTGGATGCTATGTCTATGAAGTGAACCCAAATAGGAAGAATAAAATAGAATAAAGGATCTGTAGGGATTTTGAGTGATTTTAATTCCCTTTGTGTCTTTTTGTATTTTCTAAATTTCCTACAGTGAACACATACACTATTGAAATCAGTAGGGAAAAAATCTAAAGACGGGGACTTAGATAATCCTCCATGGGATGACCACTTTGTTAACTAACATTGGAGAAGTACAGTAAAACCTCAGATAGGCAGAATTCAACCTCCAGTTCACTAGCATTTGGCTTTCTTTTTCCAATAAGCCATTTTGGGAAGAGGCAAATCACAAGAACTCAGGCAGATATAAGGATGTAATGAAACTAATTTAAATATCTGTTTGAAAACTCTGTTTAAATTGTTTTCTAAATATTTAGTTTTGTACAGGGAATATAAACTACTTAAGAAAACAGCTGTGAAGAAATCATTTTGGACCCTCTCTGAACCACCAACTCAAGCCATTGTGCTAGTAGCAACAGGCTACAAATGAGGCTATATGCCACTAAAGAAATCAAATAGTACATGGGAGTAGGGAGTGTTTTTCTTCTCAAATAAATTAAAACACTAAGGCATATTGAAGAAAACTCAGTTCTGGTCAATGCAGAAGGCCTTCATGAAAAAGGATCTGAGATGGAGTGGTTCTGGATAGGGGTTCATGATAGACTAAATCAAGTGGAGATGTGATCATGAACAAGACAAGATTAGTAGGCAAGACAAGATGAGGCTTGGTTGACATGCTGGACTAGAGAAATATCAAAGAAAGAAATCAGGGGTAGGATAGGATACAGAATTAGGGATCACACTCACTGGGTCTTGTGGCTCAAGGTAACACTTTGGCTGGGAAGTCTTTGTTTTGCAGACCCAACTCTGGGACTATAGTTAAAACCCATTGCCATCGAGTCGATTCTGACTCATAGTGACCCTATAGGACACATTAGAACTGAGTTTCCAAGGCTTAAATCTTTATGGAAGCAGACTGCCACATCTTCCTCCCATGGAATGGTTGGAGGATTCAAACTGCCAGCCTTTTGGTTAGCAGCTGAGCCCTTTACTGTGCCACCAGGGTTCCTGAGACTACAGTTAGTAGGGCTAAAAGGACTGAAGTATACTTGGGAGGATTCTGATCCCTGGAGCCTATAGCTGCAGCCTCATTCTCCCTCATCCCCCACAAAAGACCCACTAGAAGGCAGTGCTACCTCCTCTGGGAGAAATAACGTCCTGTTTTGAGTTGGTACCTTCCTTTAAAAATTTTCCTTAGGGCCTCGTCTACCTCTGGAAATTAAGTCTTAAAAGCTGAGCTTTTGACTGAGACCTTGACACAAGTAGAGGACAATATTTTATATCTCCTTCTCTTCTGCCATGTCTAGAAAAAAGAGGAACTCAGATCAAGGAGGTTGCGAAAGCCAACTTTAGACTTTTTTGCCTCTGCTTGAACAGCTTTGGCATAGTAAATAGACCACCTGAAGCTGAGAGAAGGTAGCTTCCGTTGTTAAGAGATAAGTAGTCCAAGAGTGTTTTGATTGAAGTTTGAGAAAAAAAAAACTATTGGGAAGTGCTTTTGACTCTAAGCTTGGATTCAGGGTGAGTTGATAATGGAAAAATAAAATATTAGTGAGAAAGGTAGCAAATTATACCTTAGGCATTTCTTTCTTTTAAAAAAAAGCTTGTTCTAAAAGAATTAACTGCTTTACTGGCTGATGTATTGAGGTTCAGCTGTTTTAATAAAGAGATTATTTCTTATAATAAAAGGAGGGAAAAGCTTGCTTAACTATTTTAAACATGCCTGTGATTTAAGCCTCATTGCTTTGGTCCATGTGACTGTGGCAAGCCACTGCCAATAAGCCCTTGAAAGCAGAATCTGGAAAACTAAATGCATAAAGTAAGAACAAATGTTTAAAGAGATTTATTTTAGGGGTAGGGGTAGAGATTTGAAAGGGAGGGTGGGCAGGGGAAGGGCGGGGAAATATAAAACTTTAAGGGAATTGCTCAATTCAACCTGTGACTTCTATATCTTCTATCCTGACAATATCTCTTAGATCTACTCCGTCATGTTCATAATATGACCCTGCGACCCAGTGAAATACTCACCTAGCGAGGACAATTCAATTATGTTGCCTAGACTCTCCTTCCTTAGATAGGAAAAGAGACCATAACAGGTTTGGGAAGATTTTGAACAACAAGGAATAAAAAACAAAGGAACTTCTTAGCCCTGTTACCCAAACAGCACAATTGACCAGACTCTTCCCCCGCTCCGTTCGCTATGCATTCCCGGCAACTGAGGTCACAGCGGACTGCGATTCAGACGTATGTTTTGCTGGAAGATTTTTTTTCTCCTGGCACTAATCTCATAGTATCTGAGTTATAAATTATGCTCATTAAATACTTTCTAGAGATTCAAACGAAATGAAAAAGAAAACAAAGTGCCTCCTACTTTTTGTCTGTGAAAACAGAGACCTTCTTATCTTAGTCCAAGTTGGGCCTGCTAGTGTAGAATGACTAAACTTGGAGGTGGTTCTCCACCCTTCCTCAGGGTTCACATTCATTGCAGTTTACATTCAAATAGCTTTTCTTGATGATAGCTTATTAAAGACTACTTTCCAGGGACCCCCTTATGCTGGAGTGAAGCTTGAATAATCCTGGAGATTGGTCATCCTCAGAGGTAAAGTCATTTACTAATTTCTTGTTCAGGCAGAACAATTTGTTGAACTGGAGCAAGCATTGCCATTGCCTCACGAAAGGAAGATTCAAATCTTGGAGCCCTTTTCTCCTGGGTGGGAGAAAGAAAACAAAAAACCAAATCCACTGCCGTCGAGTCGATTCCAACTCATAGCGACCCTGTAGAACAGAGTAGAACTGCCCCCATAGAGTTTCCAAGGAGCGCCTGGTGGAAAGAGAAAACAGTAAGTGTACCTTCTTCATCCTAGGCCTTTCACAGGATTTCAATACGAATGATTCCAAGCCCCGCACTACCACTCTACTCCACGAAGAGCTTGTAAATTGCTAAACTTTCCTGGACCATTGAACAAATAAACGTTATTACATTTGTCAGGTTTGCATAATTAGACATTGCTATTTACAAGGGTTTTTACAAATTTAACAAAAAAGGGGGGCATGTTAATATACAGGCATTCCTCAACTTACTAATGAAGTGTGTCCTAAAAATTTACAAGGTCGATGATTTGGAACTTGGAATGCCTTCCTCCATAGAAACTGTTATATATGTGGTGGTCAGGTTTCCAGGCCAGTCCACAAAGGCTGATTTAACCCACATGTAGTAGAGCTAGATTAGAGCTCTGCCAGAAGGCCTAGGTCCAGAGAGTAGAAGGAAAAGGGTGTTTTCTCCCCATTTTGGGGGTGCAAGGGAAACTCAAAGGAAAAGTTTAAAAGAGGTAGTTCCTAACCTGACTTTTCTAGCCTTATACATGTTTTCATCCTTCTTCTATCTCCCTGGGCCTTTGCCTTCAGCGATCTAGTGCTGTTATGTTCTCCTGGCCTGCCACTGTGACCTTCCATTCTCCAAAACTGCTTCCTCATTTGTCCTTGTTCCAATCAAAATTGAAATTCTATAAGACCTCCTGAGCATCTGGCTCGGTTCACCTTCCTTATGATATGAGTGATTGATTAATCACTTCTTAAAAAACAGCCGTCATTGAGTCGACTCCACCTGCAACTCATGGCAACCCCATGTGTGCCAGCGTAGAACTGTGCTCCATAGGGTTTTCAGTGGCTGATTTGGGGGAAGTAGATTGTCCGATCTTTAATCTGAGGTGCCTCTGGGTGAACTCAAACCTTCAAACTTTCAATTCGCAGCCGAGCACATTAACTGTTTGCACCACCCAGGGACTAATCACTCCTCACCCTCCCAAATAATGATTAAAAGAGGAGGCTTTCCAGCCCCAAATGAACTCCACTTGGTGAAATTTTAGGGAACATAACCAGATGAAGTGAAAACCATTAGGAACTTCGTGAAGGGGTTGATATTTGGGGATATGAGGTAGGAGCTACCAGGTACACAGTAGGGCCCTGCCTGAGAAGCAGCCCCTCGTAATCAGCTCCTCAAAGCTGCGCCTACTTTTCATAGCATCTCTCCTTCCTTTCCTTCTGACTCCACAGCGCTTGCTAAAGGAAACAAGCTCCCCTGGTAGCAGCAGTGAGTCAGAGGCATTTGTAGATATTGTGGGTCTTTTTTAAGTTGGGTCTATCTTAGTAAGAGTTGGCCTATAAAGTCATAAAGTTGGAAACATTCTGTAATAGGTGGTGTTATTGGGTGACATCAACATAGGACATTTAAATGGGAGACAAGTGAGGTGTCTGGGAGCTCTTGGATTTAGGTCAAGTCTTCTGAAATTTGCCAAGGATGCTCTTCTTGGGGATTTCTGTGATTTGCAGAGTGCTGTCTTTTTAGCAATGTAGCCACCAAAGCCGTTGTGGTCAATTAACACGCTGATTAAAGCACAAGTGCTAATGAGGCCAGGATCAGAGGTTGAATCTGTTCTTGTGCCAATTGGCTTCAATTTGTTCCATCTACCCACAGCCCATAGACTCGCCCTCTGTCAAGGGGGTCCAGATGACTGAGTGCAAATGGCCTAAGCTACATCCATCCCCATGCTGTGAAAGCACTATGAAGCACACAGCCAATGATGGTGAGTCAGCTGTAGTGTCTTCTGCTGCAAACGCTAACATTTGTCTGGAATGTATGGGTTCTTGTTCAGTACCTCTAATGCTTACACAACTCTGCTAAAGAGAAAACCAAATTTTTCTTGCAGAGAGAGAGAGAGAGTATGTGTGTGTCTGTCTGTCTGTCTCTCTGTCTGTGTCTGATGGTGTCTATGTGCTTCCCACAGAAAAGAATGTTACTGGAAATTGGGT
Source organism: Elephas maximus indicus (assembly GCF_024166365.1). Taxonomy (NCBI): domain Eukaryota; kingdom Metazoa; phylum Chordata; class Mammalia; order Proboscidea; family Elephantidae; genus Elephas; species Elephas maximus. The sequence goes on along the minus strand of NC_064846.1, from coordinate 48,492,679 downwards.
GACTGTATGTCCCAGCTGCTTACCTGTTCATTTTGGTCAGTAGCAAAGAACAGGGCCAGGCCCCAGGTAGCAGGAAGTTAGGAGTTGTAGGGGAGCCTCATACTCGGTACAGCAGCCTTACTGAAGCATAAATGTTTATGACTAGTACAGGCAGGGGCAGATTAACCAATAAGGTAGGTACGCATGGGCTTAATTGTGTTTACTTACTAATCTGTAATGCACAATTTCACATGAGTTTGATGTGGTGAAAAACAGTTGAAATTGTGCACTACAGATTAGTAGGTAAGCACAAGTAAGCCCATGTGTACCTTGCTTGTTGGGTAATATCTCTCCCTGATACAGGGCACCTATCATAGCTGCAGAACTGAAGATGCCTTTGGTTTCCTTAGGAGAGGAAACAGGCATAAAGAGTTTACAAAGTCAACAGAGGCTAGTGGGAGAATAGGGAGTATGTGGATCCCTTTGGTAACTGCTGCTGTTGTTATTGTTGCTAGTTGCCATTGAGTCAGTTCCAACTCACAGCGACCCCATGTACAACAGAAGGAAACACTGCTCGATCCTGTGCCATCCTCATGATTGTTGTTATGCTTGAGCCCATTGTTGCAGCCACTGTATCAATCCATCTTGTTGAGGGTCTTCCTATTTTTCGCTGACCCTCTACCAAGCATCATGTCCTTCTCCAGGGACTGGTCTCTCCAGATAACATGTCCAAAGTATGTGAGACGTAGTCTTGCCATCCTTGCTTCTAAGGAGCATTCTGCCTGTACTTCTTCCAGGAAAGATTTGTTCGCTTTTCTGGCAGTCCATGGTATATTGCTGCGAGAATTGCGATTATCCTGGAGCATGCTGGAGGAGAATAAGGGAGTAGAAGTGTGTAGAGATGCCCTAATGTTTAGTTTAGAATTTTGTGATTTCCAAGGAGCAGTGGGTTTTAGGGCCAATGTCTCCATTAATGGCAGAGTAAGAAAGCAAGAGAAAGAAAAGGAAAGATTGAGAGAGGTCCAAGAAAGCAACGTACTCCTCAGCGATACGTATATGGGAAGAATTCTTGACAACTAGGCTGTTGTCAATGCTTCAGAATCATACCCTCCTAGTAGGGGAGGAGGAATGAGGGAAATTGCGCTGAATGCAAGCCAGGCATTCAGAGTAGCCAGCCTTATTTGGTTGGCAATGCCAACCTCACAAGGGGTCATGGAGCACCTCCAGAGGAAAAGATATAAGCATCCCTTCCAAGATGGTCTTGCCAGTAGGTCCCAGGAAAAATGGGTAGGTGCAATATTACTGTATTGCTTAGATATAAGTCTCTAAGGGGCT